>NC_046657.1:178118719-178182341 GCF_010883055.1 Belonocnema kinseyi | reverse complement strand
TTTTACCCTCAAAAGTGGGGATATAAAAAGTGCATTGGTGTAGGATCATCCCCTCCAATGCGAAAGCCATAACCGCACTTATGTCCATGGTTGGGGTTCGGACTCGTCTTGTCGTTCGGCATTATTTATCTTTTTGTTTAAGCGAGCTTTACACAGGGTAGCTGTAGAGAGTCCTCAGTCAATCTTCAAGTAAACAATTTTGACTGTTGACTTTCTCGAGTGCTCTAAGTTCCGTGGGCGTGATTTTTCCTTCTGTGATCCACCGGACCTTACCCCCTACCGAGTGTAAGTAAGTGAATCGATAAAGGGGTGCCCACTATACGCTCTGTAAAATTCATGCATTTCTACAAAAACAACAAAAAGAAGGAACACAATCGAATAGCAGGACAATTATTTACTGAATCATGCATTTGCAAACTCTTGGTGCGACCCTCTTCACCTAAAATATTTCTAACCCTCGCTAGGGTCGTTACGCAACGTTTCTACCTCTGCTCATAAAATAAATGAGAAATGTAATAAGGTCACCTTACTTCAATGCCGCAATCTCAAGAATCCTCTCTCTTTTTCTCGTAGTCCCACCCGGAGATCGAAAGGTGAGTTTCTACAACAAAAAAAAAAGAATAACACCGTTCAACTTACTCCATCATTACGGTTTTAGCATCTAAGTCGGAATCAGCAGCTAACGATCCTACATTTAGCATTCTAATTTCCTGATTTCGTGCCGCGGTTCTTTGTTCTAGCGATTCTGCCAAATGTAAGTTGATCAAGATTACTTCGATATTATTAGTGCCGGCCTCAGTTTCTCGGTTTTGCTCAATGAGAGAGTCGGAAGCGATTTTTTAAATGGCTTTACCGAGTTATTAAAGACGATGAAACTGACTGGAATAATCGTTGCCTTAGATTAATGAAACTTTTTTACATATTTTCCCCTTTTTGTAGGTTTTGTTAGGGAAATTTGTTACGGGGGGGGGGGGGGGGGGGGGGGGGGGGGGGGGGGTTCTTTACGCTAGGAATCATGGAGTTAGGGAGAAGTCGCGCGAGAGAGTTGCCAACGATTTTTGAGTAATAACTTGTATTATTTAAAGATCTTGGTTCCCATAATTTTTAGAAGAGAAACACGAAGGCTCAAACGCTACATTAGATCTTCCTTTCTCTCAAGCATTCAGTTCAGAACAGCACGAGAGGGCCACTTAATTTTGCATTTGAATTTCACTGATAAAAAAAATAGTGTGACTTCGGTTTTTCTTCAAGGATTGGTCTGGTAGGAGTTGGGATGAGAAAACGTTTACCCGTCAGCTGAGCGTGCGATTGGGTGAATTGTTAAATATCAATTTTCGAATAAATTAAAATTTACGTTAATTTTCTTATTCCAATTCAGGGATTTTGAGGTTCCTATCCGTGTGGTTACGCAAGAGGAAAGCGACACAACCCCGGAATTTTAATTCTTTCTTCAAGTAACATTCCTTTATTTTTAATTACTAAACTATATATATATAAATGATTCTTCTTTTTGTTTAAAGAAAGAAATCTCTACGATGTTTAAGCTTGCGGTGATATCAAAATCTGTCAGGGTTGCACACTACTTTCTTTATTTCATGGACAAGCAGTTTATCCGACAGAAAACTTTCAGAAAGTAGTTGCTATTTAAGCAGTTCTTGACGCCCTTTAAATTGTTTCCCTCCCCTATATTTCAACTTCTTCTTTAGGTATGAATCACAAATTTTACATGCTGTTCATATTGGGGGCGGTTAATAGTTAGTTTGGCACCTATACTGCTTTTAACTAGTCCCTATAATCCCAGAGACTCTATGGCCCCTTGTCCCCAGATTCCGTTAAACCTCGGGTGCCCTAAAGGGGTCAGTAAGTGGATAACCTTAAAGGACAAGGTTGTGCCGAATATCATGATTTGTATTGTTCCTACCGTTCGGAAACTATAACCTACCACCGTGTACTTAATAGGGGCATACCTGGTGAACCCTATTAACAGCGCCTCTTCCGAAATGAAATTCAATTCGACGCTGGCGCACAGAGACAAGCCCAAGTTACTGCGACGGAAAGGAGGGGAGACAATACTGATCTCTATAACTGGCTGAATTTCGTACTCTGCCGTTAAGTCGGAAACGAAGGGAGGCATCTGTGCGTAGCGAATTTTGGGGTAGTTCTAATTTAATGTGTTATGCCCAAAATTAGAGCGCCCTTTGCTGAATGACAAAACTGAACTAACTTCTCTCTTTAATTGTTTTAAAAACCGAAATCATTAATAGCAAATTATTCTGGCTCTGGCCCTTTGGCGTGCAACCTGAATCTTTAAGGAGGATTCAACTGGCCGCTAGGCCTGTCTATTCTCCTTGTATGTTCAATTAATTATTTCAATGTAATGAAATTATTCTAAATAAAGGATGTGGTCCCTGAGTCAGAATAGAATTAGTTCAGTTTCATTCTAAGTCAAACAAATCACTTGAAAGTATTCAAGTGCTGGCCCTTAGGCTTACAGCTTAAATCTTTGGGCAGGTTTCGACTGGCGGTTGGGCTTGTCTAGACTCCTTGTATTTCATGTTGATTGAATTGATTTTGAATGACTATAATTATCGGCAAAATATTTTGCAATTTTATTTCAGACATAAAATCGGAAAAATTTCTATCGGTTATCTATAGAACCTCAAACATTTTTCTATTAAACTCAAAAACAAACAAATCACTTGAAAGCATTCAAGTGCTGGCTCTTAGGCTTGCAGCTTGAACCTTTGGGGAGGTTTTGACTGGCCGTTAGGCTTGTCTAGAGTCCCTGTATTTCGTGTTGATTGAATTGATTTTGAATAACTATAATAATCGGCAAAATATTTTCTAATTTTATTTCAGACATAAAAACGGGAAAGTTTCTGTCGGTTATCTATAGAACCTAAAACATTTTACTATTAAATTCAAAAACAAACAAATTACTTGAAAGCATTTAAGTTCTGGCCCTTAGGCTTGCAGCTTAAATCTTTGGGGTGGTTTCGACTGGCGGTTGGGCTTGTCTAGACTCCTTGTATTTCATGTTGATTGAATTGATTTTGAATGACTATAATTATCGGCAAAATATTTTGCAATTTTATTTCAGACATAAAATCGGAAAAATTTCTATCGGTTATCTATAGAACCTCAAACATTTTTCTATTAAACTCAAAAACAAACAAATCACTTGAAAGAATTCAAGTGCTGGCTCTTAGGCTTGCAGCTTGAACCTTTGGGGAGGTTTTGACTGGCCGTTAGGCATGTCTAGAGTCCCTGTATTTCGTGTTGATTGAATTGATTTTGAATAACTATAATAATCGGCAGAATATTTTCTAATTTTATTTCAGACATAAAATCGGGAAAGTTTCTGTCGGTTATCTGTAGAACCTAAAACATTTTACTATTAAACTCAAAAACAAACAAATTACTTGAAAGCATTTAAGTTCTGGCCCTTAGGCTTGCAGCTTGAACCTTTGGGGAGGTTTCGACTTTCCGTTAGGCTTGTCTAGACCCCTGTATTTCAAGTCGATTGAGTTGATTTTAAGTGGTTATAATAACCAAACAATTATCTCAACTTGTCGGAGGTACAAAACTAATAAGTCAATCCAGAAGGGAATGACCTATCTTTATTGTTATGTGGTGTTTGATTTTGTAATCCTACTCCTGGACTGGGAGCCCTAACCCTCGTAGTTCTAAAAATTTGATGGATGGTGTAAATAATCTCTGGTCGCTTAATCTCGTCTTTAATAAGGATTAAGGTAAATGTCTTTTATGCAAGAAATAAAATTACACTATAAATTTACTTTTTCTAAAATCTAACGCCCTCTCCACGGTAGCGGATGAGATGACGGGCTAAGCACTTTCCTTCTACAAATCTAATAATGCACTTGTTTCAATCACCCTCCGGTGGGTTTAATTAATCTTTACAACAAGGATGTTTGATATCCCCCCCCCCTTCGCCTCGGTACTTAAGCCCTAACTCCGATTAAAAGGAAAGAGACATGAGTGTGTGTGTGTGTGAGAGAGATACATGATTTATCGAGAGATTACACACCGAAGTAAAAAAAAACACAATATAATTTCTCACCTTTTTCCCTCTGTAGCTGAAGCTTCGTTATGGTTGCGGAGCATCGCTCACCACTTCTCCACTTAACTCCACTTCACAAGACGTGGCGCGCGAACTGTCACTCCACTCTAATTCTGAGCTTCACCTTAACACTGGTTGCACAAAGCTGATTGAATTTATATTTTTATAAGTGTTGGTTTTACTCAGCTTAACATCGCAAAAACGCTCTTTGTTGTTCACTGCCCTTCCGATTTTCGTACTTGTGAGAGTGACCACCCGCGTACCGAGTCCCGTGCGAGGTAAAATGCCGACGGGCAAGTTGGACTTTAATTCTGATTTCCCTTTGGAACAATTGGTTCCGTTACCGGGAAGAAGTGATGAACGACTGCCCCGATGGAACAGGTAGGATGCACCTCGTAGGCAATAGTATGGATAGTTTGGGTAGGGTTTATTGCTGATACTGCATGTGGACTTTGCCTGGCATTGTTGAAACCACGTTCGGGCGTGGTTTTTGAGTCTACGAAAATGCTGATTGAAAATTCTTTGAGAGTAAGCAATTTTGCGAGGAACGTGCAGTAACACTAATCTTATGCACGACATTGAGATATTAATTAAATTTGCAATTAATATTCAATAATAACCCTCTACCTTTATTAAGTGTGATTCCACCTTTCGCGTCAACTAAGGGTAGTTCCATTGTTAGTTCCTTTTACGTTCAAAAATAGGTATTCTGAAACTATTCATAGTCGAAAACTTAGTAATTTGAATGAGAGACAATTAATTTAAATCAATAAAAGTCAAATCCAATCAACCATTCTCAATCCAAATTGGATTCGGTATCCTCGATATTAAGGGGAACAATTAAAATTGATCATATTTCTAATCACTTATTTTCTTTTATGACGAAATAAGGATTGCGATCAATTGTTATTTAAATAAATAAACTGTGTGTCTATGCACCTGTGTGCAAGTAATTTAGTTAAGTTAATTTTGACAGTTTTAGGTTTCTTCACTTCGTTCCAATCAAAGATTGGCAGATATTTGTTGATTTCTGTATGGCTAATTTGTTTGTTAATAATGTTTAATAAACAATAGCCTCTTGCTTTTCGTGTCTTTTGAATCGGGTCAATATTTTTAATTTAGATATTTTCGGAAATTTCATCTGTTCTTTACTGTTTGGTATAATTGGATTTGTCAATCATTAATATTGTTTATCAACATTTTATAGTCACATGCGGACTCAAGAGTATTAGGTGAGCATGAAGTAGGTGGAGGTTCAATATATATTTTTCATGTATTTCAGGCACCTGCTGTGAATAGTTTGTTGAATACATTAGGATTGATAACTATTCCTGATTTATTTAATGATACTATCTATGTTGTTAAAGAACTGTACGGATTTTGTTAATGAGGGGTGTTTTTTTAATGGGAGGGAAAGGTGTGGATAGATGATTTTTGTCAATGTCCGGTCCTAATCCCCACAGTTCGCTGCCAAAGAATAAATGATCGTATACCGATTGTTCTTCTTAATGTTTTATTTAAAGGAATTTTTCTTTTTGGGTAATTATTATTGTTAATATTAAGCGATTTGTGGCTGAGGTCAGCATGCAAGTATCAGCACCGCAGGAAAAATTGGAAGTCGTTCATGAAGGAGACGTGATTGCTGTCCGCCTCTGTGTGGCTTCGACCCGTGGGGTGTTCCTACATTCTCTCTCTTTCTCTCTGGCTATTCGTGTAACTCACTATGATAAGTTAATGCAGAGCAAGACTCGGACATCCAGCCTGGCCACCGTACTTCTTTACTAATCTGTTACACGGATACCATGAAATCTGGCAATGACAATTTTGAGTTGCCAGCCCACATAGGGTCCACCGTAATATTTGCAACTCATTTAATAGTAATAATAAAACATTCTGGTAGGGATTTTCACGCCCTTAACTTTGGCTATAACAGTTTTCTGAATAAGTTTTACTTTTTAATAGAAAGACTCTTTTTTTAATAGAAAAAGTTTGGGTTTATTCCTTTAAGCAGCTTGAGATTAAAAAGTGAACTTTAGTTTTTTATTACTGAAAGAACTGTTTAGAAATTAGCGCTTGGATACTAGCGTCAGTGGGTTACCAGAGCACTTGAATCTTATTTTCCTGAATAAAAATTTTAAATATCCTTTTCTAGTCTTAAAGTTATTAAAATCAGAAGCGCAAGCTTTCTTTCTAGCTCAAAAAAAATTTAAAAAAGGGTCCTGTGAAAAATAATGAAACTTATTTTTGAACGTAATTTCTGAAGGTCTAATATATTGTTTGTCCGCCCCTTTCTCTATTTATCTTTCACGGTTCATAAGATACTTATTTTAAAAAGACATTCCTGGAGCATTCTGAAGGGGCGGAAATTTAACAAGTCATCAATAAAAGAACTTCCCAGTGCGCTCGCAACTATAGCACTAAAAAATGGGCGAACTTCTTTAAGGGGGTATACTGATGTAAACGCGTTAAAATAAGCACATTTAAATTTTTTTTCAATATTTCATATAATGGGGCAAAGTTTTTTTCTCAAAAGGTAGGACCTAGGACCCTCCGGGATATTAGAAACAAAAAATCGAAAAATATTCTTAATCTGTGACACTCTGGTTACCTCAATTTTTATATTTCAATGTAAATTAACAAAATGGTGGATTTTTTGAAACAGTGACAAAAAAAATGCCACATACAAAAATGTCGTTTTGAGAAAAACTCGTTTAAAGTTTTTTACACGGCCCCGACTTCTTTACGTTTAGAGACTTCCGATTTAAGTCCAAGGCCTTTAGGCCATTCAAGAAAAATGGACTTAAATCGAAAGAGCATTGTACTTGTATATATAGACGTAGGTATAAACACGAAACAGCTGACCTGAATGCCGACTCCTTATAACTGCTCTGAAAGTCGAGCGCGCGTAATTTCTTTCTTTACTAGGAATGGAAGCTTCTAATGTGTCCCCTAAGGGTTTACATTTTTCTGACACCTTCTCTATTCCTTTACAAACCCTCCACACACTTACTTGGTGGTGAAAGGGGGACCTACAGTTTAAGGTGGGTTCCGAACCACCAAGAGCAACAGCCTTAAATACTTAGAGAAAACCTTTTTCTCTAGAGGTACCGGTCCTACGACTCTCCGGAGATGAACAACTCCCTTGCTAGGCTAGTGTTCACCGCACGGGCCACCGAGACTCTTCCAGAGTGCGAGGCGGGAATCGAACCCGCAAGCCGAAGGAGTGGGTCTAAAGCCTACGCTTTAGCCCCCACGACCATCGTCCCACTTCTTTCTTTACTATGAAGCGTTATTACTAATAAAAAAGAATGGAATATCTTAAACCCTCATCGTTGTTGGGTCTCCTTACTGTTATTTCATGTCATCGTATACGGTACGTGCTGTCTGGAAGAGATCGTGACTGCAACTCGAATTTGAGTAGGGGGTTGGGTTTTCCGGGTAGTTCATGGTATCCCAAGTGACAAGGAGAACCTTCTACGGGATGACAGTTTTGTTCAAGGGCACCCCGGAAATTCAAAAAGTGTAATTCCTACATGGACAATTACTTTGAGTTTTTTTCACCAAAATTGTTTGACTAAAAAAAATTACGGCTTTTGTTACAAAAATAGGATCAGCAGAATCTCTATTACTCTGAGATTTTTGCTTAGGAACACCGAAGAAAAACCTGACTTATAAGTATTTATGTTAATTGTAGCTTTACGAGCCCGAAATTATTTGAAGGATTTGATCCGAAAACGCACGTAGTTTAAAATAAAAAATTTGACATTAAAGTCAAAGCAGTATGGCTCTAATTCTAACCATGTCGATTCCACGAACTTTAAGAGGTTCGACGCCAAAAGTTACAATTTTCAATATAATTCATATTTTTACAGTGATGCCACCCAGTAAAGGGACACAATAGCGACACTCAGAGGCAAAAAATTGGACCGATATAGTGGAAGGTCTCGAAAATCATTGTTACAACCTAAAATGCGATAACTAAAAAACTTGTAAGGCTAATTCAGGGAGTCTTCTAGGAAACCTGCCACAAAATAAAATGACCGTAATTTCTACAAATGTTTTCTATTGTGGCGCTATTACCAATGAGATGAGAAAGGTATAGCCACAACGTACCGTCGAATCCCTGCACACTATACAAAGCCCGGCATTTGCGATGAAATATGGGAGTGAATCTAAAGTTTTAAGAGCTGCCTTGAAAGGAAACTCTTTAAAGCTAAGACGCATGAACTAATGCTAATCATGGATACTCTATTCACAGTTTTAGAAAAAGTTTCTCGACATTGTGAGGAAGTTAGTCACAGCATCGATTGGAAACTTACATATCCTGATCAAATCAGTTGTAAATCTCTGACCGAAGAGTGTCTATTCTGATTTTTATTAATCAGAAATTAAGCTTTGTGTTGTGTCAAAACGGAGAGAATACCTTTTTCTAAAAAAGTCACTCATAATTATTGAAAGGAAACAGTGAAAGAGAATGAGTCACGTGCAACAAAATTTGTTACGTCTCACATCTAAAAGACAATCACTACTACTTTTCTTTAATTTTAAAGTAAGTGAGTAATTTATTTATGCTTAAGTTCATTTTTTTGGGACCTAGTCTTCTGTTTCTAGAAGTTTATTTGACAACGTTAAATAAGTAATTATAATATTTCTCTTTAGAACCTTTGGGCTAATTCAAATTGGTCGAGGATTTACTACCTTTTCTCTATGGTTTAAAATAAAAAAACTAAATAGAAGTAGTTTAAGCAATGTACATGACAGCATTCTAAAGAAATGAGGCAAAACAAAAACCCACGCACTCACGAATGAGCAACACGTTGAGTATATTTCTTTCAAAAATCCTAAAGAATTACTTAATCCAAAAATAATCTTAGTACGGAGCAACATCTTTAATGTTATTTCCATTCTTAACGCGACAAGAATCTTCGTGAAAAACGTTACAATTTAAATCTTTGAAATACTGCGAATGAACTTAGGAACATATTACTTTTCCGTTTCGATATTCTATGATTTCAACAGGTTAATTTTATACAGAATAATTTTCAAAAAAAAGGGGGTGAAGTACGACTGATCACACTTCTGTGCATCGGTATAGGGTAATAAATTAATTTTGGAATATGAAGAAAACGACTAAATATTCACGAAAAACATTTCATAAAGAGATTCGCAAATACAAAAAGTATTAGCCTTGGAAAACCTAGTGGTCACAAGCCAAAAGTAACCTCAAAGTTACAAAAACTGCTTTTTAGGCTAGAAATTAAATTTATTACGAGACAAATCGTTAAACTACTTTCTTTTTTAAAGATTAAATTATTTACTGGACAAATAATTAAACTGATTTCGGGCGAATGATTAAACTGCTTTCTGTGCAAATATTAAAGATGCTTTCTGGGCTAAGGATTTTCAGGGCTACAAGAATAAATTTTTCCTTTCTTAGCAAGTGAGGCTTTCTAGAGTTTTCCAAGACTAGGGCGAAGAATTCATAATGGCCGATACATTGTATAAAAGTACATACCTTTCTTTAAGAGCATCTCTCTAGTTCTTATTAGGATGACTTGGTTTGCACTCTCGGTTAAGCGGTTGAACTACGGCAATCAAGCTCGGTAGACGAAAAAAGAATTCACTTGTGATTTTAGAATGTTTAAGCCTATGTAATATGTAATATGTATAAGTGACTATCGCGCTAAAGAGGATAGGCCTGCTCCGTCCGAAAATTGATATTCTCTCGTACCCTATACCGTTCTCGTATTATATCGGCACTAGTGTTCTTGATTTAAATATTTTAAATTCCCGTTATTGCTTGTCTTAATTTTATAAACATTGAACATTGACCTCACTCTATGAAAATGTTCTTTGAAAATCTATAACCTGACAGGATTGTTCTTCCCAGTTCAAAATTTTGCACCTTGATTATAAATTTGAAGCATTAATATATTTATAGAACGATTCAGGTCCTGCAGAAAATGTAGATTTTCTTTCAATATCTGGAACTGATTTTCTTTTGAGATTTTCCAGGTATTAGGCTGGCAATGGCGCCTAATGGTGGAACTAGAGAGAGAATTCGAATTATAGTTCCAAGATTTCAGCAGGAGCAGCGATTTGACTAGTCTTTTCGGTTTCCCGTAGAGTCTTAACCTCTTTCGATGTTCCAAGATGACGATTTTGACTCCGAGAAAGGGTTGAGATGTAGGAAACATAAGAATTCGAAACGAAACAGCCAAATAAGTTAAATTATAATTGAAATCTAAGCGAATTATGGAACGTTGTGCTGCTATACAATGTGCCTTGCAGGCTGGAATCTGCAACATCAAAAGTACCTTAATAGGATTCGTAATATTTCCAGAAGATGTTGTCAAGGTTTTCTTGTATAAATGATCAACTATTTTCAATTTATTTTATTGTAGAAGTTAAGCTTATCAACACGGTAATTTGCTTTCTTGTCACAACAAATTCCGTCGGACTTTCTCGGCCAGCAGGCGAACGATAATTGTTTTTTAACGTGTTGGTCTTCGACATTTATTAGGATAATACTGAGCTTCGTAGTACTTGCACTGACAGTCAAGGGTTTCGGTGGACGGCCATCGAAGGCTCGAAGCTGGGCATTATGCTTCCTTGGAGGTCATCGTGGTCGTGAAGAGGACGCCCTCTGTTTCTTTGGAGATCAACGAGGTGGCGGAAAGACTTTCGGTTTGCTTTTCTTCTCCGCAGAATGTCGTGGGGGTTTCAGTCGCGGGGACTCCCGTGACTTTTCCTCTAGAGGTATGGTCAGCCGGCTCTGGTATTGTGAACTTTTTCTAAACATCCTTGGTACTTATTTTCAGGGAAACAATTTTGGTCGATATCACTGGCGAGAGAGGACCCAGAAGAAATTATTAGGTTTTGCGATTTTTTAGAACCCGGGTATCCTAGCATCTTGGGAGGACCCGGAGTAAATTATTAGGTTCTTCGATTTTTTTAAACACGGGTATCCTGGAAGCTTGGAAGGACCAGGAGGTAATGATTAATTTTCGCGATTTATTTAAACCAAGGTATCCTCGCAGTTCTTGAGACCTCGGAAGTTTTTAAGTCTCGTGATATTTTAAAACCCGAATAACCTCGCAGCTTGGGAGAACCTGAAAAGAGTTCTTTAGTTTAGCGATATTTTTCAACCAGAGTATCCTCGCAGCTTGGGAGGGCCCGAAGGATATTATCAAATTTCGCGAGTTTACTTAAACCCCAAGTATCCTTGCAGTTTTTAAGATCACCCACAATAAATTATTAAGTTTTGTGATCTTTTTCAACCCAGTTCTCCTCGCAGCTTGGGAGGACCCTGAGAAAAATATTAAGTATATTGAGTTATTTTTAAACTCGGTGATCTGCGCACTTTCGAAGGACCGGCATGTTATAGCGCACTGGAGATTTTGGAAGAGAACAATAAACTTACAGTAGAAGTGTCCGTTGCAAAATTTGCCCGAAGGCAGAAGTAAAAGTTTCGCCGCGCATTATCTTCGTGAACGTTTCGGGAGCGACTTCCTCGCTGGGTAACAACTAGAATTGAACTGAAATTGCGAGCAAGTCGCTTTCGTTCATCAAGTTGGGGGTACATTATTTGCCTCGAGTGGAGTGGTTGAAGCATGGTAAATATTTAAGTACCTATAGTAGCCATTTTGACAAATGGCCAAGAAAAAAAGTAAATTATTTCAAGACGTTGCTTAAAAGTCCTAATATTGTCTTACACTTTCTGCTTCAATTATTTTAACCATCTTGCCTACCGAATCTTCAACCATACCCTGATTACAAATTCTGTAGCGATCTCCAGTATAGGTGGAAATGGATAATTCGAGATGCAGTAAATATAATAATAATTTGGTATTCTGTCACATAAACGCCGATGCTTAACTAATGCTTGGAAAAAGATAACATGAAATATGGAAACAAACTGTTGATCTAAAAATTATTTTTTAAATCTATGCAAGCAGCCGATCCAAGAGCACTCATTCCTTGGTTGGGACCCTGGGTTCTAGGTTGGGACACGATAGCAAAATGTTCATTTATGAATAAGTGACTGAACTAAAGTAATAAAATATATAATAAAGGAGTAATAAATCCAGAAAATCTATAGGGGAAACAAGGTTTTATGGTTTTTATGATTTTTTCCTGAAAAAATTGTCATTTTTGCTAGTGCTCGATTTTTCACCAGGTAATGACTTTTTGTCCATTAAAATTAATAATAGGTAGTAAATTGAAAGAAAAACGACTTCTGCCAAGTTAAGTTAATACACCTATGTAAAATTTTCATAAACATTATTTTTAAAAGATTAGAAACTTGCCTCAATGTCGCCTTTAATAAATATTGGAACATTTACAACATTGGAACTATTGTTTATGTCAGCTTTGGTCCTTGCGATCTGCTGTCATCGAGAGTGAAAGTAAAATGAAATGTAACGCGCGTGCGCGAAGTATCCTCCCCAAGGAAAATTCATGTGTTCCGACCAAGGAATATTGCATGTGTATAGAAAAAGATTTTTCACATATAGTTAGTAAGTATTTTTAAAAATATGAATGGTTATATTAAATTAATTAAATTCCCGGCAGGCAGCTATTTATTATCTTTCCAAAGTATTTCGATAGAATAATGAAACTTCACTGGAATAATACCATAAAATTTTACTTTAGATAGCTTTAAAGTTATTTGTATTCTTGTGTAGGAGTAAACTTAAAAAAATGATTTTCACTTCAGCCGTTTATGTATTGTAATAAAAGAAAACTTAAATAATTTTCTCAGATTCTTAATGCTTAATCTATAAAATTTATCTTTGCGGTCCTAAGCAAAGACCGTCCCAACCAAGAGCACTCCCCCCTATATACTTGTGTTTGTTCAAAGGGCGTATTCTGATATACAACATCTTTTACCTTTTTGTGTTATTGAAAACTTATATAATGGGGTAAACTTTTTTTCTCAAAGGTATGACCGAGGACAGTAGAAGGAAATTTGTTTACCATATCAAAATATTTATTTATTAATTTATAAACGTGCTTTTACAATTTATCACAAAAATTTTGAAACTGCAGGCGCAGGTAATTCCGACCCATCTGTATATTAGAAACATAAAATCAAAAAGATTCTTAATCTGGGACCCCTTTGTTTTGGCCTGTATCTCATTTTTTCTATTTCAATGTAAATTAACAAAATGACGGCATTTTTTGCAACAGTAACGAAAAAAACCCGTTTTTCGCGCCATAAATGAAACAAAATTAAAGGTTAGAATCAAAATTTTAACATGATCGAGGTACGAGCGGTAGCCATAAGTGTGCCGAGCGTTGTATTAAATTTTAAAATTTCAAGCTGATCGGTTTAGCCAATTTTTAGAAAAAAACCTGCGCCAGTTGAAGACGTTTCGTTTTGAAAAAAACGAGTTTAAAGTTTTTTAACGGCCCTGATTTTTTCATGTTTAGAAACTTTCAATTAAAGTCCAAAGCCATTCAGGCCATCGTCGAAACCGGACTTAAATCGGAAAACTAGTGTACTTGGAAACAGGGTGTCCCACCACCTTTGTGCCGACCGGCAACCACAAATAGAAAATAATAAAGAATAACACAAAAATTCATATGCAAAGATGTTCTGCGGTGCAACAAAGTTCCGTGTATGTGTGCCCATTATGCACCCCTGCGCGAAGTGTGAGTGCAGGCGGTAGCTCGCGGCAGCTGCAATCATACTTCACGCTGCTGCACACCTACACGGAACTTTGCTGCTGCGTAGTTGCTAAACTATGTTCCGCAGAACATTTTCGCATTTTATTTTTCACCTGATTTTTTAATTTTATATTTGTGGTTGCTGGCTATCACAGAGGTGATGGCACACCCTGTATATGGACGCAGGTATAAACATGAAACAGGTGTCCCGAATATTGGGTCCTTATAACTGCTCTGAAACTCGAGCGCGCGCAATTTCGTCCTCTATTATGAAGCGTTATTACTAGTCAAGAACGAAGGAGTCTCCTAAACCGACTATAAGATATTAATTCTATAGCCATAAACTATCGAAAAATACAACAACAAAAATTCGATTTTTTTACCCATCACATCGGAATACTCTCTTAAAGAGGAGATTTTAATCTTTCATTTAGCGAAGTTTCAATTTTCCTTCCATTGACTTCCCTGAATCATACAGAGAGGGTAAGTTGTAAATAGAAAATTGGTAAAAAGTGGGAAATAGATTCTAAATGGTTTTTGAAACTTCTTCCGCTACAAGGTTGTTGACTCGTTATGAGGCGAATTTTCTTTATTTTTTAACACATCCTATTTTGATTCGTATTTAATCCAATAATCCCCCCTGCATTTTTAGGTTATTTTAGCTGCTCGTGTGCATGATGAAGTGCGCTCTTTAAAAATGCATGTGTGACATCGGAGTTCCGTCCTTTCACATAAGTAAATCTTGCATACGTACACTAAACCACCGCAAACTATTTGTGTGATCTAGGGTAAGCCTACCCAAAGAGTGGTAATCTGGTCTGGGTCGTGGATCTAAGGTATCAGGCTTTCAAGAGATTCCACGTACATATACAAATTATCTTTCCTGAAGGATCTTATTGAAGAAAAAATAAATATTATGTTTAGATAAATAACTAAATCCTTGGAATTCAGTTCAAGTAGTAAAAAAATGTTGAGATATAGTTGTTATACTGCTTTCTTGGTGCGCGATACATTCAAAGCTATTTCCGCTTTTGCTTGCATAATAATTTAATTATTAATAACCATCTAAACTATTACTCTTCCATTTAACCTGTGACCAAGCATTCGATATATTGTGAGTTCAATCTGGAAACCGCCAAAAGAAGGCTGCAAAGACATCGTCTCTAAAAGTTGAAGACACAGGGTTCCGAATATGCTTTATCAAAGAATAAAGAGGTTTGTTACACATTAAGACGAGATTCACTCTACGATTTAAGTGATTTACAATCTTTTTCCTAATGTGCATGTTGTAGAGTATTATGGCAGTTGATGTACAAATTTAATGGAATAGTCTGAACAAATAAGTGTTTTCACTCTTAACTGTATGTTCAAGCCACTGACCTTCTGGGTATTGACAAGAATATGATATTAGAAGATATCGGAAGAAGATTAAATTTTATGCTGAGTATCCTTATGAGGTGGTAAAGAGGCTGCAACAGTGGTATAAGATAGTGGCCCAAGTAATAATTTCCTACTTTTAGGATACGTTTGTATGGCATATTATATTTCTGTCCTATTCGGTGTATCTAGCGATCGTTTCCCTATATACGACCCACGGAATTTCCGCTTGTTGATTACAGTTTCTCATTGTAGAAATAAAACACAGTGGTACAAGGGAAAATATAAAAACTTAAGGCAACTGTACATTGACAACCGGTTCATAAATGTACCTAATTACAATGGGCCAGCGTATGCCCTCCCGTGGTCAAAAAATGGGCCATGGGCAGAACAATTGACACAAAAATAAAAGTAATATTAGATGAGAACATTTTATTAAAAGATAATTTTTTATACAAGCGAATTTCACTTTTCAATTGCTTAAACCGTAATTGTTTGAACAGTATATTAAATTTTCTGAGTTTTGGTTAAACTGATGACGTCATTCGATACTACGAAAAAATAACACAAACTACAAGTGTTGGATCATTTTTGCCTCCACCCCATTTATTACTCATTACAAATAAATGCTGGAAAGTGGATCATAGTATGAAAATGTTTATATATATCGTATAGCTTGAAACGACTACATCAAATATATATTTATATAATTAAAAATTTGTCATAAGGCCAACTACAGGATTTCGCCGGGAGCGGGTGCTAATCTGAAAAAATGCACCCGCTCCCAGCGAAATCGCGGTAAAATTTCAGCTACAACCACGTCTCACGACCGTGAGATAGGTGAGTGAAAGATGAGTGAAAGCTTGGTACTTCCAAGAGCGCCGATGATAAGGACGATTAGTTTAACAGAATATTCCGGGTATAATCGTTGCAACTCCCTTACGAGGTCGCTGCACCTCGCTTTCTTTTCATTCTCCTTGGCTATGATGTTTTTGTCAGCTGGTGCCGAAAATTCGATAACGAACATGGTTCGCTTCTCGAAGTCAAGAAGAACCATTTGGGTCAGTGAAAATCGCCAAGGCTTATTTAAAGCGAGGAAAACTTAATGGCGATTTTCAATTTTAGCAGGCTTAAATGCATTGGAAAAATATAGGGTCACTAAATGCCAAAAATGTTGTTTTTTTTTGCTTTGAACACTAGTGTGGTAGGCCTATAACATATGACATATTAAGTACGTGTTCCCAGCGCCTAATCGTCTAAGCCAGCGTTTCCCAAACTTTTTTCGTACTTTTCAGGGAGAAGCAGGGCCGCCACCCTACAATTCTTTCACAATACTGGAACCCAGGGGTGGATACTTGACCACCGGTCAAGGGAGCGGTTGCACGCTTAACGCGACCTTTCCATTTTTAGAGAAGTAGAGTCGGCTGGGAAAAATTGAAATGTTATAAAATGTTAATAAATTAAATTTTAATCAGCTGAATCAATTTCCTGATATAATTTTGAGAAAAGTAAAAAATAGATGATTAAATTCGGTTCATATTTTCAATACCAGTTAAGAGTTCTTGTAATTTTGCATTCACTTAAAGATTTACTTAATTACTAGAAATATTAACCAATTTTCATCAACTTTTTTTTCTTAAATTACATTAGGAAAATGATTCTGCTAATTAAAAGTGAAATGCGCCACACCTTTATAAAGTAAGTTATTGGAATAGCCCTGAATCTCATGATTTGGAAATCGATGGTCTAAGCTATCGAGGCTCCCATCTATTATTATAGATACTCTTACTTATAGATTCTATTCTGAATCAATCTTCAGCTGAAGAAAACAATATCGACGTGCCACAAAGGCCCTGAATATCCCATAAGATTAACATGGGAAAATTTTGGTTTTCGGAAAAATGGGATTCAGGTTTCTGGATTTAAATTTAGCTTGCGGGAGATATTAAGAATTTGTTGGGGAGTCTCCAATCAACCATTTCCATGAAATTACTTAAAAATTTGGTGTCGCCCCCCCCCCCCCCCCCCCCCCCCGCCCTTGTGGAGCCCTAAAAATGCCCCAAAAACTGAAATTGACATTTTGGTCCAAAATTGACATATAAATGTTCTTTTTTCCCTTTTTTGTAATAAATCATTTTTGGTTTGTCAATTTAAATGTTTTTAAGTATTCGTCAACTAATTAACAATTGATTAAACAATTTATTTTTGTTTAAATAATTTTTTTTTGCACTGAATCATTGAAAGTTAGATTTTGTATGTTTTATTAGACAATTGGACATTTTTAGGAATAATGATCTTTGTTTAAAGCATTTAGTATTTGTTTAAACAATTAATTATTCTTTGATTGTAACTTTTTCTTAAAAAAAGGTATAAAACTCTAGATTAAAAAAATCAGTTAGCTTTTCTGCTTATTACTAAATATCTACGTCATTTAGATACGAGTACCTTATTTTGTAATATATTCTTATTTGTTTGAATACATTTTTGAAATTTCTGTTTTTTTTGCAATTATTGTGGTAATTTTGCATTGTTAAGAGCAAAATTTTTTGTTTTAACTTTTAGTGACTTTAAAAAAACACAACAAATTTTGAATTCCTTTGGGAGCACTAACAGCTTATCTTCGTTATCAACATAAAGCAAAATCTTACTTTGAGCTTTTAGAGGACAAACGAGTGTATCAATGTGGGTGATTTAAAGGAAAAAATTATAAAAATAATTTCAGACCGACAAAATTGAATGTGATTTTTATAGAATGAAGTCTTACTACAAAAATAAATTGTTCATGACCGATGCAAAACATTTTATGAACAAATATTATTTATTTAAAGCATTTGTTTGACGTTTAAATATTTAACAATAAGCGATATTTTTAGTTGAGTTGAGAGAAAAATTCAGATTTTTTAATCACAATTTCCGATAAAATGTTACATTAATATTTAATAAATTCATTAAACAAGTCTATAATGGTTTAGACAAAAAAATTTGTTCTTTACAATGACTAATCACCACAATAATTGTAGAAAAACAGAAATTGCAAACATTTATTTTTGAAAAAAATTGTTTAAACAAACAAAATTTATTACAAAATAAGGTACTAGTTTATAAATGACGTGGATATTTAATAATAAGCAGCAAAGCTAACTAAATTTAAAAAACTAGAGTTTTATACCTCTTTTTAAGAAAAAGTTAAAATTAAATAATAATAAATTATTTAAACAAATACTAAATGATTGAAACAAATATCATTATTTCTGAAAATGACCAATTGTCCAATCAAACATAAAAAATCTACCTTTCAATGAGTGAGTACAGAAAAAATTATTTAACAAAAAATAAATTGTTTAAACAATTTTTAATTAGTTGAAAAATATTTAAAACCATTCCACTTAACAAACAAAAATAATTTATGGCAAAAAAAAGGGAAAACAGAGCATTTGTGTGTCAATTTTGGGCCAAAATGTAAATTTCAGTTTTTTGGGACATTTTTGGGGCTCCACAGGGGAGGGGGGAGGGAGGCATTAAAATTTAAAGTAATCTAATGGAAATGATCAATTGGAGACTCCCCAATAAATCCTTAACCCATTAACGTCACAAGCACACTTTTTTTAACTACCCATTTCTCTAAAACATTTCACTATGAAAACGTCTGTCAAAAAATTCGAGAAGTACCTATCCTACTATTTTCAAGATCGCTCTTTCTAATGGTGCAATCAAAATTACATAAAAATATGGTCTTTTAAACTATTTTTGCAAATTTAAAAAAAACACGAATTTTTCAGGCCTGTTTTTTTTCACATTTTCGATACCTCGCTGATTACGAATCTGCTATTATTTTTGCAAAATTAATTTGTTTAAACATTTTTTTAAAACAAATTACTGCAAAAAATTAGAATTTTTTAATTTACTTGCAGAATCGTATTCTACGGAAAAAAATACGTCGAAAATATTTGTAGTAAATTTCAATTATTTAAATAATTAAGTTAATATCAGCAAATATCAATTTTCTATATCCAAATACATTGTTACATATCGTTTTCTAGGGTTTGGGGTCGCTGATGACGAATTTGATATTAATTTTTCAAAATTATATTGTACAAACAATATGTTGGACAGCGTATGCATAACTGTCACTACATTCCAAAAACTATTTCGTGAGTCTGTAATCTAAGGAAAAATTTAGTTATTTATTCGTCGAAAACTTCATTTTATTTGTTGTTATCTTTTCAAACAGGAATTCCCTTGAATAATTTAACATGTTCTGCCATCGTTGAGCCCAAATGATGTTACCCGATTCCCACCACGAGGAGGTACATGTCACCGAGAATCATCTTTTTTACAAAATTTTTTTTTCAAATTTTTATAATTTTTTGTTTGTTTGCTTGAAGTTGTTTGAAACTTTTCATGCAAAAGTATGCTTGACACTCTTTGCAAGATTTCACGGTTCTTACTTCGCACTTCTCGTATGAGCAATACTTTTTGAATCCTGTGTTTTCGAGAGTATTATTTGAATGTTTATTTCCTGACACATTGGAAGCAATTAAACATTTTTCACAAATTTTCATGGTCTAATGAAAATGGTCCATGTCCATTTCTTGGCTCGAATTATTGGCATCAAGTTGCTGCAGTGCTGATCGTGTAGGTCGACTCCACCCATAAAATTGTTATAAACTTTGAAGGCATTTGGAAAAGGTATTGCAGCTTTTCCTTGGCTTCCTTATCATAATGTGATACGTTCGAAGTAGGGGTGACGCCAGCAGCTGAAGAAAGAATCGAAACTGCTTTTGAATCGATAACTGTGACAAAATTAGTACCACTATTGCTATTATGCTAAATCTGTCTTAAGAAAAAAACTCCTGGATACGCCTGCCTTCATCCCCCCTAAGAATAACTAAAAATAGTTTCAAAACTTCTAAACTGGACCCGCAACAACCACAGAATACAAATGGTTAGAAAACTGCTTGAGTCAAGGTGCATAAAAAACTACCACAAAGGCAGTCACGTCGTGACTCAATCTACTCTCCATAAATCTAGTCAATGTGGCAGAATAGCAGCTGGACCGCAGAGATTCTACAGGAGACTTTGACTGGAAAGCGAGAAAATTTGATCTCTTTCGATCCGCAGATTTCTAAAATATTTCATCCCCTGCTATTAGAAGTAATAGCCATGGCAGGTCTAGGGGTGGTCTACTCATCAACTATAATATTAGATCCTCTGAAATTCAGTAAATCTCGATATCACCCAACTCCGTTTTTCTCAAGGTCTAATCTCGGTTGAACTGTTTTGCACTTGGTCTAGTTTATATTCCCCCTTGGATGACTTCAATGATTATCTAGAGAATCTTAATTTTAATTTTAATATTAATATTAATAATAATTTTAATTTTAATAAATTTTAATAATATTTTTAATTTTAATTTTAACATTATGCGTCGACAGAAAGTAAGAATTCTGGGCGTAAAAAGCTTAAATCATACCATACAACAAGTGAGAGTTCACAATCCTTAGTTTTTAAAGAGAATCATGTAAGAATGATTGATCAGCAATCTGGTTTGGAGCAGCATTGCGGAATAAACGTTTTATTCAAATAAATAACACTCCCTTTCCCACCGAGTATGTCACGCCTGCCCCGAAAGGGGAATGGCTTTGACGTTTATGTTGGGGGTAGCATTGCTACCGACAGGGTTTCTTATGCCAAATAGGCTGATAACGAAGCGGAGTGGGAGTAAGTAAGTAGAAATTGGTGCGTCTCTATTACGAAAATGCGAAGTTTAAAACGAAAATGAAAAAAGGATACAATTTAGGAACGAAATTTGCTGCAAAGTATCATAAAAACAAAAGGTCTCCCTAAGAGATCTTATCGTTCAGGTGAAGGACATCAGGACTAATCTGCACGTTACAGAACACCGAGCAATGGAGATTAAACAACAAGTTGATTTAGCATGGAAAACGACGGCAATGAACATCAGTTAGAGGAAGCCACGTCAAACGGTCCAGCAGGAGCAATTGATGTTCGTCCTCAAACTATTGATGATCCAACACTACTACATCCTCCAGAGGTGTGCGAGGTCTGTTCAAAAAATAAGGTGACTTTATAGTTTTCTCAAAAAATATTCATTTATTCCTCAATATTTATGTTGTCTCCTTCAAAGTAATCCCCCTCAGATATAATACACTTGTGCCAAAGCTTTTTCCAATAATCGAAGAACTTCTGATAATCATTTTGTGGTATAGCCTTGAGTTCTTTCAGCGATGCAGTTTTTATCTCCTCAATCATTGAAAATCGATGTCCTTTCATGGGTCTCTTCAGTTTTGGGAAAAGAAAAAAGTCACTGGCACTTGATTCCGGTGAATATGGAGGCTGAGGCATGACTGTGGTGCTGTTTTTGGACAGAAAATCTTTCACAAGCAACGATGAATGAGCAGGTACATTATCGTAATGCAAAAGCCACGAATTGTTTTTCCAAAGTTCCGCACGTTTTTTGCATATCACCTCTCGCAAACGGCGCATAACTCCTTATGGACCGAACGACCTCTTGGTAAGAATTCCTGATGCACTACGTCACGGCAATCAAAAAAGACAGTGAGCAAAACCTTCACATTTGACCGAACTTGGCGTGCTTTTTTCTGTCTTGGAGACTCAGGATGCTTCCACTGAGACGATTGGGCTTTAGTTTCGACGTCATAACCATACATCCACGATTCATCCCCAGTTATAACCCTTTTAAGAAAATCAGGATCATTATTGACTTCATTCAACATCTCCTGAGCAATGGTCATGCGATGGATCTTTTGATCAAAATTCAGCAGTTTTGGATCAAATTTCGCTGTCACACATCTCATGCCCAAAACGTCCAAAAAGATAGCATGGCATGAGCCAACCGATATGCCAACATGCTCAGAAACTTCTCTGATGGTAATTCGGCGATTTTTCAACACCATTTCTTCCACTGCTTGAACGTTTTCATCTGTTGTTGACGTGCTGGGACGTCCACGGCAAGGTTCGTCTTCGACATCCTCTCGGCCTTCTTGGAACAGCTTGTACCACTTATACACATTTTTCTGACTCAGAGTAGACTCACCGTATGCAACTGTCAACATTTCAAGAGTTTTAGAGCACTGGACACGCTATATAGCTATATAGTCAAAACTGTGAACATATGATCGTGACGAGTGTACCAACACAACAAAACAAAAAATTTGAAACTTGAATGTACGTAGCCCGCGAAAATTGAAAAGTCACCTTACTTCTTGAACACACCTCGTATGGCCTTATACAACCAGAGGTAGAGGTTTAGCAAACAAAAAAGCGACGGAAATGGACATACTATATGAACAGAGATGTTATGCGCCTTTATTTTTCGGCAAAGAAATGTGGGCAAAGTGTGAGGAGAGAATATTATAGTCTCTTATTACTTAAATAGCCAGGGCTAGCCACCAAAATAAATGAGCAGAATCAGGCAGATCAAAAACGCTCAATATCTGTAAACAGACTGCTTTTGGCTGTTGAAATAGCTGCTATCAAAATGGAAGTGGAACAGCAGCTTCCTATTGATGAACTTGCCTTGGAAGATGTGGATAACGAAGACTTGATTGATGTTGAAGGCATAGGTGCTAGGGATAATGAACATAGTGTACCCGATCCATTAGAACCACATCCAGATATTACTAATGATGATGTGGATAGGGAAATCCCAGAAAAACTACTGCATTTGGAAAGGAATTTTGGTCGTGCTTTACTAGAAATCAGGTTGGTTATGGAAGTCAGCAAAGTAAGGTACGAATTGGGTCGATTAACCTAATATAAAAAAGGAAATAGAACCAGAAAGCTGATAAACCATGTTACTAAAATCATCCACCCTCGACACATCGAGACATTAACACCAGCAATATTGGATGAAATTTTAGACGCTCGACGACAGAGACTTGATGTTCTTACTGCCAGCCCCAATTATTTGGATGAAGACACAAATGATTTGGATAAAACTAGACTTAATTTAAGGACATATTTTAAACATTATAAATACAGATTGTTAGTTGACACCGGTGCAACTCACTTCTTTTTTGGTGAAAAAATGTTAAACAAATTAAAAAAATTAGATTACAAAATTAAAAAAAAAAATGAGACGCTTATGGCCGCAAATGGCCAAAGTAAGAATTCTGCGGGTAAAAAACTTAAATCACACCATACAATAAGTGAGAGTTCATAATCCTTAGTTTGTAAAGAGAACCATGCTAGAATGATTGATCAGCAACCTGGGTCGGAGCAGTGTTGCGGAACGAATGTGTTATTTAAATAAATAAAACGGGAATTCTGGATCAATCAAAAAATTGTATATCCCTTTCTCAAATCATTTCTTTCCCCACCGAGTGAATCAAGCCTACCCCGAAAGGGAAATGGCTTAATGGTTTGATAATAATATTAACAATGTACTTGAAAAGTGTGATATATTAAAAAAACTATCAGTCTAGCAACACGCTTGCAGTTCATCATTTTTATGATATGCGTCATGTTTCAGAAAATTAAACATAAAGAGTTAATTTTAGCATTAAAATGTCCTATCATTCAATATAGTGTAGATGTTATCCATGCCAATCAAGTTTGGTAAATTTAGCCATTTACCGTTTTCCGTGACCGTATTAACATGCACCATTTTATCTCTGAGCATACTTTTTTCCTAGAAATTATTTAATTTTACTATTGCAAATTGTACCGTGTACAAGGAAAATTATAATTACTGCTATTGTACGTAATAATATTCACTATATTCTACAAAAAATTCGTTCAAACGATGCATGTTAAATGGTTAATCTACCCATTTACTTCTTTTTGTGATTTAATTGCAACATAAAAGTAAAATTTTAAATAGCCATTTAATGTATTTTAATACGTAATGCGCACTTGGAAATCTAATCGTCCTTATCGTCGGCGCCCTTGAACACGTCAAGCTTTCACTGGTTAATAGCCCAAAAAGCATCCCTGCGCCTTTGCGCACGTGAGTTCGCCCTCTCTTCATGTTTTCGGTGGCAGAAGGCAACGGTCGACTTTTGGTATCGTCTGCCACTGACGAACTGTGAATTTGTTAAATGCCGTATCCCTGTGTTCCTTATCGGCTCCCCTTGAATCTTCGTCCTCTGAATTTTCACTCGACACTGGCTCATCACATTTACTGCTCGGCGCTGACTTGGGCTTTATTACATTTATGTTCTAAGTTGGGTTCTTGATTTGAGGGTAGCGTTTGAAATCGCAGCCGCGCGACATAATTAAGTTAGTTTTTGGGCTTCGGCGAGATCCCATAAATTTTGTCTTCGTTAGGTATAAGAAGAGCAGTAAAAACCAAGAACTCAAATCACTGAACGGGTAACCGTTGTGGTTAACGAAACTTAAAATAGAAATCGTGCCGTTTAAGAAGATAATTAAAATATATATAATTTCATGAGAAATTCGTACATTTTAATGCATCGTATGGCTTTCAGCTTACAGCAGAGTACCGTACGAGTCGAGTGAACTCAGCGCAGCCCAGTCTGTGTGCTTTTGCACTTTCAAAAAGTTAGCTGCCATAACTAACATTTTCAAAACAGAAAATACAACGAGCGCAGTAACGTTGGAAGTAAGATGTTCTTGTTGAAATCCTGAGCACAGTCCGTGTAGGCCTCATGTATTAGTAGGAATAAGTGGGAAGTCATTTTACTGCCCGAAATTTTGTTGTTTTCAAATGAAAAGATTAAAGTGTATGATTTCTGTATTTTATTATGTCCGCTACTATTTTACACTTTTGCTTGAGAACAACACCTTATCAAAGTTACTAAATTTTGTTGTTCGTTTTCAGTGTGCAAACGTTGGCGTGCAGTGAGTCAAGAATCATGGCGTGCTTATAGACATCTTGATCTATCCCAAGCAAGTTGGGGCTTCACAAAAATCAACAAAAAGAATTACGTTGATACTCCGACACTACGAAAAATTTTACTACGCTGCGGTCGCTTCCTGAATCATATCGATTTTTCCTTACCCTCACATCGCCTGAGTCAAAGTACTCTAACAATTATTGGTAAATTGTGCCCAAACCTACAAATTGTTGACCTTTCATCGCTAAACGTATCTTCGTCTGGCATACTTTCTCTTACTTCAAGTTGCTCCAACATAACAAAATTTACTTTGGGCTCTAGCACAAACTCCTGCGACAATGATCTTTTGCAACTTTTTGCGAAAAATCGACAACTCAAATATCTGAAGATTACTTCCAATTCTACCACTGGAAAGTGTTTGTTAAATCTACCAGCAGACTCAATTGAGGAGATTATTTTCACGGAGTGCAACGGGATTTCACCCTCCCATTTTTTGAACGTAAGACAAATATATGATTATTTTTAGTAAAATACGCGTAGCTAAAAGAAGACTTATTAGGTAGAATATTATTAATAGAAAATTTATTTAATAAATGTATATACAAAATTACAGTTTTCTTGTCTAATTGTCCCTCTTTGTGAAAGTAGGGATGAAACGTTGAGCGCATTGCACCTAAAATATATAGTTTTATTAAAGGAGAAAATGGTTTAAAAAATGTCTCTGTCAGCTTTGGTTTGGACATGTCAGGAATTTAGTGGTAGTTAAAAGTAAAACAGAAAACACATGTCTTAAAAAAAATGTATAGCTGCATGGGGACTAAGAGAAGATATTTCCCATGAATTTGAGTCTTATGAGCCCTATTAGCAGTTCTATAACGTCAGGCTGATGGCCTATATTGTTTAAAAAAATTTCCGAAGAAATCCATTTTCTCCAAAACGTGACCTGATAGAAAGATTTCGGTTTCAGTGTCTCAAAATGTATAGGCAAAAACTGCTGCTGATTCCAGTAAAGTTCTTCTTTTGAGCCCTGCGTATTTTTTATCATCTTTCGAAAATAATATAATTTTAGGATAATTCATACACTGTATATTATATTACATCGTTTTATTGAATACTAAAAAAAATGTGACATTCGGAAAGCTAAACTGTTAACAAAGCAGAGTTAAAATAGGTAACTGCGATTAGACTCTATACAAGTCACACCATATAAAGTATATAAAGTAGTTTTTTTTTTACTCTAGATTGATTAATTTGTACTCTGAGTAGAACAGGAATTAACTCGTATGTACTGATTATATAAAAGATGCAAAACAAGTTTTGAAGAGTTTAGGGTCCCTCTTTGTCGGTCATACTTTATGAGGTATTCACTTTTTCCAAGCAAAGATGAACATATCGATTTAAGTTTGAGATTGGAAATCATACTTAAATCTATGCTCTATGCAATGCAATTATACTTTTATCGAAACCAACTTTAAACGTGTTTTTTTAAGTGGTCTTTTTTTGAAGTTCAAAATTCAAAAGTGTCCGTGTGTCTTATTTTTAAATCGACAGAGTTTGTTCTACTACTTCTTCCTACTGACTTTCAAGTGTAAAATATTTCAAGTGCAGTTTGCGTGTACATTGTTTATAGCTAAAATCACAATAGGATAAAAAGATTCATGTTTCACATTTCTCCATATTATCCTTACTTCATGTCTTAGTTCGACATAATTATGGATCTTTATTGTATAGCTTACATACAAATTCCGGTTAAGTAGACAAGTAATTTCTATGATAAAGACTCTCCCGCCCTTTCTCTCGCACTTCACAATGCCGGGTCGATGGACTCAGAAAAATTAATATGTCTAGTTAGTAGCCTCCCTACATGAGATGTAGTATTCGTTTTGTAAAACGGACACAGAAATGCTTCTATAGACAAGCATCCATTCTGTTAATAGTATTAAGTTTAGGGCAAGACAAATATTGTATGCCACATTATTCACTTCATGTTGATCTAACGTTTTAAGGTCCTCGCCATGGATAGCCTTTCATCACCATTGCGATTCTAATTCTTGAGAGTTTCTGCCTTGACATGTAAGACCTCCTCTGGAAAAAATTATGATTAATTAATTATAATTAATTAAATTATAATTCGTAACAGATAAGGTATGATATTAATGCACAGTAATGAACATTGAATGATTAATTAGAAGCTCTTATGCGTATTAAAGTAGAAATTAAAAGGGTAAAACTGTATGCATAAAAAATTAAAATTTACAAAAGCTAAGAAAAACAGAAGGAAATTCGAAGATAAAATGTCGGATAATTAAATGTGAGAATTCACCAGTGAGTAATTTCAACAGTTTGGTTAGAAACAGTGTACAAATATTTAAAAAATAGATTTTTGAAATGATACAGGAAAGGTGCATTTCTAATATTATATGGTATTTTATTTCATAACCAAGCACCTCTCACTATAAATGACCTTTGAAGCTTACATGTTCCGTGCAAGGGAATCTTAATAATTGAATTCTTTTACGAAACTTAGAATGTG
The DNA here is from genome assembly GCF_010883055.1 of Belonocnema kinseyi. Taxonomy (NCBI): domain Eukaryota; kingdom Metazoa; phylum Arthropoda; class Insecta; order Hymenoptera; family Cynipidae; genus Belonocnema; species Belonocnema kinseyi. Next base: position 178,154,836 of record NC_046657.1, on the reverse strand, counting down.
CTGGAAGGTCTTTGTCTACAGATTGGAAAAGGTTAAGTATATACTCAGGAGCTTTGTTCTGAAAAATAGTGCAGAGCAAATTACCCATCAAGAATTGTCTTCTCTTGGCAACATTAAACAAACCAGCCTTATGTCATCATATACATCATATACTAAGCAACTGTAGTCAAATTGGGGCAAGATTATACTTTAAACCAAAATTATCCGAGTGGATGTAGATAAAGAGTCCTTATTCCTATATACTTGTTGTAGAATACTGTATGTTTTCCTCGAGATGCTCTGTATCTATTCCTTCCAGGACAAGGTACGGTTAAGGAGATATCCCAGATCTTTAACCACTTCCGAGAAAGGGATAATGAGACTCTCAATACAAAGTGGCGAAAATGATGCCAGATTTTCAAGCGACGGAAATGAAATAGGTCCGACAACAATTGCCTGAGTTTTTCCCGGGTTAAGACTGAGTCCATTCTTCCAGGCCCAGAGAATAACGTGATCGATATACTTTTGAAATCGTCAGCATATTTGTGGTAGCTACAAAGTTGAAGTTCACTTCCAAGGTCAGAAGTGAACAAATTAAAAAGGAGGGGTGCCAGAATGGAACCCTGAGGAACACCACTCTTGACCTCCCACCAGTCAGAAGACCCATCGCTACTATTAATAATTCTGTGACACCGGTGATTAAAATAGGATTAGAAACATTTGATGAGAGAACTTGAGACGTTAAAATATTTTAATTTTTGTAGCTGTAACTTATGGTTAACCATATCAAAAGCCTTCGAAAAATCAAACAGGGCAACAATAGTGATCTCCCTATTATTGGTTGCTAATTTGAGTTCCATCGTTACTTTAAGGAAATCAGTGAGAGTGCTATGATTTTCCCGAAAACTCGATTGCATCGGGTCAGTGGCCCTAGATGTTTCGAGAAATTTGGAAAGTTGAAGGAGGAAAATTTTTTCAAGTGGTTTAGATAGTCCATATAAAAGTAGGTAAATTGCCCGAAAGTTTTACGGGGAAGTAGGTTTCGAAATTTTGGGAACTGGGCTAATATCTGCCTTTTTCCAGATATCTGGGAAGATATCGACCTGTAGGGAAGCATTATAAATATGAAAAAGAAAGGAAAGATAATTGGAAGGGCAAGTTTAATCATTTCGATTGATATTCAATCAGTTCCTATGGCGTTCGATTTGATTTTAAGTGCTTTTTCCAAAAGTATTTCAGGTGTGATGTCATCGAAAAAGAAGTCAGAATCATTAAATGTAGAATTAATATGGGTAGTGGAAAATCATGATGCTAAGTCTGGAACTGGGAACGTAAAAAAAGTCTTTAGAAGATCATTAGGCAGAAAATTACTATCTATAGATTCGTGCTTGGGCGGGATTATGTGTAAACGTCTAAGAAGATGCCAATTATCCTCTTTTTTGTCTCTATGCGCAATTTCGTTATAATTGTATTGATTAAACGCATCTCTAATCCTAGTTTGAACTAAGTTCCTAAGTTTACGAAATTTAGCTAGTATTATATTGCTTTTTATTCGTTTTGCAATTTGGCGCTTGCCATTACGTTCCCTCATCAGATTTTTAATTTCAGATGTGATCCAGGGTCAATTTTATTATTTATATCTGTATATAGTGATATTTTTTGCCAATCATACTTTATTAGGGGTTCGTCGAATATATATTCATCAATATTAAGGAGATTTCGCACCAGCCTTTGGGTTGGTATTTACTTTAAACTATAGGATAATCTAAACGTAATGTTAATGAAGTCGTGGTTAGGGAGAAAAGAGATGGCATGATGTTCGTGGGAGATTACCTTATCAATATCGTCTACAATCATTAAGTCAATACGAGTACTGGAACGATCAGTATAGTGAGTGGAATCGTGAGGTACAATCGAGAGCCCCGAAGACTACACCAAAGATTTGAGATATTTAGTATGATTGGAAGTGAGATTTAAGTTAGTGTTAAAATCTCCAGTAAGGATAATGCTGTTAAAGTTAGGAATAAGTGAAAAAATTACCGATTCAAGCTGTGTAACATAGGAGGCATTAGGTGGTTTATAAATTACTCCCACTAAAACACTATCGGAAGTTAACTTAACTTCAACACAGAGAAAGTCGGTCGTGGGATAGGTTGCCACTGGACTCACTTTAAACACAGTCCCACTAAGTCTGTTGTGCAGAAAAAGACAAACTCCACCACCCCTTCTCTCGTCTCTGTCTCTTCGAAAGAGCGAATAGTTGTCAATTGCAACGAGGCTAGAAGATATAATTGGAGTTAACCAGAATTCAGAAACAGCTATTATAAGGTAGGAACATGTGCTGAAAAAATGTTTAAATTCTAGAAAATGTGCCAAGAGAGACTGGGCGTTAACATGGTAAATGCTTAAGGAATCCATTGATATTTTAAGAGAAACATTACAATGTGAATACGATTAATAAAAGTAGTCAATTTGTGGAGTTGACTCAAGGCTAAATTAGCATAGTAGCAAATGCACATTAAAGCGTCAAATTCAGATCGGTATGCAGTTAATTACCATATGAATGATAATATAACTTAATAAATTGAAACAAAATGCAGTATATTTACTATAAGTGATAAAGTAGGTGAACCAGAAGTGTCTCAGAAATAACGCAAGGAAATTTAAATACTTTTCTATCAAAATAAACAAGATTGATTGAGAAGACAAAGTACAAATTAGTGAAATACATGTACTTAAGTAAGAATACCACTCGAGAAAATTTAGTGCTAAAGTAAGTCAGAAAAAAGTTTTAAAAAATATTGGACTTAAACCGTGGTTTCTATTGTAGTCTCTCCATAGGTAGTAGGTTTGCAAGATGTATTCTCTACGAAACGTCCTCCTTGCGGCAAAAAATTCTTCCACCAGAAATCCAAAGATATTTGATTTTCTTGTCTCTTCGGAGGCCGAGAGCAATAGCATAGATTTTCCGGTTAAGTGGAGTTCAAGCCTCGCGAAGTTAAATAAAGCATTTCTCATTTTCTGTCCATCCCAAATTCGAGGTAGAAAAATCCTTTTCACTTTACGTCTCTCGATCATTTTATTGCGTAGATCTTGACGGCTGAATTTGGATACAATGATCGGTGGGGTAGTATGATGAGTGAGTGATGGTGCTTTGATAATACGGTAAAGGGTAACAACGTCATCGTTAACAAGAGATACTTTAAGAGCCCTGTCTATCGACTCTACGTTGGCCATAACGTCCTCGTTTGACTTTATTGGAAGACCATGGATTTCAAGGGTAGTATGTAAAACCGCTTGATCGTTCACATTCTGTGCCTGTTCAAGTGCAGCTACTTTAGTCTTTAGTCTTATTGGAGAGGTCAGTCTTCATTTCCCAAAGGGTGGAGTTTAACTTTTCATTAAATTTCTGTTTTCGAGTTTCGAATTCACTAAATCTCACTAAAATCTCACGAAACTGCGCAAGCGATTCACTTTAGGCTTTTGAGAACACTTGACCTAAGAGTTCAACGAGACCCGCAAGTAGAGCAGGTGGCTTAACAGAGCTGAGAGTCAAGGGTACAGAATTTGCACTACGGACGTACGGAGAATCACAGATCTCGTTATTGGCCTCAGGATTGGTATCCACTGCCGCAGAGGTGAAACTAGTAGTTAAAGAATTACATCCCTTGCAAACATAATCCATCTGGCCGTTTTTAAGTTTTTCAAAGGTCTTCTTTGCGATACCAACATTAGCAAAGGTCAAATGAATGAGATTGCCGCACTTGACACACACTGGAACCTGAGGACCACCCCTAGAAATCACTGCGTTGCTCTCCGGACACGCTCCCATGTTAACGTAAATTAAACGTAATGAAAATAACTGCTGTAAAAAGTTTGCATAGATTAGCAATAATTAAACGAGGTAACGAAAAGTTAAAAGTCACAATCAATCGGCCACAAGCACTTTTACAACTTGCCGATTTGAAGCACAAAATACTGAGATACTCAAGGAATCTTTAAATATTAAAGCTGAGCAAATCCACGCTTCCGTAAACGACGAATACGAGTAGTGTATCTCTCTAATCTTGCAAGGCAGATAGTCTTTTGACATCTACAACGCATCTGCGTCATCTATGCAGCGGTAGGACTAACCTTTTAATAAATTTCAACGCGGATAGTTCTGTTTCTCCTTGCAAGTTCAAAGCAGTATTTGAGGATAGGGATTGCATAGGTCTTGATTACCCTAATAGTGTTCGCCAAGTTGACAGAAATCCTCGGAACCGATATAATTCTAGTAATGAAGGAAGTCAATACGCTATTATTAACTCTCGTATACGCAATGATATAGCAGAATGGATAAAAAACAAATTTTTATACATCGAACATGCCTTAGCAATGTTATAGGCATCTTGATCTATCCCAAGCAGGTTGGAGCTTCACAAAAATCAACAAAAAAAAATTAAGTGTTGAAGTAATCCTTTTGGACCCCTTATAGTTTAGCCACTGAAGGATTTAAGAAAAAAATTCGGAAAAGTATAAATTTTTTGTTACAGATACGTTAAGGGGTGCCTCTATAAATATTATGTAAAAAGTCTCCAACCATATTTGTACGGCAACGGTCGCCATGTTGGGAAGTGTTAAACAATAACATGTTTTTCAAAATAACTCGGGAACGGTTGATTCTAGGTCGAGTATGGTTTTGTTCAAAAATGTTCACAATTTCATAGTGCACAAAAAAGGTTCTAACTATTGTAGATATTATCGACGGCTATGCTATAAATTACATTAACTGTACAATTGTACGATTTCTGAACGAATAAAACAACAGCTTAAAATATCCTGGAAAGAACTTTGGAAATAGATCAGGTGTTTTGTACTGGAGCAAATGCATGTTCCTGTTTAACCCTTCGTCGGACATCTATTTTTTCATGCAAACGGTTGGGCATCTACAAAGATATCGTCATTAGCTTTATTTGAACTATTTAGAGGTGTTAGGAAATTCCCCAAAAAATTAGGAAATACGTTGTCTCTTGACATTCCAATAGTTTCAGATTCAAAATGTTTAATCAATTAAAAAATAACAAAGTTTAAACAATAAATAACATGCAATTTCGACCATTTTATTAAAAAAATTAACATCGTGGCGGTAAATTGTTATTAAGAAAAAATATATTTTGGATTAACTCTATATTTTATTATTTTAGAAGCAATTACTTTTATACGAATTGGTTTCAAAAACCATATTTATTTTAACACCTCAAAAGTATTTAATTTGAATAGGAGAAATTTAGGATAAAATTTAAATATGTATAAGAGAATAATCCTTGTATTGCAAAAGAAATTATTGATAAAATCTAAAAAAATTTAAAAACAATTTAAAAAAGTATCAAATTTGTAGAAAAAGATACAGAAAAAATCTATTTGCATGATTTCACTTACCTCAGAAATCGGAAAGGTTACGCCGGCGGGCATCTATAACGAATTCGTCAACGACCAAGTTTCACCTATTGTTAATCGACGGGATATCAACGAACACTAACGCACGTTAGTGTATTCGAACATAGTGTCTGTAAGTTTTTTTTAAAGGGATTCCTAAGCCCATCGGCTTCTTCCTTTCGAGATACAAGAAAGCGGGAAACAAAACATTGACGAATTCGTCATAGATGCCTGACGAAGGGTTAAAAAAACTCATTTGCATAAAAAATTACCAGTATGAAATGAGCTCAACTTTAGTGTACAACTTGATATGCTTAAAGGAATTCTTTTGAGATGAAACTTCTTTTAATTGTTCCGCATATTTACAAAATAATATTTCCAATTTTTAGGATAAAATAATATTTAAGTTCTTTTTTTTAAGCGGTTCGACGAAAGGCCACGCTGGTCCACATGGGGGAGGGGGGTTAAAAGTCCGAGACACGTGTTTTTATATATTCAGGGGTAATAAAGCAATAATAAAACGCATAGCTTACTTCTTTTTTGAATCATCGCGCGAAGTCCTAAATTCAATCCCTGCGAACCGAACCGAGTCAAGTCGAGTAGCTCTTTTCTCCACTCCCGCGTGCCCTTTTCCAAAGTCTTTTTGTTTATTTACATTAGTTAACGAGTCGAGGTGGACCACATGGGGAAGGAGCGTGTCAAAAAGTGGCAAAAATTGGGACACGTGGTTTATGGAAGCCCCCTAATAACCGCTTCTGTCTACATCATAGCTTCAATTTTGAAATTTACTTGTTTGATGCTTTAAAAGCGGCATCAAATATTATTATTCTGGCCAAAAAAGTGAGAAATATATTGTATAAATATTCATCTAAAGAGCTTATTCTTAAGCATACCAAGTTTTACACTGAATTTGAGCTCATTTTACACTGATAATTTTTATTTAAAATGATTTTTATTCCAAAGTTTTTTTCAGCATATTTTCAACTTTTATTTTATATATTCAGAAGTCGCACAATTGTTCAGTCAATCAAATTTTATAGCGTAGCCTTAGATAATGTGTCTATAATAGTTAGGCTCAAAAATAGAAAAAATTTAAAGCTCTAGAAATGATAAATAATTTCGTTTCAGCTTATACAAACTTACTTATGTTCAAAATATACATGCACACGCTGAGTATATAGAACTCATACTATTCGCCCTGAGACTGCCTTACTACCATCTTTGTCGCTCTTATGGACTTGGCTGCTACCCTGCAACGCTGACCGCTCCGAGGAAAATAGAGTCAATTGTCTAAAACGAGAAGCGCCAAATTTTCTGGATCTACGATTTTCGGACTGCAGTCTTCATTGCACACTCGAGTTCTGACATCGTTCTTCAAGACTTCGAGAAAAGTATGAAGAGATTAAAAGGGAGCTCCAACGACTGTACTGCAAATATTTGGTTAATTTTTTTATAAGTAACTTTAAAGCCATTCCCGCATGCCAAAAATATTCCAATTCAATTGCGAGATGGATGAAGAAAGCTATCATCCTTTGTTCGCTTCATGTTCTGTTATTTCATCGTGGTCTGTAGTCACCCATCTGATGGTTCTGAGACGTGGCCATAGGTGTGATTTACCGCAGTTCTAATGAGATTGCTTTAAGTGTTACCTTGCAGTGAATGTTTAATATCTTTTTTTAATTGTCGAAGGCAGTTTTGTTAATATTTGGTATTATTTTAATAGTTTGCACGATGCAGTCTCGGTGTATATAATCAGTGACGAATGCATTTTCGTAATTCAATCAAATGATCTGAAAAGAGCAGTAAGCCCAATTTGACATCGGAAAAAGGCTGATTTTTTTACACCTCCATTCACAGACTGGGCTGCAGTCAAGCACACAATGGGGGAACCTACAGTTCATGGTTACAAAAATAAATAGGCAGTCGCGGACAATTGTCCAGGGGTGGTCCCGAAGGAATTAACCCCTAAGCGGAGGTGTGAAAACCATGCTGAAAGCTGAATGGCTCTTGGTTGAAGTATCTAAAACGGTGACTCTGGGATACCGGGCGACCTCGCAAAGTACGCAGCCTTATCCTTGCATGCGGGGCTCTACAAGCATGGACGAACCCCTTCCCCTAGCTTCTCGTGGGAACGACAATGACAACACCAAAATTATTTGTAGTGAGTGCGGTTCAAAACAACAAAATGCGCAGGGCCCCTGACAATGCCGCCTGCGAAACCATGCTGAACTACTCAGAAAAAGGGTCTTTCTAAGCGGAACGCCTACTCTATCACAGCTAGAACAAGCCGGCAACAGAGAAAGAGAGGCGATACTAAGACCAAACGCGGACAGGCATCCAATAGAGGAAGAGCGATGCTTTATGAACCGGAGAATCATCAACACCAAGGTTTCTCTCAAGCCTAAAGATCTGGCTGAAATGGATGACGAGCTTCGTGAACATTTTTCCGGAGAATCCGACATCTGGGCTATCAATTATTGTGTGTATAATGCAGCGAGCGCTTTGGCCGATGCGAACCGTAAAACAAAACCAACGGTTGATCATAAGACCAAATGGCGAATGCATCAATTTGCCATAAAGATACGCTGGGCAAGACAGTACGCGTCCCGCATTAAGTGTGGGATTGACAACATCACATCTGGCAAGAATTTTATCGCCAAGGTTCGAAAGTTCGCGCGTAAACTCCGGACCCGCTATTACAACTTAAGAAGTCAAAGCTGCTGACCATCAGGCAGCATATTGTTGAGAGAATATGGATACTATCTGACGCTAAGAGAAGTCTAGAGCGGAGGGAGAGTTGGGTCAGAGAAAATCAACAGTTTCTCTCTGACCCATCTCGACTCATCCAAGACCCTCCAGTTACTGACGGACACCCACCCAAACCAGAGGAGGTCGAAGTATTTTTTAGAGAAGTCTACGAACTCCATCATAGACTAGACGAAGACTCAGAAAATATAAATAGCTTCGAGGAGCTCTGTGATACCCTCATAACACCTGATAAAGAATGCCCACCTATCACTACCGAGGAGGTGAAAAAAGTATTAAGAGGGATGAAGAACTATTCCGCACCGGGACCAGATTGTATCAAAACCTTCTGGTGGAACAAGTTTTCTTCAATCCATCAGCATTTGGCCCGTATTTTCACCTCATATTTAAAGTCGGAGGAGCCGATTCCTGAGTGGTTGGTGGAAGGGCGCACAATACTCCTGCCGAAAATAGGCAACTTAGCTGACCCGAATAATTACAGGCCAATAAATTGTCTGCACGCACTGTATAAGATATTCACAGCTATCCTAAATGATAGAATTGTTCGGGCAATTGAACCTGTATGGCAAGAAATATATGAACAACGAAGCTCAAAGAAAGGCCTATCGATGGCCTGGATTGATTATCGGAAAGCTTTCAATTCGATCTCCCATAGACTTATCATCTGTCTTTTGGAAATCTTAAAGGTTCATCCGCAAATAGTTAGGTGCATAGAGAGATTGATGCCGTTTTGGAAAACCAGATTTACTAGCTCTAGGGATTGTCGAACGATATACTAATGAAATTTGAATGGAATTTGGGTTAGACAAATGCGCCAAGGTCTATTTCACGCGAGGCAAACAGACTGGCATCCCTGAAGATCCTGAGCTCATTGATAGAAGCGCTATACGACACCTTTGGCGCTGTAGAGACTTATACATACCTGGGCGTGACACAGAGCCGCATTCAGGATGTGACATCTATAAAGGATACTCTCCGAAGCAGATACAAACGTCTCATCCGGCAGATTTGGTCTTCTGAACTGTCGGGAACGAACATGCTTGCCGACTCGGTAGTACTCTATTCATTTAGAGTGGTACCATGGACGAAGAGCGAGCTCAGATCCCTTGGTATCGGGGTACGAAAGGTTATGCACATGAACGAAAGCATACATCTAAAGTCTTCTGTTCCGCGACTCTACATCTCACGCCGTAAAGGTGGTCGCGGAATATTGAATCTTGAATGTCTTCACAACAGCATTATGCTGGGCACAGCACATAGAGTCGCAAATGGAAGAGACCCTCTACTTAAAATGGTTAGGAAGCACGAAGAATTGGGCAAAGGAACGATGCTGTACAGAGCAGTGGAGGAGGCTGCTGAAACACTCGGACTTAACTTCAGTATTAGGGGTGGGAAAAATGCATGAAATCTTATCTATCTCGAGTACTCACTCCTAAAAGCCCGGATTAAAAAATCACAAGAGAAAAACTTCCGGGGACAGCTCCTCGATAAGAGGATGCACGGTATCTTCCACAGAAATGTGAAGGATCAGTCAATATCTTGTGAGGTGACATTTGCTTTCCTTAAATCGCCCGGATTGAGGTCTGGTACGGAGGATTTCATTTTTGCATGCTAAGACGATGTCATTTCCACCTTAACATACCGTCGCCACATTTTGAGCCAATTCATTCCTGATGAGGGTTCCTGATAGAGGGTTCCTGTATCAAAGGTTTCTGCTGAATGTCGTTCCAATAGTTACTAAACAGTCGCGGTCACCAAAAATTTGTAGACCCGGTTTAAAACGATCGAACGCGCAAAGCACATTAAGTGATAGAATCCGCTACAGAATGACTACTATTTATATTTTTGTTTTAGGTCTGCGATTAAATAAAATAAAATTTTCAAATGAACTTTACGAAGAAATTATAAATTAAACCGTATTAAATACATCTTCATATCTTAAACCTTTAATAAGCATATGAGCTGTAAAGATTCATTTCCTGGTTATTTCCCAGGTCACCACCATTTTTCCAATCATTAAAATTCGAGTTCAAATCCAAAAGTTCAAACTTTAAAGTTGAAGTTTTTTCATTTAAAGTATTCAAAACGTAACGACAAGCAAAAGCAGCTAAAATTGAACTCTTTGCAATTTTAAACTTTTCAAATCTTACAATCTTAAATCGTTTATTAATGAACAAGTTTTAAAATGTTAACCTTGGAGTTTCATTAAGTTTTATGTTAAGGGTTTCAAAATAAACATTATCCTAAAATGAAAGATTCAGAATATTAAAGTATCAGTTTCACAAAATTTAATTGTTTAAATGAAATAATAAAGGTAAATGAAGGCCTCTAACTTTTATTATTTATTATCCAGTCAAAACAAAATTATTAAAAATATAGAAATTAAATGTCGGCACTTGTATCAGTGCAAAAAATTCCCGGTTCAAACATTTTTTTCAAATTTATTAGATAGTCATGAAAAATTTTGTGAATATAAAATTTTTCTCACTTGTTTTTATTACATCATTTAAATGTAAAAAATTGCAGAGAATCTAAAATTAAATTGTCAACAGTTAAATTTTTAACTTTTGAAATGGAAGAAAATTCAAAAGTTTACAGTTCAGTTTCAACTTGTCCTCGATTATCAGGTGTCGAATTGTAGAGTATTACCGAGTAAAAGTGGTCAAATCAGTTGAATCGTTTGAGCTGAGTAAAAAGAATGGTTAGACTGACACCAGAAAAAATTTGAAATTGGTTAATATCTTTTGTTCTATTTTTTTATTTGAAAATTCAAATAATTCTCCTGTTGCTTCGAAAATTAAGGCGAATCTTTTCTATGTGCAATTCTTTGCTAGTGAAAAATAATAAAAAAAATATGAAAATTATGTCTGTTGAACATGAAATTTCTTCAGGTAGAACCCAAGAAACATGCTAATATTTGGTTTAAAAAAAAGTGATGTTCAGAGCATTCCAAAATTGCCAAATCTACCTTTTTAATTGAATTTTACATTGTGTATCAAGAGTGTAAAGACGGATATTTTAAAGAGAGTGAAGTTGCCACCCGAGGCAAAATAGTCCTACGCCCTTGACGCACACTATACTTTTTTCCTACGCTCCTTGAAAACAAGCATGTGAAGCAGATAAAGGATGTTTGGTGCTGTTGGCAATTCTAAATTCTAAATTAAAGGAAGAAATAGCGTACTTAACAGAAGGAAGAATGCGGGTAGAGCGATGTATCATTTTTATAAAGATAAATATAATTTTCTCTATTGGGCGTAAAGTTTCATGTAACGGGGGTAAAAATTCATGTAGCGTGCGTGAACTTACATGTCGGCCCGGCCGCTGAAAGTGCATGTGCGAACGTGGCATGAGTTAAAAGCGGCCACATTACGCCAGCTTCACGTGCCATCATCGGCGCGTTTTCAAGAGGGGTCGGACAAAAATTATTTTTGAGTAACAAATATTATTATTTTTAAATTTTCTACACTTGTATGAGCAAAAAATAAATGTAAAAAATTGATATGCATGCAAAATAAATTAAAAGTACCGAATAATTAAGACCTCTCTTACCCTTTTAAAAACAAGTATTATCTTTGTTAAAGATGAACCAGTTGAGGAAGAGTCCATGTTCTCCACGGCTTCCAACGAGCTGATCTTGCCTGTCAGAAGCTTGTTGAGCGAATCGATTGTAGGCTGGGTACCCGTAGATCCTAGCTGTAATGTAATGCCTTCCTGGTACATACATCTCACCTTTCGGTTGCCATAAGGACAAACCAGTAGTCTCACGTGTCAATAACGCTGCTCGCGGAACTGCCATTTGGCTTTAAACTTCACGAGCTGTGGGTTTCTACTTATAGTTTCTTATGTGTCTCTTCGGTCATCCGTTACCCGGAGATTCATAACGCCTAGCGGGAATTTATCACTGGCCATAACCGTTTTTTTCACCCCTGGAATGCCTATCAAGATGTTTAGTCCTCGTCATATGTATGACGAAGGACTCGAAGTGCTGCCAAAACTCCTCAGATTTGAACATTAGAGGATTTATCATATCGAGAGTGAGTTCAGCGCCTACTGTTCGACCGGCGGCCTCTTTTTCCACGCCCCACTTTTTGCAGCCATATATTGCGTGCTCTGCATCGTCCACCGGGGAACCACACTAATCTCACGTATCTTGGTCCCTCTTATAAAAGCGCTTCAAGTACGCGTTGAAACAACCATGACCCGTCAGCGAATGCGTGAGACAAAAGCCAAATTCTCCATACTTCTTCTTTAGTTAGGTCGAGAGATCTAGGATTAGATGGTGCGCAAAAGTGTACCTGCTCGCTGTTGTTGCAGGAGAGCTCCTTACGGAGCTAGAAGGTTTCCATGACAGTGTCCACCACCACCTTTGTGGCGTCAATTGTGGACCTGCCTTTGCGAAAGCCGAACTGGTTCGCCAAAAGGCTGTAATCGCCCTGCATATGGCTCTGTAGTATCTGCAGTATCAAGTCCTCAAGAAGCTTCCACATTGTATCTAATAGACCTTTTGGTGTCAAGAATGAGGGCTTATGTAGCGGCTTTCCTTCCTTTCTAAGGAGGACCAGTTTCTGCCTATTCCAGCCTGCAAAGAACCTCTCCTCTTGAAGATAGAAGTTGAAGGCATCGTCAAGTCACCAATTTCTTGGTGACTATCTTGAAGGCAAGCCCCAATGGCTCCTTCTCGACTTCCCAGATTTAGCCTCTTCAGCACTGGAGTTGGCTTCTCGACATGGCCTTATATGTCAGCTTAGCGTTTTCCATGTCACATGCAGCGCGAGGTTACCCTTAGAACGGGTGACTTTCCGTCGCGCTGATTTGCATATGCTACGCAGGCCCGACAGAGTGTTGTTCCACAAAACATCGCGTCTTGTGCCCGTCTCTACCTCCGGCGTGGAATCAAGTGACCGCATGCTGCGATCACCTTCCGCCTCGCCGAGCGTACCCTGATCTTCATTGATTCAATGGACTTAACCTGAGCAAGCTCATCAATGAGCCTAGTTTCCTCGAGAAAATCTCAAAGTTTGTCCTTATTAAGCCATCTTGTATTCCAGAAGGAGCATTTAACTTTACCGACCTTCCTCATTAAAGGACATGTCAGTCGCTTATCTTTGATGCTAGTCGAGGCGTAGCGATCGTGAGGTCGATTACTGACCCACCGACCCCTTGTTTGAAGTTGGGTTCATTGTTCCAATTCAGAAAAATTAGATCCTTTCTAGAGATGATCTCGTTCACTAAGATTCCCCTCCTGTCTAATCGGGTTTCGCCTTCCTCCGGTGTCTTACAATTAGATTCGCAGAAAATGAAGACCCGCCCGACCGCCTCGTGGAGGATTTCCTTAAGAGCGAAAATCTGGGGTTCGAAGTTCTCAAAGGGGCCGTTAGGGGTGAAGTTACAGCTGTAAACAAGTACACTTGCTACCTCCACCCAGACGACGAACCCCCTGTCAGTCTCCAGAACTTTCGCGACACCCAAATCGGGCATGAGCTGTTCCCCGCGGCCATATCCGAAGCAACTGAAGCACCTCGGGACCTCGAAATGTTCCCGGATGCGACAATTCACACGCCCTCACCTATCTGAAGCTTTTGTACAGCCTGTATGACATCTCTAGGTTGTCCCTACCTAGCGATCTACCGACTGTCGCCGTTGCCTCCTCCTTGGTTGCCGTTTCGTCGAGGTTACGTATCTCGTCTGCCTTCATGGTGATCAGAGCTCTAACTTCGGCTCGGTCGCCGATTGCCCGTTTTAACGCCTCTTTGTGGTGTGGACCCACGCTCTCATTTCCATGAGGATGTCTGCGTAGGACTGAGCGTCCTTCGCTGACACCCGGATGGCGTCGTCAGATCTGGCAGTCGGGTGGTGCTTCGAAGTTATACTCCGATCGCATCCGCTGGGAGCATTCCCCCAACGACACGGTCCTATTGACTCTCTTTTCTTCCTTCGTTTTCTTCCTTCGCCTAGTTTTCTTCAGGGGTGGTCGATGCCTCTCTCTTCCAACCCCTGAGCCGTTGCTTCGGCATGTCGCCCAAGGACGCTGAATGGGTCCTCTGGACCGCGGAAGCCTTTCTGTTGACGGGAAGGGAATCCAACCTCTTTTGGATTTCCTTCCCGCTCTCTACTAAGCATTTATGTGTGTTAAGGAGACTTCCGAGAACCTAGGCTGCCTTCCCAGCACTCAACTTCACAGCGGCCGGGTTATTATTAAGCATCCCACTCCAGATGACTTTAAAAGCCCGCCCCAATATGGCAGTCGCAAGCTCGGTATAGCTAAGCTCACATCAGCCATCTCTTCTCGTGGGTCGGAAAAACGGGACTCGGGGACGGGCCCTCTTAGTGTGATGTCTTTTGGGCTCATTAATTTAAGAGAAAACGGCTCTGTCTGATAGCTGTTCAGCAACAATCGTCTATTTTCATACCGCTGTCAAGCGTGTTGCTTGACAGCGACACGATAGCGGAGTGTAGCCACTCCGTATACACGCTAAACGTAGGTTGCAAACCGTACGTTTTCTATAAAAAAGCAGAGTCTGCAAGAACTGAATTCCTGATGATTTTGTCCTCACGAAGCTTCCAAAGACTGGTGGGGGTGTTACGAATCGTTAAAAAAGCTGCATTTCGATGCTACTCTCTACCGTTGCCGTCTTTAAAAGAAGAATTATGAGTGGCTAACGTTAAATAATGTCCAGTCTATGGCTGTCTATAGAAGCTTGAAGGGACAGTTTACGATCACGTAGTAGCAGATGAAAAACAGCGCAGCAGTGCAGTAAACAACAGGCGAGCGACGTATTAAAAAACGGACTGATTGGGTATTTGATACACTTAGTAATGTGAGCCCATCAACACCACTTAATGCTCCCATTTGTGTGAGCCTCGGCCTATAGTGGCTCCCGTCTTCTACCCTCGTCCCATCACTTACGGTCACACCGTGCTAACTCTTACCTTTATCTCTTTTCCTGACGTCAAACTAATATCCAGGCTTCACCTGCTACTATGACTAACGAAGTGGTTCGAAATGAAAATAGCCGGTTTAACATTGAAAACGACGCTAACATTAAAAGTGTTGTTCTTTTACATAACTACACTTTTTCACTCTTTGCACTTCACCTCATGATCACGATCCGGGAGCTATTTGAAACACGAAACAAGTAATTAATTTGTCTATCTGGATCTATCCGGGACCTATTTGAGAGATTGTTTCTGACAAAAAAAAAAGTTTTACAATATATGTTTATTCGGGTCAATCCGGGATCTACTCAGGACACAAAAACTAAAATTAATTTCCTGTAAATTTAAAAGAAGCGTCTATACAGGTTTATCTGGGATCAATCTGGGAGTTTGCCGTTGAAACAATAAAAAACAAGTTTTTCCGTGTGTGTTTACCCGGGTCTATCTGGGACACAAAAAAAAATCGTTAAAAAAAGAAACCGCTCTGCTTAAAATGCCAGATGAGATAGATAGAACCAACAATATCCAGAGCATAGGTAAAGAAATTGTTTTCCTCAAAGTTCAAACTAGCGGCTATCCGGGTCTATCAGGGACTATTCAGGTACAAGAAACCAATAAATGTCCATTTCCACTTCTACCCGGGACCTACCCAGAACATGAAACCAGAAATCGATTTTCCGTAAAGTCAAAAAGTTTTTCGACCTGGGTGTATTTCCTGTGAAGTTAGGAAGATTGTCTGTCCGGGTCCATCCGACACCAATCTAGGAATACTTGCATCGATAAAGAGACTAATTGCGATAAAGTGTGTTTTATCGGTACTGGCAGGGACCTATCCGGGATGTGGTATCGGAAATTTATTTCCTGTAATGTGAAAAACTAGTCTGTCCAAGTCTATTCGGGATCAACCGGGAAAAATTTGCATCGATAAAGAGACTAGAAATTCATTTTTGTGAAATAGAAAAGGGCTCCTGTCCGGGACTGTCCGGGACTAATATGGGAGTATTTACATCGATAAAGAGACCAAGTCTGAGAAAATATATCTCGTCAGGTTTATCGGAGACATATCCAGGACTTTGATCAAGAATGAATGTATAACTTTTCGATAATCGTATTTATATTTATATATTAATTGATAACTACTCTCTTCATGTAGGTGTAATGTCACTATACATATTAACTGCTTATTATCAGGAGAACATTCTGTATAAGAATAAATCGATCTTTTATCAGGACTTAAAATGGGCACGAAAATGCTGTTGGAACTTTGATTATATGTACAATTTTCACTAGAGGGGCCCTAAAATCGTTTTTCGGGGTAGAGGGAAAGATACACCCGCCCCTACAACCTTCTGCCTTTGTTCAAAGATAATTCGCAATTATGAAATTTATTGAACTCCAATATTAAAATTGAATGCTTGAAAATTCCAATATTAAACATGGGGAAATTTGGGATTCACGAAAAATTGGAATGATAATCAGCATTTTATCAACAGTTACCAATTTTTGAAGGGATTGTATAGTAGTGTTTACCGAATAAAATCACATGATTAAACCTTATTCTTACCCCACCCCCTCTCATTTATGGCCCAAAAATAAAAAACTACATTTTTACGTATAATTGTTAATTTTTAGAATTTCTGCCGTCTTGTCTAATAAAAATAAATACGAGTAGACAAATTGAACATTCGTCATGACTTTTTAAACAATTTTTAATTGTTTAAATAAGTATAACTCATTCAGTCAATTATTTTTTCCAAAAAGTTAAAAGAATAATCGCATTTTATAAATAAAATGTAATAATTGATACTTCTTTGGAGTCGTGCATTTAAAAAAAATATGTTGGGATTATTTCACCAATTAATGGTTGTTTATTTTCAAAATTTCAAAAATCGAGTCAGAGTTATCCACTTTTTTCTCAAATTGATATCCTATACTACTAACTGTTGAATACTCACATAACTTACATTTTTATCTTCTGATTCTTAGCAAATTTTTGTTTGATTATTTCTCTGTATGTATAGTGTACAGAAAGAATATATTAACGATTTTTTAATTGTTTAAACAAATTGAATTTATTTAAGGCCGTGTGATGAGTGGGTCACGTGACCAGATTTCTAGCTTACGAACACTTTTATTTCCTAACTTATTTTCACACGAAGCGACAAATCGAGTTGAAAATTTGGGGAAATAAATAAAAAGCACTAAGAAAGGTTGGTTTGGTCCTAAATATTAATTCGTGATTATTAAAATTCAGGACCCGAGCGAGCTGTCTAAGTGCTTCTTATTTATCGTCCCAAATTTTCAACTCGATATAACGCTTCGTCTGTAATAAGTTAGGAAATAAAAAAAGTGTCAGTAAGGTAGGAATCTGCTGACGGGATGAAGAAAACAATGATTGATGAGATGAAGAAAACAATGATTAGTTGTTTATATAATAACAGCTTGTTTTTAAACAAATTTGCAACTCCAAACAATGATCAACTGTTACATTCAATTGAGTAAATACGATTATTTTTTATATTTAAAAAAAGTTGCAATAAGTTACATTAATTTACACAATTAATAATTTTTTAAAAAGTCATAGGGCAAATTCAAATTGTCCAAGCAACCTATTCATTAAAGGTGTAAAACAAAAAATAAAAGAATATATTGCTGTGTTAGCCCTGGGTTGTCAGTAAAAATGCTTGGCTGAATATTCTATTGACCAGATCCCAGCGTTTCGATAGATCAATTGATTCGGGTATTAGGTAGATATTTAGGTTTATATTTAGGTTTAGGAATTTTAGGTATAGTTCTAATCCCCAGTGGGTGAGATTTTTCGAAACGTTTGCAATTGAATTGGGAGCATGCATTAATTTTGAAATATTTGCTTGTAAAATTGCGGGTTTATTAAAAAAAAGTGGTTACTAGTTGATCATTGAAATTATTATACATCACTAGCCACTATTTTCTCCCATTTTTCTGGCCACATACGTATATCATGTCGGAAAAACGATTCGTCTTTTGAAGATATCCAGGTATTGGCCCGTAAGTTTCCAAAAGAAATCACGGACTTTCAACAGCACCTTTCTTCAAATTAAAAAAAATGAAAACTTCCCGCAAATGCGGATTTGTTGGTATGAAAGCCGATATTTGTAATGCTACAAAACTTATGCTATTTACACTTTGGTAAAAGGACACCTAATAAAAATTAAGGTCACATGATGGGGCTTCGCATA
This sequence comes from Belonocnema kinseyi, assembly GCF_010883055.1. Classification (NCBI taxonomy): domain Eukaryota; kingdom Metazoa; phylum Arthropoda; class Insecta; order Hymenoptera; family Cynipidae; genus Belonocnema; species Belonocnema kinseyi. The sequence continues at coordinate 178,136,519 of NC_046657.1, read as the reverse complement.
GATCGTGGCTAGGACTGAATAGGACTTGGATCAAGCTTCCCAACCATCCCGTGCAGGTCTATGCTAAAAAGAAAGAGGGACTAAATCTAACTCTCAATATTGTCAAGCATTGCACTCTAGCGATAGTAATGGATTTTGGGTTAGAAGAATGCGCCAAGATTTACTTGAAGTGAAAAAAACCTAATGGCATCCCGAAAATCCCTGATCTCATCGATAGAAGCGCTATGCGACACCTTAGCGCTGAAGAGACCTATACATCCATGAGTGTGCCATTGGGCCGAATTAAAGACGCAGTTTCCATCAATGATGCTCTTCGATGTAAATACAAACGTCTTATCCGAAATATGTGATCTTCTCGCGTGGCTCGAATTGTTTCCCATATTTGTCACTGTGTGTCGGCGAGACAAAAAGTATCTGCCACCAACATGCTTGCCGTTCCGGAAGTACTTAATAGATTTGGAGTGATTATATGGTCGAAGAACGAGCTGATTTCTCTCGATATCGGGTTTCCTTGAACAGTCAACGTTATTTTTCGCCAATGCAGAGCCGCCTAGCGCTAATCGACAACGAATTTTCAACTAAAACTTACGTACTTGTTATGGAAAATCTGAATCTGCAATATAAAATACAGGTTTAGATTTTAAAATGTACAGTTACACTTGCTCCCACCGTAGGAGGTGGGTTGTGGTGTAAATTTTCGAGGGACCGCTTTACCCCCTCGAAAATTAAAAGTTCTTATTCCCGACGTTTTTTTGTTAGATGCATATTTCTAGAGATATTTCGATGTCTAATGAATGAATGAAGAAATTCCTATGCGAAACTTTCGCCAGGTGAACATACAGCTTAAGCTGGGATCCGAATTATAGAACCTCGGTTAAGGGTCCATGATAGCCATTGACTAATTGAAGGGACTGATGAGGTGAGGATGTTATGAATTAAGGGGGTCCCTACCTTTGCGGGTGATGAAAAAACGAATGTTTTTATAACATTTTATGAAAATATAGCATTTCAAAAGTATTTTTTGAAAATGTCATAAAGATCCGAGCATTATTTACGGAGATATACCATTTAAAGTGAAGGGGCTTCAGGCGTGAGTACCGAGCCGTGCATACTTCGAATATACTAGTTGCTGTGTTTGTGTTAATTTCTGTAGGAGTCCCTACCTTTTTGGTTTTCAAAACATCGCTTTTGTATTACATTTCCTATTATTATAACGTTTCAAAAGTATTTTCTGAAAGTGCATCTTTTTCTTGAGTTTCGACCTTTGATTGGTGTATGAAAAAGTCTCCGGAAGGAAAGTTCATTTAAATAAAGTAAAAAAAAAACCTCGTATTTTGAAAAAATGGCAGCCTAGCTTCTCACTAATTGGTAGCACAAACCCACATGGTCTGGAAGGTATCTACATTTCTTATCGCAACATCCTTGGTCACAAAAGAAAGGAATGATTTTCGGACTCATAGATAGAGCTATTAAATTGTCTTCCATTAAATTCAGACCACAAAATATTAAACTAATACTAGCAACTTTAATTCAAAGTGGCTTTGCCATTAATCTTATTAATAGACTTATTAAACTCAGAGTTAATAATATTTATAATCGACTAAGAGAAAAAGAACATAATAACTTAAAAATTTCACTATAGTTCCATACATCTCAGGAATAACTGATAAACTTGCAACTATTTTAAGACAGAATAACATAAAAGTAATTTTTAGACCAACAAAATCCAACTCAAATATTTTTCCGTCTCCTAAAGACAAATTAGGTATTTTTCAAAAAAGAGATGTTGTTTACCAATTTAATTGCTCGAATTGCGATTGTTGTTATGTTGGTCACACAAGCAGACCTCTACATTATAGAATTAAAGAACATACTCGCCGTAATTATAATCTAGATAATATCACTGCACTTGAAAGAAACCAAATTGAAACTGGGCATCATTTTGAAAAATTGACATCCAAAAATTTTGGCTGTTGAGAAAAATCTTAATTAGCTTTTAACTATAGACTCTTATTTTATTAAAAAGGAAAAAAACTCTGTCAATATTAGATTTGAAAATTCAAAAACTTCCTAACTTTTACAGTTCACTATGCAACATCTAATTTCTTTCTTTCCTTCTTATAACTTACTTTTGCTTTTTGTTCTTAATCTACATATTTTAACACATCTCCTGTCATCTTTTTTCTCAACGCGTGTTGAGTCATGGCGTCCAAGGATACATTTTCCGCTGTTGTTTTGGATTTTTTCGTTTTTATAATGTCTTTTTAATAAAAATTTGTTTCTCATTTATATGTGAGAACAAATATGGGATTGCCCAGTTTAATGAAGATGTACAGTAATTGAAAAATGTTTTGGTAAGATATTTTTTGTGCCTAAAATTCATAATGCTTAAATTTTCGAACATAACCTAATAAAACAATCATCAGTTTTCATATTATTTTTGTGTGTTTCTAATTTTCTCTATATTTCCTCTTTTACACAGGTATTTTGATGTTAACTTTAGCTAACATTAAAATCCAAAAGGTTGTTTTCAACCATCAATGTGTATCTTAGCAAGTACACATTTATAAAGTTTTCTGATTCTGTTTGGACTTCTCACATTTCCATTTTCACAACCATAAAACTAAATCCATATTCTTTTTTAATAACAACACGGAATTTCAAGTATCTCATTTACTCATTTCTTAACTGGCGTTCTAAGGTAAATTTTTGTTCATGCACTATTTATTTACTTTTTACTGTTCCGACTTATTGACTACACTTGCTATTGTTAATCATTTTGTTTTAATCTTTTATCTTAATTTTTATATTGTCTTTCAATCCATCTTGATAACGAATAAAATGATGTTTTAAAAATAATCTTTTTCCATCTTCATATTTATGTATTATTTAATGTATTTGTTCGTCACTGTTCTTATGCTTTATTCAGCCTTACTGACTTCACTTGTTATTGTAAACTTTCTTCTGTTTTAATCTATTCCACGGAAAGAATCTCTATTTTTTACGCTTTGATAATTTATTATAGTCTAAGATCTTATTTATTTATTATCATAATTTATTGATTACACATGTATTGTTGTTATTTAACCTTAAGGACTACTTTTGTTACTTTCGACTTTTTTGTTTTAATCAATTTTATTTTTTATTTTCTAAATGGAAATATTTTATTTTTCTATTCTTGTTGAAGATGTTCCTATAATAAATGAATTATCTGTCAACAGGCTTGATAAGGGGCATATTGGGGTATGCCATTTCAACTTTTTGAATTCAAACATGTTTTTCTTGAACCAAGGTTTTCAATGTCGGTGAGTAAGATATCTCAAGAACGGCTTTGCCGAATCATTTCAAATTTTTATTTTATTTTTTTATTTCAGGTGAGCCAGACTTGATTATTTTTACTCACCGCAAAACGGTTTTTTCATGGATCACCCGTAGATTGGCTATGACGCGCTTATTTATATCTCTTTAATCGCGAAAAAATTATTATGGCTTCTTAAAATATGTGGTAATTGAATGTTAAAAAATTTTTAACGAAATAAATAAATCTGTCTCCATGAAAAAGTTTCAAAGAATCGCTTTTTTGTCACTCGAAAAGGAAGAGACCTCCTTAACTTATAACTTTGTTTAAAATCTGTTGAGGTGATGTTGTACGTTCAAAATGACAAGCATGGTGTTGTTTTAAGTTCTTCTTTCACCGCTGCTATCCTTACACAGCCGCCGCGAGCCCTAGAGATGTTCAAGATTTTTGGTGCATCGTAATTGTTTTGATCCGTTCACCTAAAAATCCTGAGATTCCACCGGCCCATAGCAGTGACTTCGTCTTGATTTTCTCTCTTAACTCTACAGTGGTCGGCCTTGTTGTTCAATCCACTGTAGGGTGTTCTGCGCTCTCGATCGGTTTGAACCATATCTGCAACTTTTTAGTGGTTTGATGGCATAATTATTGTTCCCACGAGAAACTATTGAAAGGAATTTATCCATCCTTGCAGAGCCCCGCACGCAAGGATAAGGCCGCATACTCTGAAAAGTCGCTTTGTGGTTAATTTCTTCGGGATCACCCCGGCAAAATTGTCGACTACTGCTTATTAATTATTGTAACAATGTTCGGCAGAAACCCTTAGTACAGACATCCTCTATCCGCAACCGGAGGACGCGTTTAGTGGCTTTGTCATAGCCCCTTCGGTTCGATTCTAAAGTGTACATTCTCTTTGGCCATTGCGTGACAACAATCCATAATATGGTCGATGGATTTGTTTATATCTACGTAATCGGGACCGCGAACTACGTCTTGATGTAACACGTGTTTGCGATAATTTCTGGTGCTAACATCCCTCTCCTGAATCGCATTGACGAATCCGTCTGTTTCTATATTTCATTTATGCCTCTTATCTCCATGATGTTTTTAATTCCACTATGGATTCTACTCTGATATTCAAGGGCTTTTCTCAAGATAAATTCAAGGGCGTGTAATGAATATCCATTTTATAGCAACTGTATATAACTACTGTATATAATTGTTTAGCTATTCTTTCAATCGCCGGACTACTGTGGTGCATTCAGTACTGAATAACCTTTTCTTAAAATAATTTCAAAATGTGCAATTTGCATATATTAAATGTTTACATTAAAATAAACCATTTTTTACAAGCAACTTTGTTACCAATTCTTATAATTATAATTAAAAGCTTTTGAGGCTATGAAAACATAGATAGCGAGTGTCTTTTCAAGAAAGTACCAGTTAATTTCACGCAAAAATATGAGTCAATTAATGAAAAAATGATTGGAGTATGTATTTGTCAACAAAACTTATTTATGAACATTAATGTTCATAATTAATAAGAAAACTCAGAAAAAAATCGTCTTGAAAAAGCATTATCCTCTTGCCTGTTTTTTGTTTCGAGCCACGGGAATATCTTTTTTAAACAAACGGAATTATTTGGCTTCATCATTAGGTGAACTTAGCCGCATAACGATAATTTTTATTGCAAACCAATTGATTTTGAGATAAATCAAAATCCTCTCAACCTCAAATGCACTTTTCTTCATTTCTAGTCTGATATCTCGGTAAGGGTAAGGCTAACTTATCCAATTATTGAAGAAAAGATTTCGTGAATAAACTGTTTAAATCCCTTTATAAAGATTAAACACCCGTTTCACAATTGATTTGTGAAACGTTTCCCGTTGGCTTAGACAAATACATTTGTACCAAATGATATGTGAGAGGCAAAGGGAACTCACACAGAAAGCACTCCAATATATAAGAGGCAAGGGGGACTCACTCAGAAAGAACTTTTCTGGTTTGTCAATCTGACGGACTGAAAATAATATTTAGTCAGTTATTACGCCGATTTAAATGCTATTATCTCACGATGTCGAAGAGACACCATCAATTTTTCTTAAATTAAAGGTGAAATGATAAGGAATCAAATTCTCTTAACAAGAAAAGAGACATTTTTCCCCTTCTTGATGAAAAACTGAATTCAACATTTTTTTTGGACTTTTTTTCAAATTTGGTTCAATGGCTTAAGAAATATAGATATTTCAAAAAGCGTTATAACGAAATTCAATATGGCGTAACTCCCATAACTTTGAAAATTTTCAAAAATCCTATAGACCCCAAATGTCTCTTATATTACACTATAATTTCATAAACTGTACCTAAAATAGAACAACCACTTACAGGTCCTGATATTCCTGGCGTATACTTGATTACGCGCCTTTGAATTTGTTCTCAGGTGTTTCGGAAATCGAAAAACCTGTTCATGTTTGATGATTCTTGATGGTTTTCGAGTAATAGTTCGAAGTGAATATGCTTTCTGGAATCAAATCGAAGGGTTTATGACAAAGCCACTGAACGCATCCTCGGGTTATGGATAGAGGGTCCCTGTACCAAGGGTTTCCATTGAATATGGTTACAATAATTAATAAGCAGTCACATGCAATTGTGCAGGGGTGGTCCCGAAGGAATTAACTCTAAAGTTGTCGACCTTGAGTCGGACAACAATGCCGACCACTATTGAGTTTCGGGAGTCAATCAAGATGAAATCGTTGTGAAGATAGCAGGATCTCTAAACTTTTAGGTGGATGGATCGTCACAATCACGTGCCATTGTGTTCTACGATTCTAAGTATGGCCCCCAAACAAGGTGGTTACATTTCAAGATTGCATGCTCTGTGGTGCAAGAGACACCCAGAGCTATCGCACATTTCGGATCAACATCTGGAAAACCATGCCAAACAACTCCATATAAGGGGCTATGTAAGAGAAGCGCCTACTCTTCCGCAGCCAGAAATACGACTGACCTGGACGACGAGCTTCGTGAAGATTTTTCCGAAGAATCCGACCTCTATACTATCAATTGTGTTGTGTATAATGCAGCGGAAGCAGCGGGAGTGTGACAACTGACGAGGTCAGCTATCAGAGAGATTTCGTTCAGGGCAACACCGTGAGCTCTCTTCTCTTTCGCTTCACATTATTGCCACTATCTTTCACACTTCGCCATTTCGTAGGGTACTTTCGCGGAAAACCTGAAAATCGAAGGCATAAGGTCACTCATTTATTTCACGTAAATGATCTTAAGATCTATGCTAAAAATAAAAAGCAGCTACACCTGGCTCTAGAGATTGACGAAGAATACTCTCAGTAGATTGGAATGGAGTGTGGGTTAGATAAATGCGTCAAAGTTTATTTGATCCTGAAGAGACCTATACATACCTGGGCGTGCCACAGAGCCGAATTTAGGACTCAATATTTACTTTAGAGGATACAGATACAAACTTCTCATCCGATAGACTTGGTCCTCCGAACTGTCAGCGCGAAACAAAGTATCTGCAACGAACATGCTTGCTGTCTCGGTGGTACTCTATTTATTTGGAGTGATTACCAGGACGAAGGACGAGTTCACATCACTTGATATCGGGGAACGAAACATGGTCGTTGAATACTGAATCTTGAATTTCTTCACAGCAGGATTATTCTGGGCACAGCCCATACAGTCGAAAATAGTCAGAGAGCACGAAGAACTTAGCTAAGAAGTGTTTCTGTACAATGCAACAGTGGAGGCTGCTGAAAAACTCTTGTTTCGCATTAAAGCATTGTGACGGGTTCCATGTTAGTTATTGAGAGAGAAATAGAGTAGGACTACTTCCCGGTCTAAAGCATACCTAATCAGACCCTGCGCGGGCGGAGAAGTATGGTGCAACGAACGGAGGTGGACAGCGATTACGCTTCTCTAAGAAAGTCTTCTAATTTATCCTGCAGTGGTGATATTTGCAAACCGACTCCAGCCACAAATTACATGAAATTAACCTTAATACTGATCTGAAAAAACGTTCCAGATAATAAATACTCGTCAGCAACAAAACGTATACAATTTGTGTACAATTTAAGTAATATTATCAAATAAATCAGGAGTGGTTACCAATTCTAATGCATTCAATAAAATAATAAAATCAGGTTTCTGAGGTACATGAATAGTGTATAATAAACCTCCATCTTTTTTATACTCTCTCTATACTCCTGAGACCCGGCTTGGCTACAAAATGCTGCTTATCAATTAAAAATATTATCCCGATTGCACAAAAAGGAAATATTCAACAGTGATCCTGGTTACCATCCTCAAAGCACCAGTTATATATTTATATAGTTATATATTTTTTAAACATATGACAACATAAAACAACCAGTTACATATTTATTAAAAATTATTAATAAAGGAATGAGTCATATAGATAGATTTATATCAATAAATTTTTGTCAAAATTAAATCGGAATCTGATAAATAAACCTACACCTTAAAAATGCATGTAACACATTTGACCTAAACTATATACATATTCTATTTATTTAAATAATAATTGATCATAATCCTAATTTTATTCTGAAGAGAAATAAGTGATTAGAAACACTGATCAGTTTGTTTCATCCTATTATTATCTAAAGTATAGAATTTAAAATATGGAGTTGTCAAATATAGAAAATTGTTAAACACCAATTGTTGGACGTGAAAACCTGATAATAAAAATTATCCGTATCTGATCTGGAAAATGGTAATGCAAAATCGCTTATTTTTCTAAATTTATCAATCAGCATTTGGTATTCACTTAAACCACGTCTGGTCTTCGTTCCCACAGTCTCTAGGCGAACCGGCGAAAATTCCCACATTGAGTGGACGAGTGAACTCAGGGATGACTTATTTAACGCTACTTTTTCAAATAAAAATAAAATAAAATTTGACGGTCTCTCAGTAGCGCAGACGAAACCCTAATCAGGTAAATTCAACCTCATGACAGATAACCACACTGAACGCTAAGCGTTTCAGGCTAAACGATAAAAGGGTCACGTCACTGAATTCAATTAAAAGGGTTAACCTTAACTTAAAATACGCGATAATCCAAAAGAAAAGACAAAGGGTATCTAAAAATAAGGAAATCTAAAATGTATTTTAAAAATCTCCACTGTAACAATAGCAACAACAAAAAGAGATACTTTAGGAAGATTCAGAAAAATATGGAACTGAATCAGTAGTTTTGACTGCGGAAGGTGAAGAAAGTCGCAATCCTTCCGATCTTGATCTCCACATGAAACGTACATGCATGATGCACTCTTCACTTGGAAGAACTTGGAGCCTAAAACACCACGCGGTGTAATGCTTTACCCCAAACTTCTACCGCATGTATGATATTTCTATTTGCATTAAATTACTTTATAATTAATTATTTTTATGTGTTTTCCAATAGTAAAAGCGATTCTATGCTCATCGGCAGTATTCACAATACGTTTTGACTTTTCTCTCCGTTTCCCTAGATCAAAATCTGCAGCGTTCTAGTTTTTGTATTTGGTACCTGTAAAATTCTTTACTTGAAAAACTTTTGAATACACGCTGGAAAGGCCAGGAAGAATCATTTTAACTTTGGTAAATGTCAAACGTAAACAATTGAGTAGGGTAATACGTTAACCCAAAACAATTTTCTTTTTAGACACACTTGCGTTGGACATCAAACGCACTCTTTGAACGGCGGGAGTCAACTGCTGAATGACCAAACTGTATTAGGGTTAGGGTCTGAGCATTAAAAAGAACTTTACTAACAAGGAGACATTCCCAAGTCGAAAATTCCGATTGCGTTCATTTTTGGGTATATTGTAGTTAAATCAGTTCTAAGACATGGTCAATTTTCCTTATCGCCCCAAAAACGATTTTAAGGGTAGTTACACCCCCTGCGGGGTTTTTAGTAGAAGTTTTGCTTGTTTCGCATGCTTAGAGGCGATTGACATATACAAATATATACAAAAACAACAACGTGAATAGACGGAAACACATCGTTGATGACCACTCACCCCCCACACGGGGGTGAACAGCCCCCGTTAAACATCTGGAAAATGTCTGTAAATTAGCAAAGAATTCAAATAACAATTCAAACTTACTGAAAAAGTTGTAAGTACGCATTAGATTGAAACTAAATCGATATATTTTTGCATTTTGACGTACGAACATTTTTTAATCGGTAGCTACCCTTACACACGTATATACTCTCTTTTTAGATATATTCGTCTATTTACAGTTAGAACACATCAAAAATGATATTTCAGTACATATTTTATTTAACAACTATGAAACTAGTCCAGATTTGTCTCTTCCACCCTTGTTGGAGGGGTTTTACTACCCATTTGCATGTATAAGGAATAAAAACATGCGTGAAATTGGCAAATTCATGAAGAATTATCTGAAAAATCTTGTCACTTGTCAAGAACTGCAACTTCAATGTATTTTCTGCCTATGAAAAAAAATTTTCCAAGGGTAACTACCCTCACACACATATATAGTGAAATTTCGAACTAAATTCGAATTGTAGTTTAAAGCTATGAAAATTTCCTCACAGAACAGAGACAACGATTTCATGCTATGTACTAATTAAATGTCCAAAATAATTTTCAAAGTGACTTCTACCCCTGTACGCAATTGTCTTCGGAGTTTCAAACGTATTGTTCATTTACTGATGCAAATTATAATAAGCGTCGTCTATGTTCATATAATATTAGCGAGGAACTATTGAACTCTAATAATGTTTCATAACTACTCTTCTGTCAAAAGTGAACAACTCCTAGCGTATGAATAATAAGCAAAAGAACTGATAGAATGGAAGCAGTCACTGTAAATGATCAATGATTCACTGGGTTTATCAAAGATGAGAATTTTTCTGTTTTCACCTAATAATTTTCAGTTTAATATTTTTTGAGATGAAGGTTATTAGTTCTCTAAAAACACTGAAGAAAAATATTTAAAAGATTAAAAATTTTTACATAGTCAAAAAGATGTGTTGAAACAATCTATATATTTAATAAATCACGAAAGTTTGTTCATAGTGCCATTCGATTGTAGTCTTGCATTTCCGCTCGAGTTATTTTCTCACAACGTCGGCTATGGCTAAATATAAATTGATGAAAAATATTTTTTACAATAGCTTGAACGCACCAAACATTCACATTCGCCTCGAATCTGCGTATTCGATAACGTCGAAGAGCTTCTCAAAAAATAGATATACACGAGTGATACTTTGTGTTTTGCGAATAAGTATTCTTTCATTACTTGTCATACAAAATTGATAGAGAAATCCTGTAATTATCTGTGGGACATAATTCTGTGCACACAGGGTATCCTAAACGTAAGTTTACATATACGAGCCCAAACTCGCGCTTTCGCGCGCGCGTTTACATTTTTTTTTCAAAGTATTATATTTTATCATATTTTATGTATTTCATTACTATCAGATGTACTTAGTTTATGTTTCTCCTATATTTTTGACCAAGAATTTATGAATTTGTTTTTGTTGATTTTGCAATATCCAATTTATAATGTAACTTAATTTGTTTTATACATTATTTTTAATTATTTAAAAATACAAAATTATTCAGATATTTCTGTATACACATAATTTTTTATAATATTATTTTGCCGCTGCTCTCCTAGGAAAGTTTTTAGTGAATGCCAAGATCGAACTCGGGAAAATGCAACATACAATTGTCCATTCATGCCTTATCACCTGTTAAAATGCGACGTCGTAGAAGATTATTTGCAAACAATACAATTGTTCCTTAATCTTAATTAATGAGGAGGAACCCAGTGTTGTCGTAAAGATGTCGCCAAATTTTTTGCCTACTGGGTTTTAAAAAGAAACCGAATGCGGACCCAATGGGGTCTTTACGGGTACTTTTTAGAGGCTCCATTCGGTTCGTTCGATCCGCCAGGGAACGTAACCTCAAAATTTTTTGTAAGTGGATAAGAAGTACTAATAAATGTTTGTCCGCTCCTAAAATGTTCTAATTATGAAAACAAAATTTAAAAAAAAAAATTTTAAAAAAAAATTTAAAAAAAAATGCTCTCTTATAATTTCAAATATTTCTCGTCTAAATGCTAAGTTTGTAATAAAATGTTTCACAATTAAAATGGTTTCAACAACATTATAAAAGGTCGACATGAACAAAACATAAATTGCTTTAGTATTAAATAATTGTAACTACACTTGGTATTAAGATAAGTAGTATTATAGACGATAACAATTTTTATTTTCAAATTATAAGTATAATCATTAATGCTACGTTAAATTATAAAGCATGAAATCTTAACTACTTAAAAAATTAAAATGGAAGGATAGCGTTGTTCCTGTTTCTTTTAAGCATAGGAAAATAGTAGTGAAGGTCATTTGAGCGTAGCCTCAAAAAAATGTTTCAATTTTTTTCTCAAATCCAAGTTATGCTAACAAAAAATGCAATATCGATTTATCGAAACGGTCTTTAAAAGGAAAAAAAGTGATTTAGTAGAAAGGTTAGTTGAAGTTGTGTTTGGCAGCTATTAATATTTTCTTTTTTTGCTAACATTTACTTACATATTAAATGAAGCATTGTTATCGGCGTTTCGAACCTCCTAATGTTTTGATAAAAATAAAATTTATTTAATACTTTCACTTGAGCACGCAAAACTATTATATTTATGTATTTATAACCAATTTATATGAAAGAAGGGAAATTTGTTAGTACATTCCTTATACCAGGAAATCACTAACAAATTACTTTTAATATTCTAAACTTAAAAAAGAGAAGTGAAAAATGTAATATTGTGTTATTTTATATTTGTATGAATATTAACCCAGTAGGCACAAAATTTGGCCACGTCTTTACAACATCGTTACGACATCTTTACGACAAATTTACGACATCCTATGTCCATGTCGTTACCCTGTCTTTACGATATCGTAGAGACATCGTCAGATCATACGACATATTTACACTATCGTAAAGATGCCTTAACAACATGGACATAGGATGTCGTAAAGTTGTCGCAAAGATATTGTAACGATGTCGTAAAGACGTCGCCGAATTTTTAAGCATTTTTTAGAAGATGACAGGGGCCAACAGATCTAAATAATGGCCTTGGTCGCCAGACTCTTTGCACTGAATAATGAATTTTTTGTTGTTTTTATTAACAATATTTTCCATAAATTTCGACACAAAACTGTTCGAAAAATACAGAAATGGCGTAAAATTTCGACACGTGCGCGCTGCCGTCATCTAGAATAAAAAGGTCTATTCTTACTGCCGTATAGTTAGCTCGAAACCGTATACAAAGTCAACATTCGAACGGACCTCTTTTTCTAACATTTAGAGATAAAAAGAGAGGTCCATTCAATTTTCGACTTCGAAACAGGATCGGGCCTCACTGCAGTAACTATAAATCTTTGGATTAGCACGTCACTTACCAACCCTGAACATACATGTCGGTCTCGGTGACATTAAAAATGTACCTATTATAATGTAATAAAAACATTAGGAACATGTACAACGACAATAAGAACATCAGAAAGATGTACGAATTATTATGTTTTTATTCAATAATTTCTTGGATTAGGTAGACTTTCTAGGTTAACCCTCTAATTATATGCCCTATTCCAATTCTGACGGTCGTATAGTTAGCTTGATACTATGTAAAAAGGCAAAATTCGAACGGACTTTTTTCTAACGTTTGCAGATAGAAATTAATATGTTTTGAATTAAATGATTACTTAAAATAATTACTTGGGTAAATTATAGTTTTGTAAAATGTCAATTTTCAAAGTTCCCGCTTACTATGTCTACGTTCAAACCAAAATGAGAAGCCAATCAGGAAAAGGCGTTACGATTTTCGGTATATTTCAAGTTCGACTCAATCATCTTTTTATAATAGGAAATGCAGAACGGCTCCACATACGGCCGTTTTTCTTTTGAGATAGCGTTTCATTGACTTGTACATTTTTTATTTATTATTTACGGTGAAAATCCCTTAAAGATGTATGACTGACATGTATTAATGTTTTCCGAATAGTTGTGGATAAAACAGTAGTTATTCTTGAAATGTAATAAATACATTTAACCTAATCTTAAGTTTTTCAACACCAACGATCAATAAGTGGAACAGAAAAATTCAAAATGGCTACTGTCTGTCAAGATACATATTTTAGAATTTTATATTAAATTTCAAAGTCATTGCGATGTATTACACATTTTCTTTGATTTACCTTGACTGATATACGAAAATAGGAAAAATCTTATATTATTACGTAGCTATTCATTCTTATTAAAATAGAACTGATTGCTTATTTATGTAGCAATTAGACTAAATTGCCTTGTTTCCATTGACAAAAAAAGAAGTCTATGAAAAATAATTTCATTTATTTTCCTTCGTGAATTACAACTTTAATATCGTTTACATACAATTCCTATTGAACTTCTACAGAATTGTCATGAAACGTTTTCTCACGTAAGGGTGAAATTATTTACTCTCACTTTCGATGTACCATATTGTCGAACGAGAAAGGTTTAACACTTTGAACAGGCAATTGCCGTTCAACTAAAGAAAAATTTATTTTATGAATAACTTGCTTTTGACAACGTTGCAAACCTTACGCATTGCGAACTCTGAATTGAATGAAGCTGAAAAAGAATTATCAAATCAAATAAAAATTGTGCTTCTTGATGTCATGAACGACCGTTACAGCATCGATGTAGAAATGGAAGAGCCTCTCGATTTTCAAGAACAATTTAAAGATATCAATGCTCGGATAATCAAAGACCAGCATCTGCATCATTTACAAGATCCTCCGGAACAAACAACAGAAGAATGCACAAAAGACGAAGAAGAGCTTGATTTCGAGTATAATTGTGGTGCCCTAGAGTACTGGCGTACTGGGAAAAAAAGAATTTGAGCGTTGATACTGTTAAACACAGATTTAAAAAAGTGAAATCGCTTTCCCAGCTTCACCGTTGGGCAAGTACAGTGCACAAAGGTGCTACATACAAAGACAAAATTGCGAGAATTTGTCAGTTCACTTTAGACAAGTTTAAGGTAGCAATTGAGGCTGGTTTGATTTCCCATGATAAAGATTTAAGAAAATGGCCTCTACAGGCTCAAAAAGAAATTGCACATGAAGATGTCAGGTTTACAGCCTCACCGAAATGTTTACTCAATTCCAAAAAGGCACACAGAATTGTGTCACGAAAAGTCAATACATTTCTTACAAAAAATAGTATAGAAGGGGCAAACGATATTCTTTAAAAAGCTAACAAGTTTATTGACTAAGTTAAACCAGAAATTAAAAATATGGAATTCAAAATGTTTATAATTCGGACCAAAGTGGATTTTAATTAGAGTTACACTTTGGTAGGACATTGGCAGTGGAAGGAGAGAAGCAGGTCCAATGTTTGGTTCAATCAGTTAGTCCAACAACCCATAGCTACACGATTCAGCCATTAATATCAGCAGATGGAAGACGGCTATCTCCTCTATTTATCGTTCTCAAAAAATCAAGTGATGGATTTGGATCAGTTGTTGAAGAAAATCTATTTCGCCCGAGTAACATACATTTACAGGCTTCAAAATCTGGAAAATTAACTACTGGTGAGAATATGGCCGCAGAAATACTTGCTATTAATTATTCTTAAATGGACTGAAACTTTCTTGCAACAAATAACTTTCGTTTTGCAGCACACTTCCGAACATGGCTAGTTGAAGTATTTTTTCCAAACGTTGGAGAAAACAGTCTTACTACTTGAATTTTGGAGTAATCACTGTCCTGAAGAGGTAGCATCAAGTTTGCCGTCTGAAAAAATTTAGTTTTAAAAAACATTCCAAGTGGTACAACGAGAAAAATACAACCACTTGACGTTTTGGTTTTAGAATATGGAAAAATTACGTGAGGCAATTTTCAGATACAGTTCTTATGATGAATGGACATTTAATTTAGATTTGAGAAACAATAATATTAAACTAAAATCTTTTTTACGTAACCAACTTTCGTCTCCACGATACATTAATTTGTTTAAATACTCTTGGTACAAGAGTGGCTATATTGAAGAAAGACCCGAGAAGTTTGATAATCCAGTTGATTTGGCCTTCGGGGAAGAGTGTAATACACATTGCGAAATAGAGGGATGTAGTAACGTAGTTGTAATCTGCTGTTCTTGGTGTAAAAAATCACTGTGTTTGAAACATTTCTTTGAAGATTATCACTGCTGTTCTACACACGTACCATAATGTCTTCGAATACTTATATCAGTGTAACATGTTTGAAAGCTTTGAATTAAGGAAATAAATAAATTTTTATGCTTGTACTCCCTGTGACAGTAATCATCAGTGGTCTCAAATACTGATAGTGATAGAGCGTGCTTGGAAAGCGTTGATCTTCGAACAGTATGTAATGATCTTCTTTGATTATTGACTGTGAAAACAATATTAAAAATATACCATTACATAACAACAAACAAAACTGGTCAATATCAAAGTTAAACAGCCAAGAACATGACCAATTTCCATTATGATTTGTAGCAGCAGTGGCATAAAATCGTTGTCTCTGGTATTCGAATTTATTGTTAGTAGGTTCCCCTTAACTGATAATCATTACTCTGGGGGTAGTTTACCCCCTGAAAGAAGAATAGTTGAAATGGTTTGGTAAATTCCATAATTTTCATCTATGCGTGTGTGCGTGTTTCAATTTTTGTCGATCACAATGGTAAATATGCGATGCATTTAAACGTGTAGCCAAATATGTATATAAGGGTAACTACCCCTTTAGAAATTTTTTCCATTATATGAAAAGCTTGAATAATTATATCACGGTTCTCAAACAATTAGTAAATTTTTAATGATTTTTCGTGATATTTTCTCTTGCTAGTTTTTTTTTAAATTTTATTTGTGTAAAGGGATGATTCAGCCCTGAAAATAGGGTGGTTGAGAAAGTTGTTAGAGATTATCGTAACTCCATAGTGAAGAATATGTGTTTTATTAATGAAACATATTTTTTACGAATAAAAAGAAACCAAAAATGTTCGAAATTTCACTATATATGTGTGTGAGGGTAGTTACCCCTGGAACAATTTTTTTCATAAGCAGAAAATACATCAAAGTTGCAGTTCTTGACAAGTGATAAGATTTTTCAGATAATTCTTCATGAATTTGCCAACTTGACGCATGTTTTTATTCCTTATACATGCAAAGGGGTAGTAAAACTCCTCCAATAAGGGTTGAAAAGACAAATCTGGACGAGATCCATAGAGTATATACGTGTGTAAGGGTAGCTACCGCTTAAAAAATGTTCGTACGTCGAAATGCAAATGCATGTCGATTTAGTTTCAATCTTATGTGTACTTAAAATTTTTTCGGTAAGTAATACTTGTTATTTGAATTCTTTGCTAATTACAGACACTTTCCATGTGGTAAACGGGGGTTGTTCACCCTCGTGTGGGGGGTGAGTGGTCATCAACGGTGTGTTTCCGTCTATTCACATTGCAAAAAGTCCTCTACAAGTTGTTTTGTATATGTCAATCCCCTTTAAACATGCGAAACAAGCAAAACTTCTACTAAAAACCCCAACTTTGAAGGGGTGAAACTACCTTAAAATCGTTTTTGGTCCGACAAGGAAAATTGAATATGTCTTAGAGTCGATTCAAATCAAATATACCCACGAATGAACGCAATCGGAATTTTCGACCTGGGAATGTTTCCCTGTAAGTCAGGCCTGTAGTTTGAATTTCATGTGGGGTAACATATTAGCCGACATGTATGTTCTAGGGACAATCTGCCTACAGCGACTGATACAAAATGTTGCCTTCGATAGATTCAATGGGTCTTTTGCGCCCTTTTTATTGACTATAAGCATTTTAAAAATTATTCTTTGACCTTCAAATAGGAAGGGCAAAAGTAAATTTTACTGTATTTCAAATTTCGATCATTATTTGGTTTCTTTTTGGACTTCGAAGAAATCTAACCTTGTCTTTAAGAATCCAAGAATTTTAGAGTGGGCCGAACATTTTCTATTTATGCAAATAAGCCTTTTGGGGAAACCATCTGTTTCTATTATTCTTTTAAATTTCCTTATGCAAATGGGTAATGTTAGTTAACTACTACAAAGGTACTAGGCAGTCTGATAAGTCCCTGAGAAATGAAACACGGAGACATTTTTTTCAACAAAGTCGGTTTTATTTTTCAACATACTCTCCTTTAAGGTCGATACAGCGAGTCCTACGATTTTCTAACTTTTTGATACCGTCCGAAAAGTACTCGATCGGAAGGTCTTTAAAATACGCCTCAGTTTCAGCTATGAGCTCCTCATTTGAGTAAAAACACTTACCGGTGAGCCATCTCTTCAGGTTAGGGAACAAGTAATAGACGCTCGGGGCCAGGTCTAGTGAATACGGTGGCTGAGGAACCAATTCGAAGCCGATTTCATGCAATTTTGCTTGTGCAACTAAGCATGAATGAACAGGCGCATTGTCG
>NC_046657.1:178041413-178118619 GCF_010883055.1 Belonocnema kinseyi | reverse complement strand
GCCATGTGCATCCCAAAATACGGAGGCCATAACCTTTCCGACCCATTGTTGCGTTTTTGGACGCTTCGGAGCACTTCGGCCTGGTGGAACCCACTGTTTTGCTTGTTGTGTCGACTCAGGAGTGTAGTAGTGGATTCAGGTTTCATCCATGGTAATTAATCGGCGCAAAAACTCGGTTGGCTTACGCGAAAATAATGCCAAATTCTGCTGGAAAGTTGTCACACGAATTCGTTTTTGGTCCACTGTGAGCAAACGCGGCACCCATCGCGCGCAGAGCTTCTTCATGCCCAAAACTGAATGCACGATATTGCCCACGCGTTCCAATAATATGCCTACAGCATTAGCTACCTCTTTCAATTTCATTTTGGGATCTTTCTACATCATATCATGCATTTTTTCGACATTTTCTTGTGTAGTGACCTCTTTTGGGTGCACAGATCGTTCAGCATCAACTGTGCGCGTACGGCCACAACGAAACTCGGTAAGCCACTTATGAATCGTTCCAATCGACGGTGCAGAGTCCGGGTAATACTTATCCAGCTTGGCCTTGGTCTCGGATATCGTTTTCTTGTGAAGATAGTAGTGTTTGATCAAAACTCGAAACTCAGATTTTTCCATATTAAAAAAAAACTCGGAGGTTAGTCGCTTCTCAGTGCTGTAACTTGTAAATGCGTAAACATAAATGGTTGAAGTTTTGACAGGCGTCATTTGAAGGATCAAGCTCGACGAAAATGGTTTACATTAGTAAATACTAATGCCATCTCTTAGAATTTTCAGGTACTTATCAGACTGCCTAGTAATAATGATCAAGATCGAAAAGCATCAAGTACTAGTCGGTGAATCTTTTAAAACACAACGAAAGTATTTTGTCCTAATTATTTTAACCCCAAAATAGAAAGAAATACAGTCGAACCTCGGATACTGTAGCTTTGGGCACTGTCACACCTCTGACACTGTCATCAGCTGTTTCGCGGACACTGTAAGAATCAGGTGATTAGCCCAGTGCCGTCGCATCCTCGAAGCCTCTTATCTGAGATATGTAGTGCGTATGTACTTGGTTTTGCACAATAAGTTAAGTGAAAAGTGCAAATTAAATTTTTCCTAATTGAAATTTTATATTTTAACTTTACCGGGCTTTGAAATGTCTGAAGTCGCTTACACTGGCTGATACGCAAGCAGTCGAGATAATGCAGGTTGTAGGTTAAATTACGTTGACGTTGGAGGTTTTTTTATTGGTTTTGTGCAATAATAATGGGATATATATTTATAAAGTTATTACACTAAATCTCTGATCTTAACATTATTGAGCTAAGTGAAAACATCTTGTCTACTATGCTGGCATATTTTGTTTTTCTGGCTAGTGGTTTAAGATGGGCCATGGTTTGAGCCCCAGTTGAGTTTTGCTCCGTAAATCCTGACAAAGATTTTGGAGTCGGATTCCCTTTTGTGCGATTACTTAAAATTATGTAAAATGAGTGGACTGTATCCCAGTTAAGTTTTGTTCTAATTACGCGGTGAAATTAACAAAATGGTTTCCCAGACACTGATAGTGAAATAGTGGGAACTGAGTCATTGTCGAGCATTACTCAACCACGGACTTTTCCCCCTGCCCCACCCCTTTAATTAACTGAATTCTTGGAGGCGTCGAGAATCATGTAGTTTCTTTCATTTTGAAGAGCGCCAGTTTAACTCAGAAGTGATGTATGGAGAAATTGTAAAATGTAATAATTTAATCAGTGAAGGATTAATTTCTAAGTAATTTGATTTAATTGTGTAATCTCCTTTAGAAACATTATAAACATGTGCTTATTTCAGTTAAGAATTGTGTGAATCTAAATAACCCGGTGGAATTGTGTAATTTCTAGAGATGTGCCGATTTGATTTAGAATTTGTCTGATTTTTTCGCAATTTTGTTAAATCGGGTAATTCGCCGACATGTATCGATTTTGCTAGAGATTCGTTTAGTTTCGGAGTAGGATGGCTAAATGTTGTTTTCCAAATAGTAGTAGATCATTTTCAGGATTGTTTATCTTAGATAATTCTGTTGAATTGTCCGATTATCTTGTATATTTTTTTTATTGGTGCATTTATCTTTCATTTATTTTGCTCGTGTGTGAATTTTATTTACTTATTTATCTATTTGTTTTTAATTAACCGTTTTATTTTTTTCTTAGTTAATTACCTGTGGGAAAAAATTTTAATGTCGTTTACGTTCCATTCACCTAAAGTTTTTTGTCTTAATCCTTTTATTTCATAAGTAGTGTGCGATATTTTATTTTTAATAAAACATGGAACTTTATAATATTCTAGTAATTTTCTTGTTTGACTTTTTACTTTACTTGATATATCTTTGTTTTTTAGCCAAACTCGTCCGTTTATTTCATACTAACCTCTGATCCAAATTTACTTTGCTCTAATTGCAGTTTCTTATCTGCTTTATTATCTTTACCTTTTTTCTTTTCTTCCTATTCTTGGGTCTGGGTCCTAACATTTTTTCCCAATCCCAATTCTATCTTCGTAAATGGTTTTGGAAGTGCTATGGGATGAGCCTTCATTGAATATAAAATATGTGGTTTTGTCGAAAGCCAACACATTCCCGGTTCAAAATAAATTCCGATACCAATGTTTTTTAACATAAGATATGTTAGTCCTATATGTCCACTTCCTGTCTGTTTGCTACCATTAATTTATTGGAATTTGGTTCTACGATTTTATATTGTGATTCTCTTATTTTTTCTAATAATTCTTTACCTACATAAGAATGTGTTGCTCCTGTATCGATCAAAACTCTAAATAATTCTTTATTCAATTCTACTAGTAAATGAAACCTTGTTTCACCTGGGATGTCTTCGTCGGAATTAATTTCTCGGGCGATTCTCTATTTTCGAGAGGCACTGTCGCCCTTAGTGCATGCCTGTCGAGTTTCCTTGGTAATAATAGCATTCTTTTTTAAAATGCCCTATTTTTTTCGCATTTTAAACATTCTAAAGGTTTGTGATTTTGCGCCTCTTTATTTGGATTCGACCCGTCCTGTGTACTTGAACGAGTATCTCCACTTTTTGGAGGTTTAAACCCTTCGATATTATTTCCTTTATTTTGCGAGTTTTGATTTTGACTTTCGTGACTACCACTTGCGTTTGCTTTTTCCGTCGGTTTTGACACTTCAGGGGGTAATTCGATTATCGCTAAAGGTGAATTATTATCACTTTGACATGCGCATAGTGGGGGGCGGGATAAAAAATTCGGCCATTGATTCCGTGGGTTAAGCGGATACCTATGACCCTCACCTTGACCTCTACCGTTCCATCCCCTATAACCACGGTTATTCTGATATAGGTTTTGATAATTTCGACTTCTTTGCTGACCCTGATACCTTATCTAATGCCTGATTATCCTGGTTATTTAATTCATTCCTTTCCTGATTTTGATCTGAAGTTTTATCAACATTTTTACCCTTATCATTTTTTTTTGTTATTGTTGTGTCCTTTGCTTTTTGTGTCCGCTACATTTAATACCTGTACTCTAATCTTTTAATCTAATATTCCTTCCTCAAATCGTTTTGCTCTTTGTATTAGTTTTTCGACTGTCTCGTAACTATCTCATGGGATATATATTTTATATTCCAATCTTAAATTTTTATATGTCATATCTAATTCCCACTGTAATTTTTCCCTAGGGCTTAATTTCGTGAAAAATTCCCTGATACTCGAGAAAACAGACTGAATGTCTTCTCCTTCTTCCAGATTATAAAATCTGATTTTGTTTTTTATTTGTTCCCTAAATCTTCGGTCCAAAAATGCTCTCGCTATCCTATCCTATTTTGTATTTGTGCTTCTATGTATTGTCTTGTGTTAGTTCCATTGTTATGTATGTTTCCCTGTTGTTGTATTCTCGACTGTCCCTACTGTATCTCTTTTCATATATTTTTTTAATTTTTCAAGCAACTCCCTTCCGCAACTTTCTATTTCTGATATTTCTGTTATTTTATCTTGATTTTTTGTACATGTATTTCCTTAAGCTACTGTCCTGTAAGTTTTTCGTTTGTTCCTATCTTCTATGATTTCAAAATCGCTACCTGAATATATGTCTTCCCTATTTCTCTGTTCTTGCCTATCTTTCAGATTTTGAAATCTTGTCCCTTACGTTAATTCTTCAATTTCATGGTTTTTATTTATAGCTGTTTTTGCCCTGAAATTTCTACTTTGAACCCTACTTTCTCTTTCCATTTAAGGTTCTCCTTCAAAATGTACCGTATTTTGCGATCTACGACAATGAAAATTTTCAGTAAATCTTGTTTTGTCACTTCCCGGATTAATTGTTGTTCTATGTTCAAACAAACTATGAGCCCTTAGGTTTGGATTACGAATTATATTTTTTCTCAACTTTACTGTTTCTTCGCGTAATTTCCGATATCCCACCCTTATTTTATTCGCATCTGTTTTGAAATACATCAACTCATTTATTTCTCTTGAGAATTGCTCGTTATAATCTAAAAATGAGTCGATTTCGAATATTTCGTCATTTACTTTGTGTCTTGTTTCAATGTCAAACTCTCCACCTATCCTTCAAAAATTGTTAATTTCTTCTGCTATTTTCAGTAAAAAATTTTTAGCTTCTTCTACTATTTTCAGTATCCATTAAACTTGCTGTTGCCTCGAACCAATCTATTCTATCTTGATTTGAATTGAGCAGCATATTTGGGGGAAGGTAATTTATGAGAACGTTGAGTCAAATTTTGCCGGATTTATTTCCTCTATGGTGTCGCTTGCTAATTTTCTCGTCCTACATCTACCAATCATCCTACTTACGTCTGTACTATTCATCCTATCAATTTATTCTGTAGTAACTGGTCCTTTTCTGGACCAATTACCTCTACCTCTTCCCATGAAACCTGTGTTTTTTTGGGTTTGTACCTAATTCACTGGGGTTATGGTGTACTATCTGTTGGGTTTGGATTGGAAATCAAAATCGTTCTTATGTGTGAAAGTCGGTGTCTGTTTGTTTCCCCACCACCTGTTCGAGTGATCTTCCTCGCATTTACCGCGCTGTACTCTCGCTCTAGCTCGATCTCAAGAGCTATGGCAATGTCCTAACGTTGATATATTCTTGCATTTTTCCTATGCTCTCTTTCTTACTTGAATAATTTAATTTCACATATATTTGTAATTTCGGTTTCGTCTAACCTCGCTAAAATTTTTCTAACTATAACTTGTTTTTGTCGAATCGCTCACAATTTTCTGTGAGTACAACCTTGAATTTGTTTTCATTTTCACTTCCACGTCACATTATCGATTGTATTATTTGAAATTAAATACAAATTTCGTGAATTTATTTAACTTTATCTCTTTTTCTTTCCCTTTTAGAATTTTTACTTCATTTTTCATGTGATTTCGGGCATTTTTACCAAATTATGTCTTGATTTTCATTAATTGTTCATTTTTCACGGTTTTTCTACCTAAACACACACTATTATCGCATACTTTTCACATATATATTATTTACATGGTTATATCATAACATAGTTATACATATAGCATATATCAATCATCGATTTTATATCTCGATTATATTTTCTATTTTTTTTATTTTATTTTTTAACATTGAAAATTTTATTTTATAGACGTAACTGCTATTCGTCTTTGTTTACTATATTCAGAGATACAGTAATATGCTTAACAAGCTTTACTGCATATTTGGACATTTTCTTTTATTGTCAAAATTAACCCTCCTAGAACTCACCCATTTTTTCGATCAAGAAAACACACTTGGTCATTTTGAGCGAGTACTTCACGTTCGATTTTCGAATATTGGCGTCCGCAGCACAGATACCATTATACAATTTTTGTTGTAAAATTCCACATTTTTTTAACCTTGTTAAACACATCAACAATAGTTATATTTTGTATACATCATTTCTATTGGCTCTTAAGTATAACTTAGAATTTGCTTAAGACAATTGATCCAGTAATTGCAAAATAGTAAACGTTCAAAAAAAGTACGTAGGACGCTACGAAAGTTTTGCAATGCAGACGAACCTTTTATAATTTTTCGAAGTACTTTCCACCGCAGTGAATACACTTTTCCATACGTCGAAACCTGTCATCGAACCAACCCTGCCACTTTTCTTCTACAGGATCTGCACACGCTTGGTTCCACGCAGTCGAAAGGTCAGTTTCGTTAGTAAATCGACACCCTTTTAGTTGTCTTTTTACTTCCGGAAACAAACCAAAGTCACAGAAAACAAGATCTAGACTGTAAGGAGGGTCATCTAGAGCAGTCAGTCCAGATTTGAACAAAAATCTCCTGTGGCCTTCCTTCTGTGAGCCGGTGCATTGTCGTGGTGGAATAGCCAGGTGCTGTGTCGAGATTTCGGCCTGATGTTTTTGAGTTGGTTTATGACTTGGGATCAACATGCCTGAGTGTACCAGGAAAAACTGACCGTACGCTGGTTTTCCAATACGACCCTATCCACAATGCCGCGTTTCCCAAAGAATACTGCATTAATTCTTTTGTTTACAAATCGAGACTTCCGCACCTCCACTGGAGCATCCTCATCCTCGAACAGCCAGATCTTATTTTGTGATTTTGTTCGAACGTCGTAATAATACAGCCAGGTTTCGTCGCCTGTTATAATACTATTTACATCCCGACAAGATCGCGATAAAAATCTTTTTAGCGCTTTTTGGCACCACTTTACTCTCGCTACCATTTGCTCCTCGGTCAAAGCATGTGGTTCCCATAGAGTACAAACCTTCCTAACATGTAAATGTTGATGCAGAATTCGATGGACTGCCGGTACACTAATGTGTAACATTTGTTCTATCTGCCGGTACGTGATTCTCCTATTATCATTCAGCCATCGCAAAATTGTTGTGCGATGCGGACAATCTTTACTTAATACCGGAGATATTTCCTCAAAATTTTGGTCTACACTTAAACCGCGAGAAAAGTTGTATCCAATTATTGCACGATATTCTTCCTTTGACCACGACGCCATTTATCAATCGTTCCAGACTGCGTGCTTAGACTGTACTGAGACCTGAGTCAACAGGTTTCCTCTTCCTTTCTAATTTTGGACGTTCTTTCTAATGACGCAACGATCATCTCTCTTCTTCCAATAGGTTTCGCGTATTGCAAAACTTTCGTAGCGCCCTACGTACTGGGTAAAATTGAACCAGTCATGATCGTTTCGTGAACGCAAAAACATGTTTGTTCTCAGAAGCTTAATTTTGAGAAAAAAAACTTTTTTTGTATGTATACATGTAAAATTTAATCTAAAAAAATTCTTTTAAAATTAATTTTTTAAAAATGAGGTGTAAGAAAGTCTGCTACGATATATAGTTCGCGAGATACAAAACTTTAAAGATATTCTTTTTTTTTTTTGAGGTGAGCTTATGCTTTTGAGCAGTAATGTGCACTTGCATAACGCAACAGGAGGTTACGCCAAATGTGAACATCTAACTATTAGCCTCAGAAACTTTGTTTTGCAAAGAGTCATGCGGCATAATAAGCTTTCTAGCCCGATCAAATTAAAAAATAAAAAGACTACAAAAATGAATGATTTTAAGTAATGAAACCTTTTGGAGCTATTTTTTGCATACAAAAGTTTGGGCTCCAGGCCTATTTATATGTAACGCCAAAGTGTTGATTTTTTATTTCTTGCAGGCTATAAAAAAATGTCATAAGTTGCATTCACTATCATTACAAACGTGTGTGAGCATCAATGACAGTGTGTTACAATCCCTGCGAATACGTGGCGAAAGTTTAAGAAATTTGGAATTCACTGGATATTTCCCTATGTTATCATCACAAGCCATGAAAAATCTTGCAGATTTAACCAATCTGCAGATGTTGAATGTTGGACAAAATATTTCGGTTACAGATGAGTGTATACTTGCCATTAGTGCAAGCTGCAAGCAACTCAGGTACCTGGATATTCACGGTAAATAGATAATTTTTATGTCATTGCGTTTCTTTTACATATATTGCTCTTGAATAATTGTATTGTTATATTTATTATTAACAAAAAAATGTGCAAATCTGTAATTTGACAAGAATAAACTCGATATATCAGTTGTAAAATAAGACTAAGAACGCTTGCTTGAATCATGGGACCTCGGACGTTACTCACACGACAATAATTCGTTTAAAGAAATGGATACTGTAATGGTGCAATAAAGTTGTGCCACGGATGAAGCCAAGGTTTTTATTACCACAGATGGTTGTGAAAGTGGGAATATAGTGACAATCATAGTGATCTTCTCCGCAGAACCGGTGAAGTTGATCCCTGCCAGTAGCAAAAATAAAGACAAAACGTCTCCAAAGCAGATCTCTCTAAGTGATTTTGCAACTTAGGAAATGGGGAAGTGCAAGTGCAGTGCGAAAAATGTATTGACACTCTGGAAGTGCACTGCTACTGGTAGGAAATCAGATAGGAAAAAAAAATACTTTACCCCGGTTTCAGAAGAGGAGTATGAATATTCCCCAAATTCCATGTAACCTAAGCTTTATTTCACTGAAAATCAATTTGCCAAACAGGGATTTGTCGTAAAAATTCTTCGAAGTTTCAGGTGACCGAGCTTCTATTTGTGCTAACTACTAGTTATCATAATTTCTAATATACTTATTCCCCATCTGGAATCATGATCAAATTTCTATTCACCATAATTTTTATTATTTCTAATTTTAATTTAATACAATTTCTGATTTTCCGAATTTATATTTAACATAACTGTCTTATTATCGATATTCATTTAAATAAATTTCTGATTGTCATATTTTACACTTATTGGAATTATTATTTGACTTAATTTATTTTTTCCCAAATAATAACATAACCCACATAACTTAGCATTCATTTACATGAATTGCCATTTGACATTATTTCTACTTAATCGAATTGCCATGTCACAGAAGTTTCATTTGCCCTACAGCCCATCTGACTTAAAATAAAGACGATACATTCAAAATCAGCTAATCAGAATTTCCTTACTTGAAAATTGCGCCTTTATTTAAGGCCGGATAAGCAATACGATAAGTGAAATTTCTGCGGCATGGCGTTTCGATGAATTGGAAATTATGGCAAATGGAAATTCGTGTAAATGAATGCTAAGTTATGTAGTTATTTGATATTTATTTGATATAGCCCAACAGCTTACACCAATTACAGGGTTATATATAATCTATGTATTATAACCAGGCGCATTTACGGCATTGATCTTAATTATTTATACAGAGTCCATACTTATTACAATTCCTTTCATTTCTTTATTTTTTACTAAGGTCATTAATGGTAAGGCCAAATCATTCCTCGCTACTAAACTATATTTTTTTACTATTTTAGCAACTTGAGAGACAGCAGATTTAACTGCTTACAGCTCCTGTAAACCGGCGACATAAGTTGTATAGACTTTTTTGACACAGATGTGTAAAAAGCTCAGTAATTTTTTCACAAGTCCCCGGTACTTTGAATGTTAACATAAATAGTAAATCCGAAAATTTCAGTTGTGTTTAGAATGAAAAAAGTTTAAAATAACAAAAAAATTTCAAAAAATTCATTTTATTTTAAAAATTGTTAAAAAAGTGTTGTTTGGTAATTAAAATATTAAAATTAAAAGCCCGTCTACCCTGTAAGCCATTATCATCAGAAATCTTCTAATGTGAGCGTTTCAACATCCCTGAAATATTATTACAGCATGTTATTATGAATCCGAGAATTTGATTTGCTGATTTGACAACACACTCCATGTATATATAAAATCTAAGCTTTATATCAAAAGTTATGTCGAGATCTAAAATTCTGAAGACTCTCACAATAGGCTTTGCATCTATTATATATTCAAATATAATAGGCTGTAATTTCCTATAGAATGACACCACCTTACATCTATTTACAATTAATACGATATCTAAATTCTTAAGCCAACTTATGAACTCTTCAAGATCTTTTTGTGCGTCTACGCACTTTTTAACATTTCTTATTTTTAACATGCTTTTCACATCATCTGCACACAATATTTTCTTCGAATTTCTAATGTTACATATGCCATTTAGACCAATTTTTGACATTGTAACAGTGCAACCTGCATACCGAACAACATGCTGCCTATTTTGCAGAAGTTCATTGATGAGCGAAATTAAATTACCGAAAAGGTTAAATTTTTTGAGCTTATCCACTAAGATCGCATGATTGTACTTTTCAAAGGCGTTGGACATATCTAGATAGATAACATCTAATTGAAACCGCTCCTACAATGCTTCCACCGAATTGTCGGTCATTATTAATTAATTAGTTGTAGTAGATGTACCTCAAATGAATCCGTGTTGGTACTGAATAACTTCAGATTTGAAAACGCTTGATAATTAATTAGCAGGAAAGATTTTGAAGGCGTTGGGGAAGTTGTTTATTATTCAAATAGGCCTGGAATTTTGTTACATCCACAGAATCGCCAGTTTTAAACACAGGGCATGTTCAAATCTCCTTCTATGCGTTCAGATACGCCTCTACTTCTAAAGCCTTGTCACATATGTAGAGCATAAAATTAGTTATTAGCTATTGAAGTCTCTTGCTTTAAGCTTCTCCAATGCCTATTTGAATTCTGTTTGTTGCATTTGTGTGATATCTGAGCTTATTTGCATTCTCAGTGCTGTACTGTCGAGGTCATTAGATCGTTTCTGCATTGCAAAGTTCTAGAGATATTTAACTGTGATTTCCTCCGATAGTAGACGAATCGGAATAGGCCTTGATCTTTGTGAATTCTGGAAAATTTTACCCACTCTCTATCATTTCATATTATCCAATGTTATATTTTCATTGTGGATGCTACTCAATATTTTTAACACGGCTACTTTTTCATTATCATGCTTTTGGGTTCACCTACAAAACTGGTCAATTTTAGAAAGGGTATTTATTATAGGCTCCGACAATCCAAAAATAATTATATTCTTTTTCCTGCAGTTTCTATCATGCATTTCTGATAATATCTGAGATATGAGTGACGTACCTTCTATTTCTTTTGTACCCTGGCATGTTTCTACTGAATGCTTCTGTACTTCTCTCAGCAGATTTGTTGCTGATTTAAGAGCTTTTAGTCTATCCTGAATTTGCTTAACATCCTCTCCTAGTGAATCTGTTTTTGATTGTACTTTATTTATAAGCTGTTCAGGTTCGCCATTGCTGCCTTTACTGAGTCATCTATTTGAATCTTTATCGTTTCCTTGATGTTTACATTTTGTTTTCTTGATGCTTACATTAAATATCTTGGTTAGATATTCTACTTACAGAGACGCTAGAAAAAAAGCACGTTTTATATTCTCCATTGAGATGGTCAGGCTCTCACTGCACATTGGACAATATATACTCTTTATTTAAACATACACAGTACTTTTTGACTCTTCCCAATGGATACAAGCCCAATTCCTCAAACCAAAGCACTTTTTAACATTATCTGAAAGCAATTTTCAGTAGGACCGAGCATAATTCGCGGAACTGTGTTTATCGAACTATACTCGTGACGCCATCTTGATAGTATGCCAAATAGAAATTCGTGCAAATGAATAATAGATTATGTGGGCATTCAGAAAACATAAATTGTCTGAAATCAAAATTAGGAATTATATACATTATTAGGAATAGAAAATCAAATGCATGAAAATAATGTCAAATAAAGATTCGGTATAATAGATATTATATTAACTGGTAGTGAGGACAGATAGAGATTATATCACCTAAAAAATCGAAAAGTATCAATAATGATAAGTGGCTGTTCTACAACTTGTTTTCCAGTCAAATAAAACTTAGGTTAAATGGCATAAGGGGAATATTTATGAGCCTCTTTTAGAAGCGGGAAATGACAAAAGAATTAATAAACAGTATCAAAGTAACAAGATATGTACTAGCCTAAAAAAAGAGAGCCGATAAGGAAATTCTTAACCTCCAATAGATTTGAGTACCCTACCTGCCTAAATGGCAAACACGATTTTCTCGACATAGCAAAGAGACCAGTTTTTGCCCACTTTACACAGTCCACGCTAATGCAAGGACTGGGAAGAATCAGAGGATAAAGAGAGGGTACAGCAGGCCGAGGTCATCCTACGAACCCATGAAGTAAATAAAGAGCTACCGATAACAATAACCAGAAGCGGAATTGTAAGTTCAGCCGGTAGAGTTAGATATCTGACGTATCTGTCGGTAAATATAAAATCGGAGATTAGATATAACAAGGCTGAAGGCCGAGCATACGTGAGAACTGAGACTGAGGATGAACATAAGAAAATTGTAGAAATCTTAAGAAAGTATAATGTAGAATTCTTCTTCCCGTTTATTAGGCGGTAAAATAGAGAAGGAAGAGTAGAAGTCTAGCTTTCTGTGAAGAAAACAAACCCAACACAACCAACAGCTACAGTGCATACAAAGTAAGCGCATAGCAAGGAACTCCTTAAAGCGGGAAAACCTCCAGCGGACGCTAAAGAACTGAAGAACGAAACAATAAACATGTTAGGGAGGGCCGCCAGCGACAGTAGCTTTTTAACTTACCTGCAATATCATACCGAGAAATCTAGATGGCTAGTCTCAGCATTCTGCATGTCCAGAAAAATAGAATGAGGCGCAAATTCTTTGAACCCAGACAGATGCCATTGGAACTCATGTCCGAAATCTATATAGCAAACGAAGTCAGAAACTCCAGCAAGAATAATGTCGCGCGATACTGGGAACCCTGCATGTAAGTCAGAAATGTACTCAGTCAGTAGAATAGAAAGCGGATGAATCTACTGCATGGCAGAGAAATACACCGGAATTAACTCCAGAGGATCCAGCGATCACTAAGGCAGCGATTAGGAGAGCTCCCAGCCTTTAAGGGTGCAGAAAGTCGAATTTTTTTCCTGGATAAACTAATACAGGGAGCAATAATCAAGAAATCAAGAACCTTGGAGAACTTGAAGAAACAATCCTTGCGGAATTCATCTGGATCTGCCAAAAATTCAAGTCTCACGACTGGTTATTCGCTTAAATTCCCGGAGTTCCAGCATGGGCTTACCAGATGCAAAGGCCCAGGTAACGAGAACAATCTCTGATATAACTGAGACTCTCTCCAACGAGTAAGCTGTCTTTATCATTAGCACAGATATGATAAAAGATTTTGACTCGATCAACCATAAAGTGCTGGTCTTCAAAATCGTCAAGCTAGAAGTCCCCTTCGACGTGATTCAAACTACGAAGAACAGCCTGACTTAAAGCCGTTTGCAGTCTATACCAAAATAATGTAGCTAGCCTGCAGGCAGTTCCAAACAGAGTGCCTTAGAGTTCGCATCTAAGACTCGTCCTCTTCAACCCCTGCGTAGCTGATCTACTGGTCAATACCATTATCAGCACGATGATCTCCCAGTATGCTGATATTCTGTGCAATCTCAATAGGATTAGTTGGCTAATCCTTGCTGCTAAAGTCAAGGCTCGAGTGCGGAAGGACGTGGGAACCCTTACAAGAAATTGTAGATTGGATTCTCAGACATATTTGCCTACGATAAAATAAGTGATTGCCACTTATGCTAATGACATTTACTGTGCTACTAGCAATCAGTGACGATTGGATGTGCATGTCACGACTGTGCGCAATACCTTTTAACGATAGTATAAGAAAGATGTTTGATGCTCTCTATCTTTGTTCTATCATCGCTGAAACGTACTGCGCTTATTCAGGATATCCGCGGCCTACTATCACTGCTAGTAACAATGATTCGCGCGCTGTAGTACACGAGAAGCTTTTTATTAACCAGAATTTTTCCAGGACATTAAAATTAACAAATTAAAACTTTCAAACCTGTTTTAATTTTATTCACTGACTTAACAGACTTTTCTTCCAAACATGCACGAAAACGGCGCTTTTTCAAGGGTAATAAGCGAGCAGGACGTTGCTGTTTTTTTTTACCTTTAAAATGTTAACAGGTGGAAAACAATTGGGTAGGTCTGCAGCCGACGAAGAATCTTGTAGTCGTAGGCGCCCACTGCAATACTATGGTGGCGCTGTAATAACAACAAGATTTTCCGTCGAAGGCAACGCGTGCGACGTCGAAAAAAATAAATCAGACGAAAATACACTCCTCTCCCTTGGTGTATAAACTATTATTTATGACAAATGCATGATTTCAGACTTTTTTATAACACTGGCATAATTTTTGTTTATATGGAGATTATAGTATCTAAAAGCGGATACCTATACCCTTCGAAATTTAATTTAAATTCATAATCCCGTTACGAGATTCTCTTAATTTATGGATGCATCAAGCTTTATAGCTTCGACTTTGCGACCGGAAAGTCCATGCTCAATTCCTGCTGCCGCCATTAAAAAAATAAACATTTTTCATTCAAATTATTATTGTAAAAAACATTTCTGTGTTGAAATGTTGTCACAGGCTTATACTGCCCAACATGTCGAAGGCATTTTTGGTTAGAGTTGGATTTTTATTTGATCATTTTGCACGGGGCTATCCCGGTATATATCTCCAGTCACGGATGCATTTTTATAATGCACTCAAGTGATCTGATGAGAGCAGTCTACCCAGACATATTGGACAAAGCCTGGTTTTTACCCCATCATTGATGGACTGGGTTGCAGTCAAGTACACGATGGGGGGGTCTACAACTTAAGGTGGATTCCGAACCACCAGAACCTCGGTAAAGGTACATTAAAAAATTTCTAGAGGTACCGGCTCCGGGATCGAACCCCGAACCTCTGAGGTGAATTTTGAGTGTCTAACCAACTGAGCTACGGAGGCTTATTATTATTTTTTATTTTAGCTTTTTTATTATTTATAGTATATATTTATATATTTAGATTATTATAATTATATAGTATTATTATTAATTGATCATTTTGCACGGGGCTATCCCGGTATATATCATCAGTCTCGGACTCAGTCATGCTTTAAGTCATGCTTAAAATGAATTACCTTAGTATCGCTTTTATGAGTAGAAAAGGGCTGAAATCCTGTATGTCTATTAAAAAGTATCGTATGCATCACGGAAGGAAGCAGGTATATATATATATATATATAATCTTCCGCGAGGTTAGCTGAGCTCGATGCTACGACTCGTTCAGAATACATTGCGTTCGATAAAAAACGCCTGCTTTCATCCCTAGATGCTTAATACACGATTAATATCAAATGTAAAATTAAAAACTACAAGCCCTTCCATGTACGGGAAATTATTTCTCAACCAAAATCTATTTTGGAGATTTATGACTCTGTTAATACCAATAAGTCACAGTTCACATATTGGGGTAAGCATAATAGTATATGCTATCTTAAGGAACACTTTTGCCGAATAATGAAAATATAAAATCACTTCTCGAATATTCGGTCCTGTAAATAAGCGTAATATATTCCCAGAAAATTGGCATTTCCAAAACTATACTATTCATTATATTTTAGATGCGTCTTCTGAATAAATGTTTCATCGAAATGATTTTAAATCTTAAAGCTCTAAAAATGCTCAATGTACGAAAAAAAATTGCAGACAAACGTTGCACAGAACATAGGCTTCAGTTAATAGTACTATTAATTTTGACTTTAAGGTCAATTTTCAAGGTCCTTTCAAGGTAAAAAATCAAAGTCAAATAACTAAAAAACGGTCAGATGTCCTTTTTTGGATTATCGTGGTTTTCTGGGAATAGAAAACGTTCGGGATGCTTTTAACGAGTCGATAAAACGTAAAAATGTGAACCATCTTGAACATTTTGACCTTCAGATAAATTCTCAAGGTCATTTGTAGGTCAAGATGCATTAAAAAAAAGAAATTCCTATTTTAAACTGAGGATTTGAAAAGGCGAAAAATTTTACGTCATAAACGTTCTATGGAACATGTGTAAAAATCTTTATCATCTTGACCTTCAGATATATTTTCAAAGTAATGGAAGGCTAATTTTTTCCCTAGAGAAACCCTATTTCTGTCATCGAATTCGTAGTGCACGGAAAACCGTACGTAAGAAATAGTATGTTAAAATATTGTATACTTAACTTGGAAAGGTCAAATCAAGGGCAACTGTTTAAAAAGCTCTTAGAACCTTACTTTTAGCGTTACCCGAAAACAACGACGTAGACGTAGTAAGTTCTGTTTCCTTTGGGGTGCTCTTTTATTGTGGCCCCCCTTGCTCCTAACGTTTGAGATGCTTCTTTTTGGTAGTCCCCTTGTCTCTCACAATGACTGTAATTGTTCCAATTGTCCACGAAGTAAATGTTCGAAATTTCCTCGATTGGCTTCAAGATATTAATCGTAAGCGTCTTTCAAAATTGCCCACAGTTATAAGCAAAGTTTCTCACAATGGCCGCAATAAGCTATTCGAATTCGTTCTATCAGATCTTCTCTGATCGTAGGCCGTTGAGCAATAACAATATTTTTAACATATAATTACAAAAAGATCCCTTAATCTAAGGTCTAGTGAGCAAGAGGGCCCTTTACTTAACCTTTCGGTCCGATCCACGTGCCATTTTCATGGTTATTTAAAAACTAACGAACCATGACTGTAAAGTGTGGCCTAGCACCATCTTGTTGAAGGCACATTTTTATCCTTGTTTCTAAGTCAACATTCTCTAGTAGTCCAGCTAAGTGGTCTCTTACCAACCCTGAGAAGGATTGTCTATTAACGTTTCCATAAAAAGTAGTGTCCAATTAAATAACCATTTACTATTCCGCACCATGACATAAGATTACATTGGTTTTGATGTACCATAGTTCTGTACCTGTGGGGATTTTTGTTTGACCTATAATGACAGTTTTGTCTATTAAACTGTTTGTCCCTGTAAAGTTTAGCTTCATCCGAAAAAAGTGAATACCTAAAGAGATGAGGATCATCTTGTATCATATGTAAAGCCCATTGGCAAAAATTTACACACACTAAAATATAATTTGACCTTAAAGCTTGGTTTAGAGTAATGTAATATGGGTGATAATTTAGAGCTCTTACAATTGTGGAATCTGTACTTTGCGATATACGTATATATTTCTCTTTCAAACTGTCGAGCACTAACATGTGGATAGAGATGAGCAGCTGCTAAAATAGTTCAAGCTCGTGCCTCATTTTCGTCGTATTCATGATGTCATAGTTAATTAGTCACGTTGAGCATTATGATATGCAGATATAGGTGGAATTCGTTTATCAATAACCAGTCTTAATAAGAAAATAATTCGAGTAAGTCCGAGACACTCAAGTAAGCGTAAGATTCGAGTTATATAATTTTTCGGGCTTTTTATAAAATAATCATGATAATTCAAGCATTATCCCGAAATCAGTATTAAATTCACGTATTATCAATTTTCGCGGATTGTCATCAAACAGGCGCGAAAACAATACCATTTGATAACCCCTACAGCTAAGCGAAATCACAATCCCCTACAACGTGATTGATAAAAGGATCGGCAGCTTCTTCAACGTACTCCATGGAGTGGAAGAAAGGAGGTGAATTACAGAACTACGCTTTATCAGCAAACTAGTTGACTTTTGATTATTGCTGCCGATGAAGAAGGGGCCACCCTGAAGAAGACGTCTAACTCCTGCAGGTAAGCCTCTGGCTGAAGCTGGGATATGCTGCGAGTTTACCTCTATGAGGATACACCACTATACGAAGCTGCTCAGCATAGGAACTGAGGAACATCTGATTGCCTTCTGTATGATCCGCGACTCTTATATGGTGTGGATCCACTCCGTTCACTTGCGGAAAAGGGCAGCCAGCTACATGTCACTTTGGCATTAATCTGCCCCAGCGTGCTGATTACCAGTCACCTGGAGTCGCGCGAGCGTAATCTAAGCTTTGGGATTATGTAACCCTGAGGCTTGTCTTTTTTAGATGTTTTCGCTATTCTTTTGACCTTGCTTTAGACCTTCGATGGGTTTTGAGGTGGTGTATCTTTTTGTTGCGTTGGGCTTATATTTTCCGATGGGTTTGTGCTGATATTCCTCTTAGTGAGGAGATTGTTTCTTCCCGAGTCTTTTTGACCCAGTCATCTTGATCTGTTGGTTCTCAATGATGTTGAGTAAAGTCCTTTGTCCATCATCCCTGGGAGCGCTTGATGTGCTCATAGTGCTTTGGAATTCCCTACCGATCGTAGCTCTGGTTCCAATGGGTACCGATTTAAATTCATGGACCAGCTTCAGGAATTTTTGGCAGACATTGGGTTTCGTTCTCCTTTCACAAAATGTAGGTGGCTGTTCAACTTGGACCTCCATGTGTTTGTGACTTTTTGCTTGGGTTCTTTCTTTTGTTTGTCAGGTGTCCTTTACGCAGTAGTTTTTCTTGTAGAATTTTTGTGTGGAAGCAGTGTCCGATGAAGGCATTAACGCGGGTGTCTAGTTCAGCTTCTGCCTTGTTTAGAAAGGCAGGTGATTTTACGGATGTTCCAGCATCTATCATTTTGGCAGTTGAACGGTTCATCGTTTTCTTTACTAATTCTTCCCTTTTCTGTGAACAAAGAAAAACAAAAGAAAAATATAATAAATGATAATAAGATAGAAAGAATCGATTTTTATGAAGATTCATGGAAGACTGATAGGCGTGGGTGGTTTTCTGGCTTTTTCCCTTTCTTTTGTATGGAAATAGATCATTTGCATGAAACAATGCTAAATCAATTTTCGTGGCTTCGTTACACAGTATATACGTTCCTAGGCTCGCTTGTTTCTTGACAATGTATGGACTCTCGTATTCTGTTAAGAATTTAGCGACATTTCCCCTTATATATCTTGCAATGGTGGTTTATTTAGCCACCTGGTCAATGGCGGTTATGTTTAATATATATCTATCTTTATATTAATATCCATACGTATATCAGCAAAATCGTGGTAAAATTTCAGCCACAACCACGTCTCGCGACCGTGAGATAGGTGGTTACAGTCTGTAATGGAATCAATACGACGATCCGGCAAAAGTTTCATGCACCCTGAGAACACGGAGTGATCCAAGGACTACTGCCTTCTACATTTTTCCCGCAAGTATTTTAGCATATTGTTGACACGCATGGATGCTTTTTAGGTCATTAGCAAGTGAAAGCTTGGCACATCCAAGAGCGCCGATGATGAGGACGATTAGTTTAACAGAATATTCCGGGTACAATCGTTGCAACTCCCTTATAAGGTCTCCATACCTCTCTTTCTTTTCATTCTCCTTGGCTATGATGTTTTTGTCAGCTGGTACCGAAAATTCGATAACGTACATAGTTCGCTTCTTGAAGTCAAGAAGAACCATTTCTGGCCTCGAGTGTGCAACAGAAACAATTGTCGAGAATATAAAGTTCCAATATACGCGGCACTTCCCATTCTCGACAATTGACTCGATTTCCCAAGGAGCATTTAGAGGAGCGATATTAAGGTTAATGCCGTTAGAGTGACAAAGATGGTAATAAAGCACTCTTAGTGCTGCATTTTGCCTTTGAATGTAGTTCGTTCCCACATGAGTTGGACAAGTAGATAATATGTTAGGTAAATGCTCGGGATGTACATGGCACGCCCTACAGCTATCATCGGGAATGTCTTGGCTCAAAATATGACGACGGTATGTTAAGGTGGAAATGACACCGTCTTGACATGCCAAAATGAAACCCTCCATACCAGATTTCAATCCGGGTGATTTAAGAAAAGCAAAGTTAGCTCACACCACATTGACTGATCCTTCACATTTCTGTGGAAGATACCGTGCATCCTCTTATCGAGGAGCTGTTGACGAAAGTTTTTCTCTTGTGCTTTTTTAATCCGGGCTTTCAGGAGTGAGTACACGAGATACATGCGTGGTCGAGTTGTAGGTCCAGCATCTTTCCTTTCAGCTAGGTTTGGCGAGCTTCAAGCGTTTTTAGTTTTTCAGAGTTCCTAACGACATTGTCTTATTTCTTTGTTCAATTCGTCTTCAATTTCTCATTCTCATCCACCTACATTTGTAGTTTATTGTCTTTCACACGGTTGAAACGTTCACGTGATATTTCCTCCATTCTTCGCTTCAACCGCTCCACACGTGTCATCATAGCTTTGCGTCTTTTTCTATGTTGTCAAAGCGCCGTTTCAAGTATTCATATCTACTATCCCAAGAGATCGCAGCATCCTCCTTCCTACCTCTAGTATTTTCTCGTAGCAGGTTTATAATGATTTCTTCCCATATGGAAACTTAGTTTTGTCTCTAACCGCATCTGTTCGTTATTTCTTCGATCCTTGGTAAACCGATATGAGCAATTCCATGTCTGTAGTTTTTCTACAACAAATGTTTTTTTAAATAAAAAATTTCAAAACCTTTTTGAATATTTTGAATATCATTACCAATAATTAAAAAAACACACCTTTATAGCATTAAAGCTATTAAAGTTATAAGAGTTAAATTAAAATGCAAAAAAGCTCAATTTTCAATATATTCAAAGTTTTTTTTAATTTTTCAAAAATCATTTGATAGTTTTTCAATAAACAAAATACAAGATAATTCGTGTGCAAGCTTGATACAGTATTATAATATTAAGATTTTATATCAGGAGAAAAGGGCGCAGCCCACCTCAAAGCTTTGAGATGGCTCTGCTGAGCGAGCAGCGGCCGTGGGAAAATCTGGAGAAAACGTCTCCCTGTCGCTGGGAAATACGACGGAATTCTTTTTCTACACTTTTTTCTAGTCCTTTGGCACGCGCCTCGGTCATGTGAAAGTTAAGGTGTCTCAACAATGGGCCTCGCGACGGCATTTTTATTTGTATTTGAGTGTTCTGTGCGTTTATGCTTCTTTGACAAATCCATTAGAAATCGATAGTGCTAAAAGAATGGAAAGCCTGCAAGAATTCACATCGAATATATACGGAGAACAAAATTAAAAGCGTAAATTTAACTAGACGTAAAATTTTCCAAACTAATCTTTTAACAAAATCCACGACGGAAAGCTTCGTGAAAAAGTATGGACATTTTATTTTAGTTTAATTTCATCCTTCTGGAATTTATTAAGGCAAAAAATACTTCGCACAACCCGCGTTAATTCAATGGTGCTAAACGATACCGAGACGGTTTGTATAAAATACAATTAAGCTGATTGTGTGTGGATTTTAAAGGAGGACAAAGTTGAGCCAGTTTGATTTGAGGTAGATACCATACCTCTTATAACACAGGCCAACATATTTTCACACCCACAGACCTGATCTAATGTGTGCTGAATCTGAAAACTCCTTAAGGATAACACAATAACCTGCAAGCCCTAAAACCCAGGAAGGTTAACCCGAGATCGCAATAACCTGCAAGCCCTAAACTACAGGAAGGTAAACTCAAGAACAAAATAACCTGCAAGCCTCAAACCCTAGGAAGATTAACCTAAGAATACAACGCAACATTACTCCTAACGGCTATTCTCTCTCCCACAGTCCTTTTCAGAATAGTTGGGGAGGAATATTTCAGGTGTTTGTCGCCAGCGACTATTCTTTCTCCGACAGTTCTCTTCAGAATATAGTAGTTAGCGAGTAATATTTCAGGTGTTTGTCTCCCGCGGCTATTCTCCCTCCGACATTCCTTTTCAGGATAGTTGGCGAGGAATGTTTCAGGTGTTTGTCTCCTGTGTCTATTCTCCCTCAGGCAGTCCTCTTCAGAATAGTTGGCGAGGAATATTTCCAGGTTTTCGTCCCCAGCAGCTATTCTCTCTCCGACAGTCCGTTTCAGGATAGTTGGCGAGGAATATTTCACGCTTTGGAAACTCAACCAAACATTTTTTTCATCAGGGTTCATAGTATTCAAGAATTCTTTATCTTTCATTAGCTTCCGTATGTCAGGTCCAACGAAGATTCCTTCCTCAACTTTAGCGTCAGTCAAATTTAGAAACGTGTTTCGAATATGCTGGAAACATTCACCATTCACGTCTAATGCCTTGACAAATTATTTCTTAAATCCCAATTTGATATGAAGCGGTGGTAGCAAAATCTTTTCTTTTTCAACAAGGCTTTCATTCAAAACATTGTGTAAACCAAATTTCCACTCTGATCTCATTGCCCAATCTTTTTTCGTCCAATGTTGATCGCGGGTTCTACTATCCCATAGACAGAAAAAATATGGATTCTTTGTATTTCCTGACTGTAAGCCAGTCCAAATATTGATCATCTGGAAATCACCGCAAACTTGCCAATTATTAGACCTTTCACCTCATTACAAAAGACAACGGAATTTTTCATAGAAACAAATGACAAAAATTTCCTTTCTCTATTTCTGTAGCTAGTGATTTACATTATGAGATTTATCCTCATATTCATCATCATCATCGTCGGACTTTTCACTCTTAGCACACTTTATAATAGGCTCAACATCCATAAGATGTGAGCTCGATGGAATAACAGGATTGTGAGATCTTTCAATGAGACCTCTCTTTGATATCGTGACACTAGACACATCTGGATACACAATGAGATTGACATTTTTTTATTGTAGCCTGATATATTACAAGCACAAAAATAAGAGTCTGTGTCGTGACTTTTGGGCTCACACCACATGACTGGCTCAATAATACTCTCTGTTTTAATATTTTCCCATTGATTCAGATTGCAGCGACAAGAATTACGAATAGATATTGGAACGCAACTCTTATCGTATTTGTGCATAACTTTATTGTAACATTCTGAAATTTTTTTTCGATAGTGTCAGTAATCGGTCTTCGATCTTTTTCAATCTCGTATTTTCCGCAAATAACAAAATTGATCAAGTTTATCGATACAAGGAGTACGAGAAGACATTGTCAAAAGATATTAAGAGAGCACACGTATGCAGAAAAAGATATCAATGACTGAAATACTATTTCACAATAAACTGCTATTAATAAAAATTATATCTGGTAAAAAGACTCGCTAACTATCCTGAAAAGGACTGTCTGAGGCAGAATAGACGCAGGAGACAAACACCTGAAATATTCCTCGCCAACTATTCTGGAGAGGACTGTCGGAGAGAGAATAGCCGCTGGAGACAAACACCTGAAATATTTCTCGCCAACTATCCTAAAAAGGAATGTCGGAGAGAGAATATCCGCTGGTGACAACCACCTGAAATATTCCTCGCCAACTATTCTGAAGGGAACTGTCGGAGAGAAAATAGCCGCTGGAGACTTCAATATTCAGTCAAATTTAAACTATAATTTAAAAATATTCAATTAAAGGAATCAAAGGTGTCTCTAAGTCACGTTATGACAGTCAGCAATTTTTTTGTTCAGAAGTCAGCGATTAACAATATAGCTTTCTTCCATGATTTCTTTCCAAATTGTGGCTTGACAACGATCATTCATTCAAAATGATGAATGCTTCCAAAAATGTCCTACCGTACCTATGCCTTTGTTACCTTCGAGTCGGTCATACTCAAAATTCTTATGAGAGTTCTTTACTACTTCTTGTACCGACTAGAAGTAATAAGACTGGGCCGCGACGTCATTAATTATTGAAGTTAGTAACTAGCCAGGAACGACGTTTTTAGACAGTGCCACAGACCCGGCCCCTTATTTTTTATTAGATATCAACGAACTTCGCCCTTTAACAGCGCCAACGGACACATATTTCTAAAAAATTTGGACGAATCGGGACAACATCGAATGACGGCATCATAGGACCTAATTCGACAAGTTTAATTGACGTTTAATTTCGCTAGTTTAACTGAGAACAACTTTCTCCTCTAACGTGTAAAATTATGCTAATGGCAAAATGATTCATCACTCAGGCAAAATATGAAATCTAGGCCCTAATGAGCCATCCCTATCCCCGCTATTAGTTAGTCTAATTATACGCACGAAAAATTCCGTAACGGTAACATTTCTTAAATTTTAAGGTTTAAAAATTTTCTGGAATTCATTAGATAGGAAAGGTTAGCCAGGCCGTCAGGTATCCGATTGTCATGTCATAAAATTTTCAAACGCTTCGTTTATCATGCGAATTTTTAGTAAGCCTAAACTTCCATCGACGGGGATGCCCCGGCTTAGTCGTTTAATGGCTAAGACGGAAATCTTTATGATGCAAATTAATTTGCACCACAGCAAAGGCGCCTCGGCGGTTCTAGGCAGCGGCTTGCCAGGGTGTGGCACCATTTATAAGGGGCCGCTTGAAAACCCGTCAAGGGCATGCATAGCTGTCATGGGTATGAGGCTGGGGCAAAAAACCAACATTGTGTGTCCATGAAAAGCCTGGGTGCGGAAAAGTGGTCCGGTCTAATCCGAAACTCAGCGCACTTTGAAATTTTGAAATCGGATAATATCTTCAGTCTGTTCTTTGAGGGTGAAATCTCGAAATTTCAGTAAAAAATACTAAAATTTAAGGTTTTGCAAAAATGGGCTTAAAATCGATACCGATGCCTTCCAAGGGTGACTTTACAATGAAAAGTCATCAGAGTGTACTTAGAGGTCCGTACCAAGTCGCCAAAGTCACCCCATGCCAATCCTTATGGAGGGGGAAATGGCTCAAAATTGCGTATTTTTGAGTAAAACGCTTAAATACTTGTGCAGCTCCTAGCTCACTGAGTTCTAATACTTCAAGTGACCCAGAGCCCACCACGTGGTGGTAGCTGCACATCGGGCTCCACCCACGCCCTACCCAACCAACCAACCATATGTAGAATGTGCTTATTTAAGTCTCAGAGTCATTAATTACACCCACAAAGTCTTTCTTAGTGTCAAATAAGTTGACAGTCTTTCGAGAAAGAAGTGTGGCGCGTATCTGTCTGGGCACCTCTGTTACCAGTCTAACAGTTCTTTCCACCGCTACTGTGTAACATGGGAAAGATGTAAAGTCCCAGTCTGGTACCAAGCCATCGGCCATAGATAGCTTAGCGGTAAGTTCATCCTCTATTATAGGAATTAAAACTGGAAGTACGATAAGTGAAACATCTGTCTGTTCCCAATCAATCATTTCTGTGTAACCATTAGCTCCAAAATTTATTTTTGGCACAATATTGTATCTAACAGTACTTCATAGGAAGAAACCTTGACAATTTGATTGCTTGGAAGAGGTGCCGACTTACATCAGCGATAGACTTATCCCGTCTGATGTGGAACCACTGAGGTACGTATACTGTGAGTAAGTATTCAACTAATACATGCAGTTTGTTTGTGGGTCTTTTTGTTGATATGTATAATCTGAGAATTCTATTTGCAGTTGTTTGCCAGCAAGTTATGTTAATGGGGCCTATCTTCCGGGAGGCCAGCTCAGGAGAGCACGCTCCGAACCGTATGATTCTGGGCCTGCGATGATTTTCTCTGCACAAGTCTGCGTGGTATGTCGTGAAAATCGTCATCATCGGTAGAAGCATCAACCTTTACCTTCATTTCAGGAGGAGGATTATCACCTTCAATTTCCTCAAAGAAGGAATCTAAATCTATATCCATATCAATCGTAGAGGAAGATGTGGAGGCCGATGCAGTAGGAACGCTTTCCCCACCCTCTCCCCGTTCAAGTCTGCCTCTTTTTGCATTACGTTCTGCTCTCTTATGTATTCTTTTTGTTTCAGAGACATCTACGCTGGCGATTCCCATGAGTCTCTTACCTCTTTGGTCAAGATAGAAGGCATGCTCTACGGCTGGAACCTTCTTTTCTTGGGACAGGAGCACCTAGACAAGTCAACGCACTTACAAGCGACTATGTTAAATAATTTAGAGCAGTACTCTTTGAGGGCGGAGATTTTCTCATTCTTATTACTTTGAGAAGTTGTTTTACTCTACAATGAATTTTTCAACGTAGTGTATTTTTTATGAAGA
Organism: Belonocnema kinseyi; assembly: GCF_010883055.1. Lineage (NCBI taxonomy): Eukaryota > Metazoa > Arthropoda > Insecta > Hymenoptera > Cynipidae > Belonocnema > Belonocnema kinseyi. The sequence continues at coordinate 178,092,912 of NC_046657.1, read as the reverse complement.
TTTGTGAGACATTCCTTAGTGCGATGCTCTGAGACCGTTGGGATAGAAGCAGATTCCCAAATAACTATTAGTTTGGAACGGACTTCGTCGGCAATGTCTCTGAACGAAGGCTCCTTGTCTTTTTCTGAAAGACAGCCCTTTTGCCTTCGAACCTCCTGACAACATCGCAGAACGTCAGCCCTCGTTGGCAAAACGTTCGAAACAAAATCTTTTGGAGGACCAAATATAGAGCACTGCACAAAGTCTCTTTGCAAATTTCGACATGCTGTGGCACACAAACCAAAGAGGGAGTGCAAGCAGAACCAGAATCTCCACCACCAAAAGAACCAACGACGAGACAATGAGAAGAAGAAACTATAATGACAACGTCAACTAGCACCTGCGAGTGAACGAACATTAGGCGTGAGCCGACAGTACGAGCTATTGACAGGTTCTGACAAGTCTCGACAACGCTCGACCAGAGGCCGGGGCAGGGGAGAAGGAGACCGGCGACCGGGGGGGGGGGGTCCAGCTTTAGTGTAGAGGTGGCACAGACGCTCGTGTGCTCGTAGACAGACATAACATATTTGTGCTCAGGGGAACACAAATATCAACGACAGAGGAAGAGATTTAATTGAATACCTAGCGGGTACTGACAAGGAGATTCTGAATCGAGGCGATACTTCCACATTCCAGATTAAAAACAGGAGTGAGGTTGTCGATCTGACTCTATGCTTGGATGCCCTGGGGAGTATGGTGGTGGACTGGAGAGTCTCGGATAAGGAATCTCTCTCGGACCATAAATATATCTTGTTTTAGATAAACTTAGATAAACCAGTGGTTTCAAAAATCAGAAACCCTAGAAATACACTCTGGGACTCATATAAAGAGGAACTCAGAGAAAGTCTATTGGAATTTATACAAAATACGGTAGCATTGATGAGTTAGAGCTCGCCGCGGATTTTCTGCGTAGATCTCTTACTACATCGTATGAAAACAATTTCCCTACCAGCACCGATAAGTCTAGGAAAGGAGCAGAATAGTTGAATACGCACCTGGATCAACTCCAGAAAAAGACAAGTGCGCTGTGCAATAGGGCAAATAGATCTAAGTTGCCTTCAGACTGGGACATCTATAAGACGGCTCAGTATGAATGCAATAGAAATATAAGGGGGTATAAGCAAGAAGACTAAAGGGGCTTCTGTGAGGAAATGAAAGATATGCCGGAAACAGCAAGGCTCTACAAAATCCTAGCGAAAACCCCGGAAGCTCGCCTCGGATTTATAAGGCTCGAAAATGACGAGTTTGTCTAAAATTAAGAAGCAACACTGAACCGCTTGATGGAAGTTCACTTTCCGGGTCTTCAGAGAACTCAAACCGATCTAGAGGAGAAAGACTGGGGCCAAGAGTTGAGGAGGGCCGATTGGAGTTCCGCCTTAAGGGTCGTAGACAGCAAAAAGGTGAAATGGGCCGTTGGGTCCTTCTGTCCATTTAAATCATCAGGGGCGGATGGCAGCTACCCGCTGGTTTTACAAAAAAGCCTGGAATTGGCCATCTCTCTGAAGAAGTTATTTAGGGCAAGCATCGCTCTAAAACATGTGCCATCGGCATGGAAGGACGGTAGAGTGGCGTTTATTCCCAAACCCGGGAGGGAGGGCTACACTGCTGCAAAAGATTTCAGACAGTTCAGCCTAACGTCTTTTATTCCAAAGACACTGGAAAGGCTAGTTGAGAGATATATCAGGGATCAGATATATCAGTAGAGACGGCACTCCATGCTGTTATGGCAAAATTGAAGTAGCAGTTGGAACAAAAACGGTATGCTATGGGAACGTTCTTGGATATAGAGGGTGCCTTCAGTATTGCCCCTCCAAAAGTCATCTGTTGAGAGACTTTCAGGTGTGGAGCACCGAACCAGCTGGTAAGCTTGATAGGAAGTATGCTACGCCGAAGAAGACTCGAAACCAGATGGGGCAAAGGCATAGTTAAAGGAGTAGCGCAACGGGGGTATCCGCAGGGGGGTATCCTGTGGCCCTTCTTTTGGTGCATGGCAATGGATGTCCTCTTTCGTAGGCTTAATAAAGAGGGGTATTATACTCAGGGATATGTGGATGACTTTGCAATCCTAGATAGGGGGGCTCATCTGAAAACTTTAATGGGCCTTACAAGGTCGGAGCTGCGCATTGTGGAACTCTGGTGCGATAGCTCTGGCTCTCGGTAAAGCCGGAAAAGATCAAAATGGTCATTTTCACGAAGAATTACAAGATATTGAAAGTTTGCGCTCCTGTTTTTTGTGGCGGGAGGCTGACGTTCTCAGACTCTGTCCTTAAACCGAGGCTCCTTCATGTGGCTATGTTCTGGTGGCCACGGGCAGAACTCAAGACGATGCAGCACAGGCTGCGACGATTACAAAAGCTAGCGTTTAGGGGTCTAACGGAAGCAATGAGGACTAAGCCTACATCAGCGATAGGCTTGATGCTCTGCGAAGAACCTCTTCACCTTGCGATAACTGCAGAAGCGGCACACGCGATGGGCTGTCTGATGAGAGTAAACAGATGCACTCGGGGGACTAGACACACTAGGTTCCCGTTTCATCAGCTCACTGCCGAATCTTGAGATGAGGCAGGACAGAATAACAAAACGCTTCGACTTCACCAGGGTTTTCCGCATCTGCATTCCAAGTAGGGATGCGTCGAAAAGAAATGGTAACCCACTTCTTCAAGGGGAATTTATGACAGTGCGAGGAGGAGGGAAGTGGTGATCTCGTTTGGGAGACATGCTACTGTCTATCAGGCGAAGGTCCTTGCCGTTCTTCGATGTGCTGCAATACTATTAGAGGAGAACGCTTCTGGAAAACAGATTACAATCTGTTCGGACAGCCAAGCGACACTAACTGCTGTGTGAAAACCAGATATAACATCAGAACTGGTTTGAGAATGCCAAAAGGCATTGAAACAACTTGCAGACAAAAATAAAGTGGCTCTCATATGGGTCCCTGGCGGCACAGGGATCAAGGGCAACGAAAAGGTGGACCAGCTGGCTAGAAGCGGTGTGGCAAGTGAATACATAGGGCCGGAACCACTACTAGGACTAGCGTCTTACTGTATGGTTCTTGCCATCAAAAGCTGGATCCGCATTAAGCGCCGACAATACTGGGAGCAGGTCCAGGGTTGCTGAAAGGCGAAGTCCATCTTCGGCTATACGTGCAGAATGGACAGAGCCAGGGAAATCCTGGGTGTGCCAAAGAAAGACCTAAGGACAGTGATTCAGATGCTCACTGAGCATAAACACTTGAACGCCAGTGCCCGGCGTTGGCTAGACTCAGGTTTCAAACCCTTGGGTTCCACTTCATGGAAACTGAGGAAGCTACAATGCTGTCGGTGATCGACTTACCGGGCTTCATCAAGAGATGTAGGGTCAACTACTGATAGCGATAGTTAAGGGTGTGGCACAATAGGCTTTATAGCTTGAGCGCCAGGGGAGCTTCGTAGGGGGCTCCATGTCCGTGATACAACTAACTAACTAACTAAACTTCCATTGAAAGAAATGTTCATTAGGATATATTTAAGTTTTCTGAAAAATATTACCTTAATTAAATTAGTTTTTAACAAAATAGGACCATTCCAATAGCATTGACCGAGCTCGTGATGAATACAACTATGATTTTAAACAATCTCCTTGGAATAGATTTACATCAGAAACATAATGTAAATAAAAAACGAACGAATGTTTAATTCATTTGGATGATTAGCTAGGAAAGTATCACGCATATCTTAAAATTTCATAGAAAATAGAATTTGATTCCAAAGTAAATATATCTATAAATATTTAAAGTGAATAATTAAAATAGTAAATGTTATCAAGTTTGCAAGAAACTTTAACTGAAGGTAGAAAGAGGACAAGAAATCAATAAACTGCTCATCAAAAAACGGTGATGCTACTAGCTCCTCATACGCTTCAATTACATGGTCAAGCGGCACACATGCAAGCGCCATAAGCATTTTTATATTAATAAAATAATTCATGTCAGAATTGTAATTGCACTGTAGTCCACAATTTTGTATATGACGAAAATACATTGCCAAAATTTCTAAATTCTTCTGTGCAGCATAAATAACAAAACGTCCTGGACCTTTACCACTATCGTGAAGTAGGAACAACTCATTACTGCTAGTCATCTGATAAAGCGGTGGTATAACTAATTCATCTAACGAAGGTGGATTTACAGAAGTAGTACTGCGATCATGCTGCCTCAATCTTCCAACAGTACGAGTCAAAGATCTCACTTTGGGTAACTGTGCGCGAACAGGTGATGCAACCGATGCTAATACACGTGAAACCACAGCGGCACTGCTGTTACTACTCTTGGCAGCTTTTTTCTTGATAGCTTCTTTAGCTTTTTTTGCGGCAACAAACACCACATCACCAGCATGATTGTGCTTACCAGTAACATCAATAATTTTCCCTCAATATAATAAAAAACATTAAAATTAGCACAAAAAACAATCAAAGTAAAAAAAAAGTACAATCAAAATACTCATTACCAGTACGTTTATCGGTTGTTGTATGAATTATTACGGAACATGATCGTTTCTTATATTCAACGCAACGCCATGTTACATTTGTGTTGTTGACACTTTTCTTTGCATACAAATGGCCTTCGTGTAACAACATTAAACCACCCCGTTGTGATTTTATAAACTTCAGTGGCATCTTAAGAACGTTAATAACACAGCAATTGAAAAAAAATATCAACAAACAATAACAATAAACCGACGTACTTCATGTAACTCAGATATCAAGATATGGAATGCTACAACATTCAAACGGTTTGGTTACGGCCGGGTACTGTAAATAACTCTGCCAGCCCGGTACGTAGCGAGTACAATAGGAACATTATATGACTCTCCCAGCACTTCTCAGTGCCGTTTTGGTGCTGAAAATAGCCACAAACAGCCACTGAAACAGCACTGACGGCCCAGTGCCGTACACCAGTGCTTTTTCAGTGCTTTTTCATCGGCAGGGTCGCTTCGCTCGTTAATTTGAGCGCGCCTAGGTCGTACGACTGTTGGTTCTCGTGCTTCGCGCTATATTATACGTTTATCTCGCGCTTCGCGCTCGGTCTTTGTATATTCCCCACACTAGTGCAAAGACTTTTTAAATCTGAAGGTCAAAGTATCAGCAACATTAATTTGGAGATTTTGAATTCTCTTTTGTTAAAGCTCTTTCGGCTTTAACGAGTACATTCTCATCACGGATCTCGTGCTTCACACTCGAGTTTGTCCCTAAAATTGTACATCATCGCCACAAATATATATTAGTACAATTCATAGCATGTATTGTTATTAAAACAGACGTAGTTTCATTGTCTCGTTTCAAAAAATGCGAATTCTTTAAAAAAAACTTTTGTTATTAAACATTTTATTGCATCTTCTGTCGTTTTTGCATAAACTGAATTTGCTTATTTCCAATGTTATTTTTACGATGTAAACGTTACAAATACGGTGTACACAGCAGCCTTCATGTTTTCTAACTTCTAAAGTATATCTCTAAACTCAGTGATCCAGACTTTGTCAATTAAATCTTTTAGCGCATTGTCTTATACATCCCCGTTGAGGTGTCCTGTTGCTTCATCTGGTAGTCATTCATTAAAAAAGTGCCTTAAAGCGTCTAGGGTGGAGAATATAGTTACAAAAACAGTCCCACAAACTTCGATAAATGAGTAGGGGGGATTCGTTTCAAACGAGTCATAGCTGGTTGGAGTTTTATGCTGAGAAAGTCACCAACCTTCAGCAGCGTTGTGTTAGGTGGGATTTCATATGGTCTCATTTCCCCATTCTGGTAATTTTTAGTTTTGTAAAAAAAGTCGTAAGAATAAATAGTATGTATTTCTGAATACTATGAACATTCGTGCAGAGAATTTAAAAAAAAGTGGTATCAAAAATATTCTAAATGCATTCACGTTTTGAATTTGTATCATAAATAGCTGGCTAAAGAACTTGACCTTTAGTTTACGACACTAAATTAGTGTACCAAAGGGCAATCTAATAAATTATATTTTTCAAACATCATTGTGCTCACAGACAGACATACAGCCAGGCATAAAGCCAGCCACACAGGCAGACATACAGAAATACAAATTCGTAAAAACCTGTTTGTCCGATTCAGGAGGTCTCAAAACGTGGACATTTGACAAAAACTGACGGGGTCCAATTTTATACAAATCTAATAACTTCCCGGATAAGAATGTAAAAATGAATTAATTTGTGATGAATAATTTTTGGATAATTCTGTTTTTTGCATTAATAATAAAGAGATAACATTAAAAACATTTTAAAAATTAAATTTTTTGAAATCTCACACAAGAGACGAAAAAGAAATTACACTAAACTCTCGCATTCAGTCACCCCGTTCTCAGCCTTCCTAGAACTGCTGGCTCCCACAGTTTTCCAGGGGAGCAGGGCGAAAGCGGTTGCGAAATTATATACATAGATACATATTCCAATTAGAAACGAGTCAGGCGGCTCTCATCTGCCGATGTCTTTACGACATCGCAAAGCCACCGAAACGACATAGACATAGGATGTCGTAAAATTGTCGTAAAGATGTCGTAACGATGTCGTAAAGATGCCGCCAAATTTTGTGCTCACTGGGTTTCGATTCCCCCGAAACAAGCCCAAGGCTATTTGAAGGCAACCTGCGACACTTGACTGAAAGCGAGAGTTTGGTGTAATTGACAAAAGTTTTTCTAGCAAAAAGTGAATTATAACAAATTTGTAGATCTTTTTTAAATGCACAATTTTTGTCTATTCATATTTTTCCGTATTTTGCATAGTTTGATCAAAAAATGTAATTTTTGAATTTCCATTATTTTTGTATGCTGTCAAAATTTGAATTTTTGATTTTTCGCAAAAATTTAAAAAGTTGTTATGATATTGTAATGGATTTAAAAACAGCATTTTTCTTCTCTTGACTTTTTTCGTATCGTGCGCTATTTGGCTTAAAATGTTTATTTTCTTGTGTTTTTTGGAATTTTGTAAGTGTCATAACTATAAAATTGTTTTTCCGATTCAGGGGGTGTCAAAACATGGACATTTGACCAAAACTGGGGGGGGGGTCAAATTTTACACAAATCTAATATCTTCTCTGATAAGAATTTAAAAATAAATAAGGTGTAATTATTTACGTGAAAATAGTTGTTTTTAGTTTTCCGTTTCCTTTAGAAATTAGTCGTAATTTTTATTTAACCTCTAGAATACTGTATCAGTTTATTATACTTTTTATAAGATTTACTACAACCTCTATTATTTTTAAATTAATCGGCTATATCATCATAGATGGTAACCTTACTGACAGTAGATGAACCCTCCAAACCATGAAGGCAGAAAATCTGCACAATATGGATCAAGTTAAGAATCTTCAATAACCGAAAATGCTTAACGTCTTAATCAGACTAGATGGAAAATAATATTTTTAAATTAAAATTGTTTCTTGACAAAAGATCCTACTCCATCTTCACTCCATTGGGAATCGAACTTCAATTCTTCTGATTCATTTAAAAATAAGTACTTGTACCATTAACACCTAGCTAAAAATTTGTGTTATTTTCTTGAATTAAGAGTTCTTATACTGATCCCTTTAATAGCTTAATTGGAAAAGCACCTGGCCGAAAATTAGAAATTTTGTGGCTAGATTCCCAATCGAGTGAAGATGGAATAGAATCTTTTTTTCAAGAAATAATTTTAACCCTATTCATGCTGTTTTTATAAAAAGTATTGTACAAATGCTACACCATTTTTAACTGGTTAGTTTTATAACTACTAGTAAGTTTTGTTTTAATAAAAATCAGGAAAATGAAGTTGTAAAGAAACTTTTAAGGAAGAAACAAAGCTATTGATAGACTAAAAAAACTATTTCGTTGAAAATGAACTTTTTTTTATAATTAATACTTTTGGTTGAAAATTCGTCTGTTTGAGTACAAAAATAATGTTTGTTTATGAAATTATTATTTTGTTTAAAAAATACAACTAGTTGGTTGAATTTAAAAGTATTCTGTTGAAAATTAATCTTTTTGGCTGGAAAATTCAAAAACTTAGTAGTAAATTAAACCATTTGCTTGAAAACGAACTTTTCTGTTGAAAATTCATACTTTTGGTTACAGATTAGCTTTTTTTCTTTCTTGAATTCAACTGTTTTTTTATTTCAAATCAAATTTTGTTGTTGAAAGATCAGCGATTACATGTTTATTTTATAATTCATTTTTTAGCTCAAAAATTATAAATTTCTGTTCAAAATCAATCGCCGTCTTTTTAATAGAAAACAATCCATTGGATTAATTATTTAATGGATTTTTTTTGTAGCGTATGGCGCACAAAATTTAGAATGCTTTCGATATGTAATCGAATCTCCATTTTTTGGTAACAATCGCGAACAAGGTACTCTCGAGAAAGGGGATTTCACACAAAATATGCACCAAATAGATCATACGTATATGCAAAGTAAACAAAATATATGATAAATATCATGGGAAATATAATGCACCATACAACATATCAATCTGAGGCAGTAAAAAAACGAGTAATTTTAATGGTCCTTTCCAAAAATTATATTATATTATATAAATATTAAATATAATGATATATAATATAATAATTGGGTACAAATTGTAATATTTGAATTTAATTTGACGGGCTCCCTTTCCAGGTCTTAATCCTAATAGTAAGAAAACTCTTCGGGTGGAGCGAGGTGTAATTTACACCGCCTGAAAATGAACCGATACAAATCCAATGAATTTCGTTGCTCGCCCCTCGCACTCCACCTGGCTCAGCATCCTCGGAGGCTGTTCCCTTACGAAAATATATGATAGGAAAAAAATGACAGGCTTGTCATCTTTTTTTGTCATTTATTCCTTGTAGTTTTCTCGCGACCACAGAAAAACGATAGGATAAACGACAAGTAAGACGACAGCCGAAAATGGCGTGCCCTAATTGGCCATAATTTATAATAATATCGTGCATACATACATAAACGACACACAAACGAGGTAAGCAGTAGAGTTGGTCTGAATATTACAAACTTTTAGCTAGATATCTCCTTTCGTGTGGAACCGGTATGATATACGCTACATTTTTACCTATTATAAAAACGTGATCATTAGGAAAACGGTATTTGTTTTATTTTTTTATTTTTAATGTATTTTTAAAAGACTCCATTCACTTGTATCATATTGGCCACATTACGGGGGCGACGTGTATGACGTGTGCACGATATTATTATAAATTATGGCCACTCAGGGCAGATCATTTTCGGCTGTCATCATACTTGTCGTTTTTCCTATCGTTTATCCTATCGTTTTCATGTGGTCGCGAAAAAACTACAAGGAAAAAATGAAGAAAAAAAAGATGACATACTTGTCATTTTTTTCTATCATATATTTTCGTAAGGGTTTTGAGCTACAAAAGGGCTCCGACGGTCACCGTTGCTCTCCTCTTTCGTCCGCGCTTACGCTTACGGGGTGAACTAAACGCCTCCCTTATGTTAGTACATACATCTCGCTCGTTTAAGATAGGCAGTTGCTAACCATGAATTATCATTAACTCTTAAGAGTCTATACTTCTTTCTATCTAGCGTTTTCCAATAAAGGTTCTAGTGGCGGACTGAGTGCCCAGGGGCGCGGCCGCGGATCCAATATTGGGGGCAACTCCTAAAAAAAGGTCATCGGTGAAAAACTTGACCCCCCCCCTCTTCCCCAAATACTGCCATAACAACTTTTTGAACTTTTTTGAAAAATCAAAAATAATAATTTTGATCAAACAACAAAATAATCAAAAATAAAACATTCTGTTTCGTGTCCTAACTATGCAAGTTACAAATCAGCCACAAAAGAGCTTTAAATTCGTTTTTAATCATTTTTAATGGAACGTGTTGTTTTTATTTTAATAACAAATTAAATTTTTTTAATAACAAAATAGTTCATTTATAGAAGGCAAACTCTTTAAATTATAAAAAACAGACAGCGAAAATATGTCTGTTTCAGTACTCATGCATATAATGAATTGTAATAATATAAATTGATTGAAACGATACATTTTTCAGGGTAGCTGAGAATAAAATTTAGAGCAAAATAAGGAACAAAAATATTAAATTATTTATTATAAATAAAATTTGTATTTTATTTTTCAATGACTGAATAAGCAATCCCGTGCCAAGCTACACAAATAAATGTAATATACATTTGATATAAGTGTTGAACGTAATGTATAAAAGTTCCCATATTGAAAAAAATTGAGGGCGAAGCACGAGATAAGTGATGAGAATGTGTTCGCTATAGCCGAAGCAGCTTTAACAAAAGATAATTCGTAATCCCCATATTACAGTTTTGTCGATGCTGTGACCTTTAATTTTAAAAAGTGTGTGCACAAATGTAGGTAAGTACAAAGATCAAGCGTAGCGGGTAGATTGTTTTCGTCTAAGAGTTCAGCCAATTGTTATTTTTTTTCACGTTTCTTATTATTATTTTTCAGGAATGAAAAATTTCTCACACCATAAACTGCAAGTTTTCAAGTATTGTTGTTGCGAAGATTTAAGCCTTGATTTAAATAAGTAATTCATAATAACAACATTAAAAATTACGAATAAATGCTAAAATTATAATAAAATAGCAATTATTATAGTAAAGTATAGCAAAATATAGTAATATTTTACAATTTCCAAAATAATAAAATATATTCTTTAATGCAAACTCTTGAAATGTAAGATAAAAACTTGTTTCACATAAAATTTCGACTAATAAGTAGTCATTTCAATATAAAAATTAATTTTAAATTTAACAAATACTAAAATAATTAAATACAGACGATAATTAGTCCAGGTTTTGTAATAAATAAAATGAGTTGACCCCTTTCATATTTGTAAGCGAAAATGGAGTCATAATTTTTACATAGATGAGTTAATCTGCAATCTCATTCAAGGTCCGTATATGCACAAACGAAAGTTAACATATGTACAAAATCAATATATTAGCGGGCGCCCATAAAAAATACATTTAGGTGTTAATAGAATCAAAAACATGCATTTGGGAATTTCTTAAGAATAATATGGGTGAAAAGAAATTGGAGGACACTTTTTACTTTACTAGTATTACTTATAGGGTAGAAGTGTAAATCATGGATATTATTGGATATTTCTTTAACTTTCTTCTAAAAATATTATCTGTTGATAATATAATCTATGATTTTGATCTAGTATCCTTCCCCATGCACTTTTCACTTATAACTACCGTATAGTACTTGTAGTGAGAATATTTTTTAAATTAGTATTATAATACTCGTAACGTATTGAAGAAGATAACATCCGCAAAATACATACCGGATGCTTATTTTTATGACTACATAATTAAATATTCATTTTTTGTCTGAAGGTATTTAAGTTTAAGTTCAATCGGGCTCAATCGATTCTTAGTTTGCGGCTCTTAAGAAATAACACACCGTATATAAGTTCATTCCTAAAAGGATTTCAAAAATTTACACTATTTTAAAATAAAAAATTAAACATTGTACAATTTTGAAGTTGTAGCCATCAAAATTATGAAATTTCAAATTGAAAACCTTTAAAACTAAGCAAATTCAAATTTAATAACCGTGAAAATATAATAATTTTGAAAGAGCATTAAGAATTTAATATTTTTAATTATTTCTATCTGGTAAACAACACTAGCATAAAAAAATTATACATAAGAAATTTCTACTGTTCCTGATTGATAATTTGAAAATTAAGAAACTTTAAAACAAGCGGTTTGGAATTTAATCTTTTGAAGCTAAGCAACTTTAGTTTCATGATCTCAAAAGTTAAACTATTCAAAAATTTTCTATTAAAAACGTATGTAAATCGAATGTATAGAAATTTTAAAGATGTTGAAAATATACATTGTATGATAGCATTTAGTATTAAGTTACATTCAAAGTTACTGGACAGATTTTTTGTTACTAAAAAATGAGATTTGGTACAAAAAAAATGCACTGTCATTTACCAGCTCTTAGACTTCCAGCTCCAGATATTTGAAATCGTTTAAAGGACAGCAACCATGTCTGCTTCGAACAATAATGTTTTAGTTGAAGCGACATTTTGTTTATTGTTTTTCAATACATTGATAAACTTACAATTAATCTATTACATTCATTCTGAATAAAATGTCATTTTTTTATTTCGTTTTTATAGGCTGTCAAGCGGTAACGAATAAAGGAATAGCAGGTCTTTCAACACTGCCAATTCTCGAAAAGTTGATAATAAGCTACTTAGGGAAAATCACGGATCAGCATTTAGGAGAGATCTTTAGCCTAAAGAGTCTACAATGTCGAGGATGTCCAGGTATAAAGGATGAGGGATTGTGTACCCTAGTATTAATGGCACCTCATTTAGAGTTGCTTGATATTTCTGGCTGCAATTGCGTGACGAGCTGTTGGGTTAACATTGCGGCAAAAAGTACTGAAAGTCGTTCAAACGGCATCATTTTAAAAGTATATGTCGGAGGGTCAGCCATCGACGTTAACAAAATCAAAGATATCTCACCCTTCTTGCAGATCGTTAATGTTGATCTTTGTACAATGTATATGAGACCAGATTATGATCAGGACTTTTTTCCAGATGAAAACCTTAGTTATTCCGTCGAAGATAACGAGGAGGATAATATTTCTTTGTCAACTCACAGCTCTCACGAACTGTAATTGGATATCAGTTCTTAATTATTTTAGTTATCAAGTACTTTTTTTATTAAAGAACTGCTGATATAAAATGTCTTTAAAACCAGAGAAAAAATATTTTTATGGCTGTAATAATTTTGGACATATAACAATGCCTTAGTCTGAATATTACCAACTGTTTTAACTCGTAGAATTTCTACATTTTCACAGTTAAAGATCAAATCATCGTATCATGCTCGATGTCTGATAAGAAATTTGCCAATTCTCATTAAAAGAATAAATTGTTTATAAAATCAAGAAAGTCAGGAAATCAGAGTTCCCACTTCACTTGAAATCTTAACATAAAATTATAATAAACACTTTATTATCAAGCATTCTTAACTCAAAATGTATGCAACACAAATAGTTGATTAAATATCTTACCTCATTTCATAAACCAATTTAATACAAAATACTGTACTACGCCTTTTGCAGTGAAATGGAATTACAAAACGTGTGAATCATCAGAATCCACTATATATTTTACACTAACCGTTATTTTCAATGAATACTGTCCTTTTTAACAACAATAATTCATTATTCAAACAAATTAAATAAACAAATGCATAATGCCGCAGTTTTTCAATAGATAAGCTTATTTTCTTCAGAAAAATCAAATACGAATCTCTTTCTAATGTTCTTCTGTTGCGTGGATGTTTAATTTAAAAATTCATCACTTGACCTGCTTTAAGATTATTACTTTTATTTTTTTAGTGTAATTAACTGAAATTTTGTTGTTGTCGGATCTTTCTTCAGGCCTTCCACCATTTTTTACCTATAATCAAGGAGAGCGGCCTAGCCATGATTGTTGTTTAAGAGGAGAATATCCATAGTAAATGATCATTAGTGACAGATGTATAGTTTATTCTGCTTTTATACAATTTTGCTGAAGGGACGAAACACATCCACTGAAAAATGACTGAATGATGCATTTGTATAGGTTTGTTTGGACAATAGAAAATTGCTATCTAATAGCACATTATTACAGGGGAAGACCATTGAGAAGATACCAGCACTTGAATTTGTTAGAAAAAGCGAAATATTTCTATTTTAAAATGGCCTGATTAGGAATTTGTTCAAAAATGTTCTATAAAAAATCATAAATTCATGTTTAACTTTTTCCAATTTTAATTAAACATTCTTTTCCATTCATATTTTTAAGTAATGTAGAACAACAGTACTATGATATTACTAGAAATAGAGAAGATACAACTTTTTTTGACTAATTTGTTTGCAGCAATTGGAAAAAGAAATTTAAGCGAATCATATTGCCGAAATTACTTTTAACAATATCTATAGATCTTTTATGATTTAATTTATAATAATAATCGCCGTCCATCATCATATGAACAGTTTTAGTTCAAATAGTTTTCTATAAAACTGAAAACGACACAGTAGAATATATTTTTTCAAATTTGATTATAGCAAACAAGTAAGATGATTAATCTGTTATTATGAATCAGTTGCATACATTTTTATCAAAAAATGTTGAACAATAAAGTGTTTATTTTAATTTGGTATTAAGAATTAAAGAATAAGAAAAAAACTCTAGTTTCCTGACTTTTTTTATTTTCTAGATATTTTACCGTTTTAGTGAGAATTGGCCAATGTTTCATCAGGCATTGAGCATAATTCGTTGAGTACTATAACAAAGTTATAAACATCCCGCTATTATACGGCACTAGGGCTTAGGATTAGATGTGGGGAGAGCACCACCTCCTGGTCCTAATTCCCAAAACCTCACCCCCGAAAAACCAGTCTTTTGCTCCCTGCACGTTTACCTGGTCGGCACATTATTCTGCTCTTGGACTACCTCACGTCGTCGAGTTTGACCAGCGATCGTGGTATAGCATGTCCCAACTAATTCTGTAAGTGAGCAATAAACCCCATTTATGTTGTAAATTATTTGAGAATCATTGAGTTCTCCCTCTTCTTGAGACTCCAAATCCATCACTTCCTTTAATTTTCTAACTCCCTCACGGTACATTAAATAATTTTTATATGTTCAATTAAATTAAGTATGAAGAGACATCGGAATAAGAAAGTCATTTCGAACTTCGATCAATATGGTTAGTAAGTTCCGCATGTGAACCAATGTATTATGGTCAGAGTCTAAAGAACATAGTTATTTCGGGCTTAGACGAATGAGTGTTTGTAATTGAGGTGACATGCAAAAACAACGTGTGTCTTGAGGACTCGGAGTGATACAAGGATGACAGCACTTTCGATCCATCACGCAAGTGCCTTATCATGTTTTTGGCATTCGGGAATGGTTTTGAGGTTACGACCAATGATAACTTTGCATCTCTGAGAGCACCGTTCATAAGGAAAATTATTTAAACCGAATATTGTTGCTACACTCGCTGCTGCTACTTGCTAAGATCTGGATATATCTCCTTCTTTTCCTTCTCTTTGACTGTGACGTTTTAGTCGGCTGAAGTGGAGAATTCGATCATGATATAGTTCCAGAAAATTAGGCACTTCTCGTTTGGACAATTGACTCTATCTCTTTTGGAGCGATACATCAGTAACTGATGACGAAATAAACGGGATAAAAACAAAGAAAAAGTTTACCAAAATCATATTTACGCCCCACGCTTTTATTTTAGTGCACATTATTATTATATTATTATTGCAAGCACCCTTTCGGTTTCGGTTCTTCCAGAGTCGAACCGGAGGGCCTATGGCAAAGATACCGGACGAATCATCAGGAAGCGGATAGAGGATATCTGTGTCAAGTGTTTGTGCTGAATATGGTCACAATAACTAATAAGCAGTTGCGGAAAATTGTAAAGGGATTGTCGTGAAGTAAAAACCCCCAATTGGAGAATTTTCCAAAGGTTTTATATGCAGTTCTAAACGAACGAATGCGCACAGCACCCAAATTGATTTGGAAAACAGTGCCGATCCCCCTAGAGTTTCGGGTGCCTAAAATAATTTACACGGAAACGCGACGACGAACCGGCGAAACGCTCACATGGAGTGGATGAATCGACGCAAGGATGACTTGCTGGATTACGATGATGCCAGGATTATTCTGGTTTACGGTGGCTTTATCGCACGTATGCACCTTCTGTAATGACAGAAAGGCAAAGAGTTTCAGCAAGTTTCGCAAAAATCTTTGCAAAATCAAGCTGCCTACATTTCGAATATTGGATATGAACGCAGAGCGCTTCCCCCATCGCTGCACGAACAAACCCCATACGAAGAGGAGAAATTCACATTAAGAATAACTGCTAAAAGCAGGCACCACCTGAGAGATGATAGCGTTTTCAGTACAAAAGGAACATTAACAGTCAGGTTCCTCGCAAGCCCTATGATCTGGTTGAAAGTCATGCCTCCCTGCGTGAGGATATCACGCAGGATTTCGACCTCTGGACCATCAGTTGTAAATTTTATAGTGCAGCGAGACCTTTGGCGGTTTCAATTCGAATGCTAAAACCGAAGATGAATTAAAAGACCAAAAGACGCTTACATCAACTGAACCAGAAGATTGTATGGGCATGGCAGAAAGCGTTCCGCATTCAGTGTCCATAAATGAAAATTATATTTTGCTTGGGTATCTCTATCCTTTCTCAATATTAGCGAGACTCATTAAGATAAATCTTTTCTTTCTTTATTTAACTACCGAAAACTGTAAATTTGATTATATGTATAAGTGATTTAAATCCAGTATTCCAAAGGAGAATAAAATTATTCAATTGTTTCTTTGGAGTTTTTCTCAAGTAAGTTCAAGTTCAAATTCAATAAAATTGTTTATGAAAATTCACTATATTGTTATGAAAAAAACATATAAAGCACAATTCTAAACATTGCGCTCTCAAAGACACCTGTAACCAAAAAATAACACTTTTCCTTGACAGAATTTCCAATTTAACTGACTTTAGCTGTCACTTCAACATTGATAATTTGAATAGACCTTCGCGGTCATCCGAAAGAGACGCTCGAAATCGGAATCTCATCGAGAGAACACGAGTTTGACAAGTTTAGATATTGGTGAATATTTAAAATAAAACTAAACCTCGCTTTAAAAGGTATTCATTTATAAGTTTTTAATTCTTCTTTTGTTTGAAAGTATTTGTAATTGGAGCAATTTTTCTTTTGATTTTTCTTTGCTCTGTGACAAGTGAGTGAATTCATTAAACGACGAGGTGAGCAAACATAAAAAAGACAATTTATTTTTCCAACTGAATTGTTCTTTTTTTGTGAAAAGCATGACAACTGCTTTTATATATATATATATATATTAGTTTTGGAACTCACTTTAAATGTAAAATTCCATTGCTGTATAAATATCTGTGTAAAAAAAAGGTTTAACAACCACTGCATGGTCACACTGGGAACAACTGCCGCATCAGAAAATGACAACGACTCATAGTAGAATCGCGGGTTTCGAGAAGTTATGGTTAAATCTAAAACGCTTGTACTTAATCCTCTAGCCTTTCTTTCTTTAATTTCTAATGCTCTGATTAATACTGACCTTTCTTCTGGGGTTAATTTATCATCTTCCAAATTGAGCAAAAATTGATTTATGGGGTAATTTGGAGATGAATCACGATCCAGGTAGTTTAAACTCATGTTTGATCTGAAGTTTGACATTTTTGAACACATTTGTTAAATTTTTATTTGCAATAAAATTTCAAAAAGTGGGGTGGAAATATCTTCACTTAACCATCACCTTGTTCATGATCGAATATATGTCATTATCATGTCAGTATTAATCAGAGCACTAGGAATTAAAGAAAGAAAGGCTAGAGGATTAAGTGCAAGCGTTTTAGATTTAACCATAACTTCTTGAAACCAGCGATTCTACTGGGAGCCGTTGTCATTTTCTGATGTGGCAGTTAATCCCAGTGGGACCCTGTAGTGGTTGTTAAACCATTTTTTTGCACAGATATTTATACAGCAATGGAATTTTACATTTAAAGTGAGGTCCAATTCTAATAAAAAGATCAATTCTACATTTCGAACAATTTGTATTGATTTATAGTTTCTAGAAATTTGGAGAAAATTTTATCTCCAAAAGATTTAATTTAAAAAACATTAAGTAATAGTGCATGACATTATAACTAAAAACGTCCCATAAATTTTAGTTTCGGAAGAATTTCGTGACGATGATAAATGCTTCTTGGTTCTATGCGTTTCTCGTCAAATGGTTTAGAATATTATCCTTCATTTTTTACCGCTCCTGTAGATTTTCGTAATTGAAATTTTCCTTT
The DNA here is from genome assembly GCF_010883055.1 of Belonocnema kinseyi. NCBI lineage: Eukaryota > Metazoa > Arthropoda > Insecta > Hymenoptera > Cynipidae > Belonocnema > Belonocnema kinseyi. The sequence continues at coordinate 178,074,977 of NC_046657.1, read as the reverse complement.
CATGTGCCTCTTCTATATCCTCTAAGTTTGATTGCCTTTCCCTAGTTTGAACATCAGCGCCACTATTCTAGTTTCTGAAATTATTTTATAATTTACAGTCTCGGTGAACTGTACTTCCGTTCTCCTGACAAATTTTCCAAAGAAGCGTTAGCCCCTTATGGTTCCCGACCATTCAATTACATAGATTATACCTCCATATTTTATAGAACTTGTCTTAAAATTAGCCTTTTTGTACATCGCTTTTACCTTCCTTCTCATCTTTTTACATTCCCTATCCCACCACGGTTTCACCATCCTTTTTTCGGGAGGTGACCGACGTTTTATACCACTTTTAGTAAAAGGAATCTCAACAGCTCTTTTCTCCGTACTCTATTGGCTGTCCCGCTTCCTCTTTTATATCGAGAAAATGTACGCAACAAACTTTAATCAAAATATAAGTGGGTCAAAAATCACCTTTTCTAGGAGATCTTTAGGTTTGAGAAAGTGATAGATACTAAGAAATGGTATGAGTAAGGAATTTCTGAAAGTAGATAATAATAAAAAGATTTAAAAAAGAGATAAAAAGAAAACATATATTGCGTCAAAAATACGAATCAGAATAACTTATACTGGACGAGGGTAAAGTGAAATGGATACTTAAGTTTAGGTCAACTGTAATCTCCCAATAACGAGAAGGGGGGATTATACACCGGTCAAATTTAGAGATAGTAAATCCGAAAGTAATTTAGGAAACGAGAATTATGAAGTTGATATTGTAACAGTAGAAAAAACCTGTGAACTGTCGGTGCGTCCAAATTTTTATAGAATTAGATAGTAAATGATCTCAACTGGAGAACAGTCCAGCTGTCAAGCCATTTCGAGCACGCATATCATTCGGATGAGTGACTATCTGCGAGGATAACGCCGTTTTCTGACCTTGACCGGGAAAATTTCAGTCAGAAACTTGGACGTCATTTCGACCTACCCCCAACCTATCTGATTCCATTCTCGGGGCTTTAGTCAAGAATAATAATACGATAATACGATACGATACGGCGCCAGGTGTTCTAAACACCGTCCAGAGAATGGGGCCAAACAAATCTTATGAGCCAAACATTGCTCCTTACTCTCCGTCTAGCTCAGTATATCGGGAGAGTGGCGTAGGTGATGTCGGGAGAAAACCTGAAAAACTGATCCATGCAAAAGAGAAAAAGAAACGAAACTTCCTATAAACATGCAGCAAACAAATGATGATTGGAATTTTATATGAGAGAGAGGGTTCTGTTTGAAATCAGTTTAACACCACAAATTTTTATGTATTGATAATTTAAAAAATATCATTGATTGTAAATTCTATTAGAAAACAAAAGAAAACAGATTGGAGTTAAGTAAAACATATTTTAGGTTAGGTTGGCGGAGAAAGGCCGCTCTAACTAACAACAGACGCAAGTATAATTTTTCCTCGAATTTACGCGGGATTGGCCTAACGGAAAATTAAATTGGAGTGGCGGGTGTACCGCTCTATTCGAAGAGTTAACCAGTTTTATTAGCAAATTTCAGATATAAATAATCTTCTAACCATAGTATGTTGCAAACATTAATAGAAATAAAAAACAGATTTGAGATTCGTGAAACATATTTTAGGTTAGGTTGGTGTGGAGATGCCGCTTTAAATATTGTCAGATACAAACATATTAGTTCGATGACCTGGCCTAATTTGTACTCTTTACCACTCATTTTCTCCTTAAAACTCTCTAGAATACCTACTTCATAACAATTATATTTATATACTACTCTTCTGGTACATGACTGGTTTACTTTACAAATCGGAATATCCGTTCTAGTAACAACTCGAAATCGGGTACATCCGTTAACCACGAGGCTGGACTGAATTTAACTTTTATTGTCTTAAGACCTTTTAACCATACTAAACTAGTTGTACAAGATCTAAATTTAATTTCCCCCTTTGAGAAATTACAAAGCGAAACCCTATCGCCCGCTCACGACGGAAATCATACCTTCCGAAGGACACAAGTTAGCAACCATTGGCATCATAGCCTAAGCAGTACACAGTTTAATTACACTCGGCTCACCCTCTAGCCACGTACAGATAAAAAGTTGCTTACCACAAGAATCTGCCGCTCGGAAGGCGGTGACGTCTTGTCCGGTTATCCGTGGATTAAATAAGGTAATTCCTCTCTTAAGATTTCACTGATTATTAGACTTCAGTTATTTCATAGCACAACTGGCCGCTCTCAAGGCTTGACAAGGTTGGCCGGGGCCCCCACGTTGGTAGGACAAAGTACGTACGCGCTTTCCTCTCCCTTGGCGTAGTAATCTTAGCGGACTCATTTTTCTGCTTGCCCGCACATACTGGGTTAACGACCGCTCCCCGTATGTCAGCGTATACGTCCCGTTTATTTAAGATAGACAACCGCTAGATGGCACCTCAGGTGTCGGATTTGGTGCCTAGTGTCTAGTTCAAATGAGTACGGGCATGAGACCTTTTCGACCTGAACGGGAGTCTCATCCGCTCGTCGCCCTCGTTGCACAGTAAGCCACGGCACTCATCGCCGCAGTCATATGGGCTGTATGTTGACGTGGTCTTGGGCAGTGGGCGATATATTTGGATTCTGTTGCATTAACCTCTCCCTACCTGGTCTCGCAGTTTTCCGGGCGAACCTCGTTCCTCAGATAAATCATACAAGAAAACAAACATTAGCCCAACCTTGGGTCAACTGTGACTTGTTTGAGATAAATTCCCTAACTTCGTTTCGAGAAAACGAGTTCTTGAACAGGAGGTATAAACGTCTTAAAATGTAGGATCTACCTGTCAATCCTTTATTAATAAGAAGATCGACGAAGATGAGAGAAGCCGTTTACAAAAAAATTCAGTTGGAAACTGTAACATTACAACTCCTCCCCCGTTTAAAGATACCCATGGGGTTTCGTTAATAATCCGTCAAGTATGCTCTCTCGGGCAAATAGCTATCCACGCCCAAGGCCAGAATGGCGAGTCATATTTAGATCAAAGTGTGAAAGAAAAAAAAACTACCCCTCGGTGAGCGGGCGACCAGATCCCCTTATGACAACCCATAAAAAAAGAAGAAGGAAAAAAACATTTTGGTAACTTGTGGTGATCGTAACAGTGCCTATTCTGTACGTTTTAAATTTAATGACGAAAAGGAAAGGAAATATATGGTTAAACCTCTCCATGGAACAAGAAATGGGTGGCTCACCCAGGAATAGAAGTGGGTGTCCTCTCTAGGAACAAAAGGTGGGTGGATTCCCCAGGAACAAAACAAAACAAAAAAAAGGAGAGAGAAAAAGACTCACACATCACAACAGAGAAAACAATAAGAATAGGTGAACCGGCAGGCCACTCCTCCCCTCGTAACGGCGATGTCTGGACTTGTCCCTCTTACAGTATGGGCAGTCGCGCTGATGAGTGTCCTATAGCCCACACTTCTCGCAAAACAGAGTGAGGTTACTTGGACACCAAGGCCACATATGGTCCCTAACACCACAATTGTGGCATGGAACCTAACTGAGATGGTGCCGAGGTGGTGCGATGTGTGTTATTCAGCCCACATCTGGTACGAAAAAGTCCTAGCTTCCGCGGGCATTTCTCCCAAGGATGACCGTTCTGTCTGCAGTTGGGGCATAAAGGAGTAGGAACAGGTTGACTGAGCAGGTTGAGAATTTCCGTTTGGGGTATCCTCGTAGTTTCGACGGCAGCTCTCGAAACAGGCCTAGGATTCAGCCGCTCCTTTTGCAAAATTGCGCCTTTTACGTGCCAAGAGACACTCTCCTCTTTAGCGACCTCCAGGGCGACTGAAATTGGAGTAGGCATCCTTATCCGGGGGATTGGTTCTCTTGAAGGTAGCGTAGTAGAGCCTGCGGAAATTTGGTGTGTGATGTGGGGTACTATCCTCCTTGGCCTAGGAGTCTCGTTCACGACAACTGGTGTCGAAGTCAAATGGACCTCCGGTAGATTGATGTTTAGCGCCAGTCCAAGTGCGGGGTTCTCCGGGGAGATCTTCAAGGAGTTTGGAGTGGATGCCGTTCTCTACATTTTTTTGGAAACGCAACCTGACGGTTTGGAGGTATTTATCGCGGGAACGGGGTACTAGGGCACACCGGGGTACTAGAGGCAGATTCGGCTTGCTGGGTGTGTCGTCGATCGTGTACCGCTCTTAGGATACGGATAGTCGAGGGATCCAGTGCTGTCTGGCTTAGATCCTCATCCCCGAGTGCCAAGTTCGCCATCGCCAGGCGCAGGTCTCGTGGGTCTACTACGGGGTCCGGGAATTCTGCCCTATGCCAGACTGCCACCAAACTGGTTGGAGAGAGAGTACGCCCTTTAGAACGTTCTTCTTCGGAGCTCGAGGCATACGCGCCCGGGGGTGGCGTGCGGATACTACCGCGCATTGTGATAGTATTATACGTGACTTATTGGTGGAAATAGGGTTTTAGATCCTTTACATGGAACGTACCGAGGGGTCGACCGTTATCGTCCGCCAACTCATATACTAAGGGGGAACGTGCTTTAATTAATCGGAAGGGGCCGCGGAAACTTTTGCCCAGCTTCGCGGTAAACTTTTTCTGTTTGGATGAGAGTTGTATTAGATGTTTAAGGACTCGGTCACCTATCGCACAACGGAAATCCCTGCGTAATTTGTCATAGTGACTTGTCTGTTTGACGTGTGCCACCAGCAAATGGATATTTACTAAATCTTGTAATTCGCGAAACCGTTCCATTCTCTCAATCCATTTCTCTCTATCGGGTTCGGGGAAATTGGCCGGATCTTCCTTCTCCCGTTTAAAGCTGACCTTAGTCTGTGGCGCCCTCCCAAAATTTAGGAAGGCCGGACTAACACGGGTAGTGCTATTAACAGATGTGTTGTATGCAAATATAAACTCGTATAGATGCACATCATAATCCTGCTGATTTTTTATCAATAAAGGACCTTATCATAGTCTTGAGAACGCGTTTCATCCGTTCCGTGTGGTTAGCCTGTGCGTGGTAAGAGGGGCTGGGAGGGTGGTGAATACCATGAAATCGGGTGACCTCTGACATTACTTCATTTACAAACTCAGTTCCACTGTCTGTATGGATAACTCCCGGACTTCCCCAGCCTGAAATAATCAAATCATCTAGGGCTGCATTTACGTTTTTTGCATTTGCGCTCGGAGGGCTTTGAATTTACCCATATGGACCCATGCAATCCGCAAAAACCACTGACCACGGTTGATTGATCACTCGTTTTCCCATTAACCCAGGGGGGCCTGTTGTTGGGCTTTCTTTTTTTGGCAGGTGTCACACCTACGTACATAGTTAACAGTATCCCGGAAGATACCGGGCGAGTAATAAGTCAGTGCTACTCTCTGATACGATTTATCGATCCCGAGGTGCCCGGACTTTCCAGCCATGGTACTTATGGGGAGGATTTATTACATCTCTCACACATTGATTGTATCAGGAATCATCTATAACCTCCACGACGTAAACCCCAGTCAGAACCTTGTCCTCAAAAATACGAGACAAGGCAACAAGAACTTTATGTAAGGCCCCTTTACGGTGAACTATCTCGAAACTATACTCCAGCAGCTCTAGTGACCAACGAGCCAGCCTGCCGGTGGGATTATGGAGGTAATGGAGCCAGCGTAGGCTACTCTGATCCGTAATAACCGTAAAATGGAAACCCTCTAAGTAATGTCTAAATTTCTTAATCGACCATATAACCGCTAAGCATTCCTGTTCAGTAGTCGAATACCTACGCTCTGCATTAGAGAGCGCAAGACTAGCAGATGCTATCACCCTTTCCTCACCGTTCTGATGCCTCCACTGGCAGTTTTTACGAAGTAGGCGAGTGAGGGGTTCAGTAACGGACGCAAAATGATGAATAAATCGGCGATAACAGCTCGCCGAATATATTGTCTAATACCCATTTTAGCCAAGACAGGTGCTCCTCAAAAGTCTTGGAGACTATCATAATGTCGTCCGAATACGCGAAGCAATGGCGGCGCATATCAGGACTGATGACACTGTCAATCAGTCTCTGGAACGTGGATGGGAAGCCAGATAAGCCAAATAGCATACGTCTGTACTGGAGCAGTCCCCTACCCGGCACCGATAATGCGGGCCAGGTTGAGATCTATCGTCGATATGTAGTGGGCTGCACGAAGATTAGCCAAGATGTCTTCCAAAAAGGGAAGGGGGTAGGCATCACCCTTGGGCACCCTATTGACCTTCCTATAATCTATGCGCATCCTATACTTGCCGCTGGGTTTCTTTACCATTACGAGAGGACTCGCCCATTCAGAATTCGATGGTTCGATAACCCCTTCTGCCAGCAAATGATCTGCCTCATCATACATCGCTTGTAGAACTACTGGGGATACTCGATAGTGTCGCCGCTTCATCGGTTTGTGACCCTGAACCTCGATGTGGTGTTTCACGAGGTTGGTTTTACTCACATTTGGGGCCTCGGGAAGAATTACATCTAACAAAAATGGTTTCAACCGCTCGCTCTCGGCTTCTGGCAGCTCGGCGATTCCGCAAGATATCTCTTGGTTGTTTAATTCTTCTGCAGTTATATTAATTGTATCACCGTTGCCATAGTGAACTATCCTCTCTTCGGCGGGGCCCTTCGCCAAATACCATGACTCCTGGTAACCATTTTGGATAATACCGAATTTTCTCATAAAATCCCATCCGAGAATACAATCTGGCGACAATTCGCTCGCAATACGGAATGTGAATTCCTTGCTCACCCCATCCAGTTGCACCGGCAGAGCCACGCGACCCAAAATCGATAAAGTGGTCCCATTCGCCATGCGCATAGTCTGTGCCTTTGGATCGACCATTTCACGATGATTAGCAATCATCAGTCGCCTACCGAGGGATTCTATGACGCAGGAGCGCGTTGATCCCCCATCTATTTATGCATCGACTATTTCGTTCCCAATCTTTATCTTCGCGAAAAGCCGAACTGATTTATCGGATGTCCCGATTTTACCGCACGCAGGTATCTCTGTGAAATCTATTAAATCACCTACGAATGGCTTCAAGCCATCTACCTCTATTAGCTCTCTAAGATATACTGAGGGTAATGGCTCCTTAGGACGAGATACTCTCGAAATATTGAATTCTACAATGGCCCGAGTCTGAGTAGTTTCCGGGAGTCGAATTTTTTTGTTTACCCTGTTTGTCTAATTGGGTGGACAAAGGGGCTAAAGGGGCACTAGGTTCTACCAGCTGCTCTGGTTCAACATTTAGTGTATTATTCAGCTCTACGGCCCCTGTGTTTGTTTCGGGGGAATTAAGGACCCTGCGTTTTCCCCCCTTGGTCGCTTCCCTTGTCCTTGCATCTCTGACAATCTGTTATCAAGAGGCCATGCGCTTTGCAGCCGAAGTAGAAGGTACGGCATTTCGACCTACATACTCTCCAAGAGTGCCCGGTTCTGCGACAGTTAAAACATTCACCCCTAAATCAGGAGGGGGATCTCCCGCGTTGGCTGCCGCCTTCTTGCAATTTTTTTTCCAACTTGAAGGTATCTCTAAGTTCGGCCGGTTTCTCGTGGCTCGGCGTCATAAGGGTCCAAATCTGGTCAGACAACTCGGCAACAAGTGCCAAAAGATCATTCAGACTCAGGTTTTCTTGTTTGGCTTTATCAAGTTCAACCTTTGATTCTAATAACTTGAGTTGTTTTTTTAATCTTTTAAGACCATATCGGATTATGCTGACTTGTCCTCAATCGCGGCTATTAAGGTCGGCTTTTTGATATTATTCTTGGTTTTTGGTTTGTTAGTTTTCGAGCGGTAAGCTAATTCTGGGATGAAGGATTCCTCCGGAGGTGGCGGAGGAATGCCCTCCCCCCTCTAGCGATTGACCGCTCGAAATCGATGGCGAGGTCCGCCAATTCGTTGTAGGTGTGAAACTCCCGACGGCAAATTGCGCATCTAATCTGATACTTAAGGTTATTGTAGGCCCCATCCAACTGTTCCTCGAGTGGGAATTGGCGTGGGTGCAGGTTTTACAGGCCCATGATGCATGTGAGGAAGTCTACACTCGATTCCTCAGGGCCCTGTTTCCGCGGGATAACCTGTTCCTCTAGGCGTCTTCGATAGTTCACATCCCCAAACCGTGCACAAAAATCATACTTAAATTGTAACCAGATATGCCAATACGGTCGGTGTTGTCTAAGCCATAAAAGCGCAATTTCTTCTAATATAAAGGGAATTGCGAGTAGCAATTCCTCATCCGTTATTGCTTCTACTGCCCTACCTTCTTTCACTCGATCTAAGAATGCAACAACACTGCTGTCTCGTTTTCCGGGGAAAGAAATGTTCCACTGCCTAACTGTCTGGGCTAGGCTTTTTGATCTGTCACGTGAGCCGCTACGTGGGTCATGTGGTATTGTTGGACCTAAATGGTTGAATTCGGGCTAGTTTGATATGCAGTGTAATGATTATCTGAGGGGTAGGCTGGTACGTGCGCATGTTGGTATTGGGATGTTGTGATTCCCAGGCCCATAGTTCTTGAATTAATGTCTAAGGGTAAAGTGTTGAAAGTTTGTGCTTCCCCTACCAATGACGCTGGCCTTTGACTGCCATAACCCATTGTATTACCTGCTATGCCGTAAACTGTTGAGGACCATGGGGGGTGTACCCCTCTTTTATTTTCATGTGAGAAGTACATGGAATTTTATTCCTCGGTAATCGCGCTGATAGCTGCGAGCCCTCGCGTTGACACGTTCGCATAATAAAAAGAACGCTCGGTTGCGAAAGAGGGTATTTGGTTGGTACTTCTCGGGTGTTGACTCGCGAGTCCTGTATTTAGTGGTACTGAAGTAGGTACTTCTTGTATCGACGGGTTGATTCTCAAGGGCTTTATGTGTTGAGGGTTGTGGTATGTTGCACTATTCAATGTACCTATCGCGTGTGTATTTAACATAGGGGTGGCGGCTATAGTGGTGGTAATTGAAGCTGTAGTGGTTGTAAGGGTGGGCGGTACATAACCTACAGACTTCGAAGATTGAGGGGACTTAGAAGGAGCGAAATTCGTAGGCCGCTCTAGGGTTAATAATTCATTTAGTCTAGGGAGTGATAGGCTATGTCCGGGTATGTGTTAAGCGAAGTCGACCGAGTTTAGGGTTTCGTTCAATCAAAAATACAGGGAAACTCTGCTACCGCTCTAAATATTAGTAGGTCGTTAGTTGAGCTATTTTGACCCCAACCCTCAATGGCCCTGAACGTATGGCAGACCGAATTTGTTACTAATGTTTAAACCTAGACAACAATGTGTGACATTCCTTTCAATGTTAAATGTGATTGGTTCATTTATGTTCCCGTACTGCGCTGGGAAACAGGCTTCACTTATTTCCCATCTGACCGAACTATTAGTAACCTCCCTAGGTATCGGATATTGAATATTTAATTCTCTAGCAATAGTGTACCCCAGTGGGCCGATAAATGAACCCGATGATCCAAATTAATTTCACACGAAAGGATGTGTTTCCCAATTCGAATGTTCACGTGGTTAGGTAAATTAATTGTGGAATTAAAATCCGGTTCTGCACAATTTGCAAACATTAATAGAAATAAAAAACAGATTTGAGATTAGTAAAACATATTTTAGGTTAGGTACCATCCTAATCTGGTTATACAAGATTTAAGTTTAATTTTCCCCCTTTGAGAAATTACAAAGCAAAACCCTACCGCCCGCTCACGGCGGAAATCATATCGTCCGAAGGACACAAGTTAGCACCCATTGGCATCATAACCTAAGCAGTACACAGTTTAATTACACTCGACTCGCCCTCTAGCCACGTACAGATAAAAAGCTGCTTGCCACCAGAATCTGCCGCTCGGAAGGCGGAGACGTCTTGTCGAGTCATCCGTGAATTAAATGAGGAAATTCCTCTGTTAAGATGTCCCCGATTATTAGACTTCAGTTATTCCGTAGCACAACTAGCTACTCTCAAGGCTTGAAAAGGAAAGCCGGGGCCCCCACGTTGGTAGGATGACGTACGTACGCGCTTCCCTCTCCCTTTGTTGCAATAATCCTAGCGGACTCCTTTTGCCGCTGGCCAGCGCATACTGGGTTAACCGACCGCTCTCCGCATGTCAGAGTATACGTCCCGTTTATTTAAGATAGACAGCCGCTACATGCCGCCTCAGGTATCGGAGTTGGTGTCTAGCACGTAGTTCAAATGGGTGCGAGCATGAGTCTTTTTCGACCTGAATGAGAGTCTCATCCGCTCGTCGCCCTTGTTGCACAGTAAGCCACTGCACTCATGACCGCATCCATATGGGCTGTATTTTGATGTGGTGTTTGGCCCCGTAGTTTTCCGGGCGAACCTTGTTTCAGATAAATCATACAAGAAAACAAACATTAGCCCAACCTCGGGTCAACTGTGACTTGCCCTTGGAGATCTGATCGTTTTAGATAAATTCCCTAACTTCATTCCGAGAAAACGAGTTCTTGAACAGGAGGTATAAACGTGTTAAGATGTAGGATGCTACCTGTCAAGTCTATATTTATAAGGGGATCGACGAAGGAGAGAGAAGGCGCTTATAAAAAAATTCAGTTGGTAACTTCAACGTTACACGACTTATGGCCGTGTCGTATGTTTGCCGCATTTTAAGTAATGTCGAGCGGGAGATTTGACGCTGAGGATGACTGTATGCTTTCGATGAGTATGTCCGCCTTCAACGTGGCTTTCTGCAACTTTCCTCTTCTCTGGCCAAATGTGCAGGCTAATGCGAGTAATTCTAATAAAGTCGCATGCAGCCACGGAATATGATTTGCAATAATTCCATTTATACAGTGATTTTTAGCGCACTTTAGTAAAAGAAAAAATCGCACAGATCCTAGAACTTCGATAAAAATTAAGGGGCATTTATAATATTTGCCAACTATTTCTGGAAATTCAATATAATTTTTCTAAAAACTATACTAAGTATGAATAATTACTAAAATATAAGGCATATAATGTTGACATGCTAAAGGTCATGCTAAAGGTCTTAAATAATGATTTACAAATGAGGATACCCGTGTATAGACCTCGATTTCACCGGCGTTTTAAAAATAACAAGGCGTAGTACAATAGGGAATAATAATACCGGTTATATGGTAGATTAAGTGCTCAATCACAGTAAAATATACGGGGAAATATATTGCAAGAGAAAATATATTCCAGAAAATATTGATAAAGCACAATATCATTTAATTGAAGTGATTATTAAAGTACTGGAAGAAATAAAAAAAAGACTGAAATTAAATAAAAGCACATTTTTTATCATTATAAAATTTGTATCCGTTTTTAATTCTTGTTAAATATACAGTGCATATGTTTTCTTTTTAGAACTGAATTTGTTTAAAATATTAACATGATCTCGATTTTAATATTACAGTTCACATAGAAAAGTTGTACTTATCATTAACAAGGTTATAAATGTATGTTTTTATTTAAACTAAAAAATAACCAAACTCTAAATTTATTTATGAAAATTTTTTAAATAATTAATAATTTATGGAAATTTGCAAATCATAATAGAAAAAAATCATCGAAGAGACAACTCTAGTTGACTTCGTGAGAAATTAATGTGCATTCCTTGAAAAGTGGTCAAATTCTGAATATGTTTTTGAAAATTGTTAAAATAATTGAGAATTATTTTTAATGTGCAAAGTAACTTAGGAAAAACTGATTGATAATACGTAATTTCTTCCTTTTATAAATAAATTTATTCTATAACTTAAAAAATAACCAAAATCTGGATATTTTTATGAAAATTGTTCAAATAATTAATAATACTGAGGAATTTCCAAAGTATCGCAGGGAAAAGTCATCGGAAAGATAATCTTAGTTAATCCTATGAAGAAATGTAGCTTGCTCGTTGACAATTAGCCAAAACTTGGATTTGATTATAGACATTTTTTAAATAGTTAAGAATTCTTTTAAATTTACAAAGCAACATAGAAAATAGTCATCGGGAAACTATTTTTAGTTGACTCCCTAAACAAATTCTTGAAAAATAGGTGAAACTCTGAATATGTTGAGAAGCAATTTTTAAATAATTAATAACTTTTGTATATTTGGAAGTTAGCGTAGAAAATACTTATTTGAAACACATTCCTTTTTTCTTCCTTAAACAAATTGTGCACATTACTTGAAAAATAGCCCAAAATACGGGCGCCCAAAAAATCAAATTTCAGAAATTTTAACGGATTTTTTAGACAAACCATTGTCGTAGTCAAATAAATTTATGCCTGTTTTTCATTTTCGAAAAAAATATGTTTAGGACTCGCTCCGACCATTTTTATGTCTTATGGAGTTTAACATGTAAAATGTTTCCTATTTTTATTTCTTCGATTTTGGACAGGAAATTATAAGTCAATTTTTTCGACTTTTGATGTGCTTGTTCACTTATTAGTGAATATTGCATTTATCGCATTTTTATGACTCATAAATGTTATACAAAAGTTTTAGGCACATCAAAAATGGCATAAGATGGCAATATTTGGAGGCTCATTGTAATCCTCAGATATACTTTTGTAACTTGACATTTTGTAGAGACATTCTTTCGACTATTGAGAATGGATAAAAAATATGATTAAACGTTTAATTTCCATTCAGTAAAGAGTAAAAAAAGCTGATGAAAAATGACACATTAAAGTTGAACAGCAACTTCAGGGAGTGCAGGTGGACGGCTGCAAAAAAATTTGACCCTCGGTTGGTCCGCTCATTGTGCATTGTATTTGCTGCGATCCCAAACTGCAGTCACTGACAATGAGTAGAATGGAAGGGTAATAATAAGTTAATAAAGCTAAAGCTGCTCTCTGGGTTAAAATTGTAGCGGGTATTAGGACTTCTCTACTTTAAATCAGGAAAATTTAATACCTCGGAGCGAGTTTAAAAAAAAATATTTTTTTAAATATAAAAAGATAGGCATACATTTATTTTCCTATGAGAACGATTTGGTCAAAAAGCCCATTAAAATTTCTCAAATGTGATTTTTGGTCCACCCTAGCGTATACGTATTGTTTAAATTATTAACAATGATTCTAAACTTGCAAAGTATCATAGAAAAGAGTAATTGGAAGAACATTCTTTATTGATTCCGTAAAAAATTGAGCCTATTATTTGAAAAATGGCCCAAATTTTATTTTAATATTATAGTGCAAATAGAAAAGTTGTACTTGTTATTTAAAAGGTTATAACTGCATGTATGTTTTTATGTGAGCTAAATAAGCAGCCAAACTTTGAATATGTTTATGAAAATTTGTTTATTAATAATTGTTGTACGTGGCTTCCGTTTCCAGCACCGATAGAGAATGCACGGTGTTTTTCGAGTGCGATCATTTTTTGGCCGAGTAGAAGTGAAAAGTTTAGTGGGTACGGTAAGGGTGTGTTGAGTAAGGGTACTAGGGTGAAAGTGCAAGTGTGAATGAAGGGAGTGATGCAAAGTGAAAATTTAAACGGAAAATACAAAAATTGACGAAAGTTGATTTTGAGGTTAGGTTCGCTTGGGTGATATACTGAGTGTCTTGGCAGTAAGTAGGAGTTCGAAGGATAAGAAGGTAGAAAGAGTTAAATAGATACAAATTGTCAAAAAGAAATCGGTGGAGGAGGGCAAGTTTTTGGAAAGAGTTTTTAAAATTCTGGGAAGGACAGAAAGTGACAGGGGAGGGGGAGGTGAGGCTAAAGGTCAGTTAACAGGGTAGAGTTATGTCGTTTATGCGCAGTCCACAACGTGATTTCGGAAGGAGGCAGAGCGAGTTAAGTGAGAAAAGTAAAACAAATAGGGATAGCGATAGTAAAGAGAGAGAAGGTAGCAGCGTAGACGAGGGAATCAGTGAGGGAAGTGCAGATGAAACGTTCACTACGCCTTTGCATCCCGTACCAACGGCAGAATCGAGATGAGAAAGGGGCCATACGCGCAGGAGGCCCCCTAATTTGGAAAATCTTAGGTTGAAATTGGGAAGCTCGGGGTCGAGGAATTTGTTACACAGGTGGCAACAGATGGCGAGCGCGATTAGCAGCGAGAAGATTAATAGCGAAGGGAAAAACGGGGGTTGTTAAAAGGAAAAGAGAGCAGGTGGGCGAAGAGGCGGAGAGGGGCAATCACTTAAAAAAGGTTAAGACAAAAAAAGAACACCGGAGAGAAATAGAGATGAAGGAGATATGTTCTTAAAGTTAAAAGCCCTTATAAAAGGATTTAAAGAGGAGACGTGCGGAAGATTGGATGAGACATGCGGAAGACTGACTGATATGAAGAAATAAGGGGAAGAGGTAAAAGACGAGGTAAAAAAAGTGAGAAAAAAGTAGGAAGAATGAGATCAGTTATGGAAAGGAGAGAAATATAACATGTGGAATAAATTGTAAAGTATAGAAAATAGGCAGAGAGAGAATGAGGAGGTTAGAAAAAGGGACATGAAACTGTTAGAAGAGAGAGTGAGCAAACTAGATCTAAGGAATGAGTTTAAGGTGGGACAGAAAGGGAGTATGGATGAAGTGAGAGAGCGTGAGGTGGTCAAGCATGAGCAGAGTAAAAGGTGGCGCTTGAGACTAATTAAGGTTGAAAGAAGAATGGAAGGGGAAGAGAGAACGAAAAGGAAAAGCAAGATAATAGTGAAGGGTTTGCAATTGGACAGTGAAAAGGTAGAGAAAGCGATTAGGAAGGTGATGAGAGACATCGGCGCGTAAGTCAGAGTGGAAGGGATAAGAAGACCAGGAGGGTATAAAGATGGCAGAGAATGTATGTTTTTAGTGAACTTAGGAAGTAAGGAGGACAAATATGAGGTTATGGAGAAAAAAAATTTTTGAAAGGAAGAAATAAAAGAATCAAAGATCTGACGTAGCGGGAAAGGGAAGGAAAGTGGCTAATCGAGCGAAAGGAATGAACTGAGAGGTGTAAAGGTAATAAGTTAAGAATTGACAGAGATAGAATATGGGTCAACGGAGTGCTGTGGATTTGAAACAATAAAGTAGAAGAACTGGGGGAGGGTAGGAAACGGATAATGAATGAAGGGGACAAAGAGCATGAAAAGCAAGAGTCAAGTGTGGGGGGGGGGGTTAAACGGCAAGAGGATTTGAATGAAAGGAATAAAGGAGATAAGCACAAGAAGAGAGACGTGCAAGTAGCATTCTGGAACGTGTCAGGACTAATAAACGAGGACAAAGGATTTTGGGGAAGAGTGCAGAAATGGGAGGTGATGATGATAAGTGAGACGTGAGCGGATGAGAAAGAGTGGAAATGCTTAAAAAGAATTTTACCGAAAGCATATGAGTGGAAGATGCAAGCAGCAAGAAAGAAGCACGTGCAAGGGAGAGGAATGGTTGGCATGGTGTCAGTGGTAAGAAAGGAACTGGTGGTAGAGGAAAAATAGAAAGAGTATATAGAAAAAAAGGATGGAACAATGGTTAGAAAAATAAAATTAGAAAACGTTATTGTGGATGTAGTATACGCGTACAGAAGAAGAGGAGAAGAGAGAGAATGCAGAACGATAAGGAAATGGACAGAGAAGAAAGAGGAGAGGCTGGTCCTAATATGAGGGGATTTGAATGCATGGACCGCGGAACAAGGGGGAGAAGTGTGGAATAGAGAAGAGGTGTTTACAAAAAAATCGAAACAAAAGGAAACGGATCGGTAGGGTATGAGGCTACTGGACATATTGGAAGAGGCGCGATGGTTTATTTGTAACGGCTCTACAAGAGGAGATGAAGAAAGTGGATATAGGATGTGGCTATGGAGGACACCGTTATAGATTACATTCTGGCAGAAGAAAGAATAAGGAGGCTGATGTTTAGATTGAAAATGGGCAACTTGATACGCTCAGGATACTTTCCATAATCGCGACAATGAAATGTGGTGACTCAAAGGACATTAGGGGGAAGGGGAAAGAAAAGAGAGAAAATAGAGTGAAAATGGGCATTTGGGGGTAGGAAAAGTTAACAGAATTTAGAGAAAAAATAGAAAACGAGGAGATAGGGGGTCGGGGAGAGGAAGGAATTGACACACTGTTATAAAAAATTAAAGGAGCGATAGATAAGGTAAGGGAAGAGGTGAGACCGGGAGAAAAAGAAGAGGGGTTTAGAAGACGCTGGTGGGACGATGAGTGCAGGGAAAGTTAAGATAGGATGAAGGAGAGTGTAAGGAAATGGAAGAAAGGGGGAATGGAAAAAGGAGAACTCAATAGAAGAAATCGGGACTACGAAAGAATGATAAAGGAAAAAGAAAGAAGGTATAAATGAAGAAATATGAATAAAAGAGTGGACAAAGCACTTCAAGGGGCTGCTAGGAGGAGTGGAATACAGGGTGAAGGGAGAAGGAAGAAAAGTGGTCGATAGGCACCAGGAAATTGAAAACCAGATTAGTAGGGACGAGGTGAATGAGGCGATTTCAAGGTTGAAAAGAAACAAGGCAACAGAGGAAGATGGTTTGGAAAATGAAGCTCAGAAATATGGAGGATTATGGGTGAGGGAAGAGATGTGTAGGATTTGCAACAAAGTATGGAAAGCAGAAAAGTCGGCGGAGGAGTGGAAGACAGGACTGGTAGTACCATTGATTAAGAAAGGAGAAAGCAAAAAGGTGGAGGAATATAGAGGTAGCACACTCTTGTCCGTGGGATATAAAATATATGTGGAAGTGCTTAGAAGGAGGTTGGAAAGACAGGTGGAAGAGAAGGGAAGTATACCGCACAACCAAACGGGTTTTAGAAAAGGGGTGGGAACCATAGATAACGTCTACGTGCTCAACTATCTAATCAATAGGAACCTACGGCGGAAGAAAGGGAGGCTAGTCGCATTGTTTGTAGACTTTAAGACTGCTGCCTTATTCTCAGTTAACAGAGAATCTTATGGGAAGCCATGAAAGAGAGAGGAGTAGACTGTTCGAAGAATAGAAAGAGAGAGAGAATAGAAAGTTAGAATGAGAGATTTTTGAGATGGATTTTGGGAGTGAACAGAAGTTGCTCAGGTTATATGCTGAGGGAAGAAATAGGACGAGAAAAAACGGTGGTGAGACAAGATGGGAAAAATCGCAGGTTCAAGGTAATTTTTGGGACAAAGCGAAGAATACCATTAACAGCAACATCTCGGCTGCAACGTTGGGCATATTTTTTATCTGATTTGAGATACAAAATAGAGACTGTGAGATCTGAACAAAACGGAAATTGCGACGCATTGTCACGTTAACCAATCAAAGATGATACAGATTTGTTCTATACGGATATTACACCATTGTATTATGTTACTAACGGCATGCCGAATGTTGACTGGCACATGGTGCCCGACGAAATGAGGAAGGATAAATTATTGAGTAAAATTATGAGATACTGTTTATGAGGGTGGCCAAGCGATTGTAAGGACTCGTTAAAAACGGAAAGTTGTTTTTTTTACTAAAAGAAATGAAATTCAAGTAGAAGAGGGTTGTTTTTTTTGAGGCAGCAGAGTAGTTATACCTGAAACCTAACAGTCGTCTTTGGTTAAGTTATTTCATGCGTCACACTTAGGACTTGTAAACATGAAGGCATGGGCAGAAAAAGCGTGGAAACGCATTCACCTTGATCTTTTAGGTCCGCTTCACAACGATATGTGGTTAGTAGTTATAGATGCCTACTCAAAATGGTCAGAGATAATTAATTTTGGAAATTACAAGAAAGCAAGTGCATTAATTGAAGTATGTGAAAGTCATTCTGCGAGACACGGGTTGCCTGATCATGTACATACAGATAATGACCGACAGTTCACATCAGCTTAATTTGAAGATTTTCTTTAAAATAACGTTATCAAGCAAAGCTTTTCACCGCCTTACCATCAAGCCACTAATGGAGTCAGCAAGGTTTCTTTATAAACGAGAGCTCTGAACGCGATTTGACCGTTTGAGACCGAATTTAAGATATAAGGTATATGACAGACAACAGGCACAGATTGTCGCTCAACCGCATTCGCGGAACGTAGCATTTAAGCCAGACGATTCGGTCATGATCGACAAGCATAGAAGAACCTGTGGGAAACGTATCGAAGCTAAAATAACAAAAGAACTTTCACCATCGTCATTCGAGGCTAGTACCGAGACAGGTTCAACGACGAAACGACACACGGATCAAATTGTAATGCCGCTCAGAAATAATCGCGAAGTGTAAGATGTAAGCACATAGATTATTGAAAAAGGTGAGGAATTGTGATATATCTGCGTACGCGACGTGGTATAGGTATTGTTGACGCGCATGCGTCAGCACGCGTTATGGGAGCGTGCGGTAGGCACCTCAGTCTTGATCAGTGTTGCCTTTTTGAGTACAATTGTATTTTTTGTGTACTATTTCCGGCTGGTGAGTAGGTGAGTATGCCTCTTAATATTCAGTAACTCAACATTGTACTTTTTTTAGTACATTTGAGTACAGAATTGATAAAAAAAAAATTATTTTAGCTTTTTTCTTCGCTACGAATCACAACAGCAAGTACAAATTTGTCGTTTGTTCGTTGGCTTACGTGCTCATTCATTAGAGAAATGGAGCCAATAACAGCCAATGAAAGAACACGTTTGAGAAGATCGAAATCTAGAGGTGTTCTGTGATTGGCTGTTCATTTTACGTTTTGCTTGCATGGGATTTTACTCTAGACTTGAAAGCAGTGATCCCAACTTTGGCATGTTGAGCTACTGCGCTTGACTGGCGCAGTGGCCCTCATTAGTCGCTATTGGCGCGCCAAATAAAAATTAAAAATGATACTTATACAGACCGTCATTTCAACCCCTCATTTGTATGCATTGTTTTTTCCATCATGAATAATTAATTGACATTTTGTACTTGGAAAATATTTTTCATTTTTAAAAGATTTTTTTTATAAAAAAAAGTTCACAAACTTTAAAAACCTTTATCATTTTTTGAAAGAAAAACTTCAACAAGTGATATTTGACATAACTCAAGATTTTCATGATATCAACCTTTGAATTTCGCGCTAAAATCTTGTTAGATCAAGTCTACAGGCGTCAAGTCCAAGGCGCTGAGGTCGAAAGTACAATTTCAGACTTTTCATTAAAATTTCTTGCCAGCGTGCGTACAATTCTCATATCTCAATGTGGCAACCCTGGTCTTGTTACGCCCCGCTGACCGAACACATGTATACACATGTATCTCAATAAACGTGTTATAAGTGTACGCACATTTTGCATGAATTAGCAACCTTACCCTACGTGTCTTTAGCTACTACTTGGAAAACACAGTATTTACAGTTTTATCAAATTATATATTATCATCTTTACTTGGGGGATTTGGGTTTACAATTTGGAAAAATAATGTGCGTCCCTTTTCCGATTCTCTTATTTTGATGTACATATCAGAAATAATATTATTAAACTTTATTCTGTGGTGCATAATCAGTTAACCTTGCCAAGATATACTAATTTTATTAAATATGCATAGTAAAAAAGCGGATATATTGCAGATAAAGTATGTAAATTCGAAAATCCGGTGGACATTAGCTTCGGTGATTCTTGCAAAACGAGTCGTGACATATCAGGTTGTACGAATATCACTGTTATTCAATGATCGTGGTGTAAGAAATCATTATGTTTTAAACACTATTTTCACGAACATCATTATTATCCAAAGTTCGAAGAATACATCATCGATGTACTGTTAAGAATTCATAATATTGTGCATTTGATCTGAACGTATTATTTTTTGTCTATAAACTATGTATGCTTTTTTAAACATATATAAATAACTTTGTCCCCTTTTTTGTGTGCATCATGTATTTTCTTTAGATTTTTTGTTCGATTTTAGGCTTATTTTGAAATTGTATACATAATTAAGGGGTGCTTTACCCCCGCTTAATTTTTTTATTCATGTTGGATAGACTATTTTACTTCCTTCGTTATGTAACATCTTTCTTTCTATTTTATAAACTCGCTATATAATCTTCCCTTCGCAAGAAAGGGCAAGAGAGAGTTGAATTGTCGATTGGATCTCCGTGTATAGTGTAAGACAGCGGCGAAACCTTACTGGATTTTTTTTTATGAGAACGATCCATAAGCACGTGTCACAAGGGGTAGTGCTATACAAGGCCCTAAACAGCTGCCCAATCTACACTTGAGTTCTTTCGCAAACGTTAACAGAACGGACTTTATTCGGAAATGACTCAATTAACGACGACCGATAGTCTCAGCCGACGGGACTTTAGTTCTCAACACGGTGATTCGATGCTAGGTTCTCAAAACCTCTGGCACGCGATTCGTTTGTGATAACAATCAGTATGACTTCCGAAAGGATCAAAACTTCGAAAATTCATTACTAGGTCCTCAAAACCTCTGGCACGCGATTCATATATCAAAGTTGAGCGACGTTGTCGGTCACGTAGAGGTGCATTTGTAAATTGGCATACCCTGACAATTCAGAGAAACGTTGCTTAATGCGCGAGACTCTCGATATTGAGTTTCATATGACTCGATGTTTTGACTAATGTTTTATATTCACCGCATGGGTCAGTAATAGTAGTGAATGAGTAATACATTTGTTCAACCACAGTGTTCGACGCTCGCATTGTCTCTTCTCTTGGCCTTTCAGGAATATAAATTATCTTAACCATAATTTTTATATTAGGTCAGACTCAGGTAGATTAGGGCATACATGTTCTCCTCCCTTCTTAAAATTTGTCATCGTCCTCGCTGAATGGAGAACGGGGTGATTATTCTATGATATTCTGATGTTGGTTATTGGGGTGCGCGCCTGTGACACTGCTGCTTTGGTTGCCTTCCGGCATTGTGTATCTTGTTTATTTTCTCTTGGTAGGGACAGAATTTCCTCCTTATTTTGATTTTTATTCTGTAATTTTGACTTTCTTTTTTATCTCTTGCAGGCTTTCTTTATTGTTTTTCTATTTTTATATATGACTATTATTGTTATTATTACATGTACTCCGAATATTGACCCAGCTATCGTGTGAATTTTCCTTCTTTTATGCGATTGTTGTTCTTCGAAATCTCTCTCTCAATTCTCTCTATTCTCAATTTTCTCTAACAATGTTCCATGCTGATTTTCTCTACAATTTTTGACGGGTTGTATTTGTATTTGATTTTCTGCTTCAGCTACGTAATTTGCAAATTTTTATATCACTGGTGATATATTTATTATACTTAGTGTTATGTCTGGGTTTTATATTGTATTCCTCCTTGTTTTGTTTATATGTATGCCTGTTAAGATCGTGTCCTTTATATGTACCGTACACCCATTTCCCAATTGAAATAGGCCAGAATTTGTAAGGTATTCTCTATTTGTTTCCTTATTAGGAGGGTTGATACTGATCAGCTCGGGTGTTTTAACGGTGTTAAAACAATCCTGCCAAAGATGGTTTAATGAACATTCTAACTTCACGATGGTTGCTAACTGGTGTTATGTGTATGGGTTGGGTCGCTTCGCGAATAGTATTGTATACAGTTTTTATACAAGAAGTCAGATATTCTTGATCCAATAGAAAGAATTTCTGATCATCGAGTGATACCACGATGTAGGATTGTTTCGGTAATATATAGGCTGTTATTGTTGTATTTCCAATCAATTGTTCATGTACCGGATACGGGTGCATTTTATATAATAAGATTTTCTTTCCATTAATGGAATATCTACTGCTATCATTAGTTGATTTGAGTGATATTCAGTGTCTGCCTTTCCTAGTTTGTGTAAATGTTCGTTTTTGATAATTTTACTAGGTAGTGGGAATTCATAATTTCCAATTTATATATGCATCTCTGTTATAATCTCTTGTAGTTGGTTTTTGGCCATTGAGGCTGGATGCACTCTTTTCTCTCCAGTGCTTTGTATGATATTTGGTAATTGAGATAGAGTGTCAGTTAAATGATCTAGTTTGGCTTCTGCGTGAGCTGTCCATTGTCTCATGTAATTGAGATAGTGCAAATCTCTTATCTCCTTTTCGTGATTTTTTAAATTGTTATTTGTTATTTCCAATAGAACTTGCATTTTCTGTACTTCACTAGCTCTTGTGTATGATTCTTTGTGTATATCATTAATCTGCGCCTTAACTATGTGGGTTTGCTTGCCTCAAATACGGCTTAGATTATTTTGTCTGTTGTAAAGCCTATTGATAATTTCGGCGTATTCTTTTCCATCCTCTGCTGTCGGGAATCCAAATACTGGTCCTAGGATAGACCCTGCGAACCCTTGCATCGGTACTCTACGTTGGCTTATTGCCTTAGGCAGAGATTTAGTTTCGGTTTTATGATTCTGCACTGGGGACAGTAATCTGTTTAAATTTTTCTGTTCGATTTCTATTTGATGAATTTTGATTATTAAGCTGTCGATTTTTAATTGTTTTCTGCAAATCTTTCTTCTTTAATTCTTTCATATACTTCACATAGTTGTTATGGATATCCTTTTCAGTGCCCTTGAGCTTCAAATTATGAGTGAAATTTCCGATGTCCAAAAATATAATTATCCTCCATAGCCTTGCGTCAGTCTTATGGGTTCCAATTTCTTGCAAAATAGTCCGGAATTTTCTTTTAATGGTTGAATTTCGTAATGCATGAGGCATCCCGGATCCAAGATCATCAGGGAAAATGTTATTAACTTCTATTGCGTGTATCCTGGTGAGTTTCTGGAGCGCTCCAAGCTATGGATATATGAATCTATTTTTTAATCTTTGTCAATGATGGGGTCCCAATACTCTATTGAAAAGTTATTATCTATTTATACTAATTTTTTGTTTCTTTTAATCTGCTTAGAATATTCTGACATGACATGTCCCCGCAAGTATCAATACTCGCAACAATTCTCTCATTTATATAATTTGATTCTTATTACTGAATCTTTTGCTACGCAAAGCACATATTCAGTTTCGGTTTCTTGAAGGTGAATATTTTCTTCGCAAAAAAAAAGTTTTTTCTAATTCTATTAAAATTTTCCTTGCGGCAACATGTTCTGCTTAAATCAACATAACATCAACATAAAATCTTCTATTGTTAGGAGGCCCTGCCACCTTGATTAAATTAAAAGCAGGCCTAGAGAAATTATATTCCGCCGATAATTCCTCCAAGGGTCCTTTGGGAAACTGAAGCGCTTCTATCCTACCCTAAAGACGAATTAGTATTGGGTAGGATTGACCTTTGGCAGTTTTTGTCAACATTATGGATTCTGCCGCCCTGTAAAAGAGAAGTTTCATGTTATTATTGTAATTTTATGGAAGTTACTCATGGGCAATCTTGAGCTTGTCAAAGTGTTTTTGCAAACGCTTCCCACTCATAGCTTCTAATAAAGTGGTTTGTTTCGAATAATCTCAATATTAAGTCTTTTAGATAAGACCCATAAGCTTCTAATTTTACGTAGAAAGGGAATGAATTAGGAGTGCGCACTATTTGTCCGAATATTAATTCAAAAGGTGTAAATTTAGTGGCTTCATGAACTGAAGTGTTATATGAAAACATTGCAAAAGGTAATAGTCTATCCCAGTCGTCGTAATTATCTGCATAAGATCGGATGTAGTCAACTAACACTGCATGATTTCTTTGTAAGGACCCATTTGATTGTGTTCTATACCCGATGTAGTTATTTGGTTAATTCCAAATATTTTGGATAAATTTCTTAGACTACTTATAAAAGCACTTCCTCGATCGGTTAAAATGAATTTTGGTGCCTGTATTGTGAAATTAAATTCTTAGCTAGAGCGAATCTTTCTCGTATTAGTCCATAGGTTTTGTTGACTCTCTTATGTTCTCCTATCTTACTTTGATGATTTTTCATTATTATTTGATCGCGGTATTCCTCAGGTGGAACTCATACATTCCCATAACAAATCACGATTTCGATGTTACTATCATCAAAATTTTCCTTTAGAATTCTTGCTATGAGACTTTTGGGAAAACTTTCAGTCAAATCTCCTTGATTTGAAATTCTGAATGATTTTGCATGTTCTCTTTCTAAAGCCACATATAAATTATGCAGTCCCAATCTTAAATTTTCCTTATTTAACTTATCGAAATACCTTTGTTTTAAAATAATCATATAAATTTGATAACGGCGTCAAGGATTTATGAGTACCTGTTCTATTTTAGGTTGTTGCCTTTGATTTCAAAAGGATCAATGGCCTTTATATATATTAACAGTCGCCCTATTGGCGATGTTAATTCACAATCTTTAACGAGAAAGTGCACATAATTTGCTCTTAGGTACGTTCAATTTTCTCGACAACTTTGTATCTTGGGGGGTAAAACGATATTAGGAGGTTGATTGTACATAGTCAGTAGTGTAGGCTGAATACCAGTGATTGATGTTCATGTGTGATTGGCCTTTGCGGTTGCTACTGAAGGCTGACTAATTGTATGACTATCTATTTCGGGTTGACTCATGTCTACATACATTGCCGTGGCTTGTGAATTTCTTGAGAAACGTTGCCTAATCTCAGAAAGTGTTATTTATGCTGAAGGGGATTTTTCTTGTTTTTGAAGTTTTTCAGCTTCACTTTCTTTGTCAGGTTCTAGTTCTAGTTCTTCAATAGCATGAAGAATTTCTGGATCGTTTTCTGCTTCTGATACAGCCATGATACTTTCATAAGCTTCCTCGTTTTCTTGTGTTACTTCATCTTTTTCCTATTCTTTATGGGCTTCTAGGAATTCATTGAATTATGCAAATGAATTTTTTAATTCTTCTGTAATTAATTTCGAGCTACCATGTTCCTTCCTTCAATTGGTTGCTCGACTTTTTCTTCTTCTTCTTCTGTACTGTCTTCACTATCGCTATGTGTAGGACTCAAAGTCATGATAGTTTCCGTGAGAGTTTCTACTGCAGGTCCTTCTTGTCCTTGTCCTTCTTCAGAGATTTCTTTGTCCAAAAGTTCCTGAAAATGAGCTGTAGTTTTTGGAGGAGCACATTTTGGTATTTCACGTGACGGATAGGCTGCCAGTGGTATATCTAAATTTGGAAAAACACCTCGATTTTTTCGAAGTATGGGGGAAACCGGATTATCGGATTCAGTTACCTCGTCTTCTGAATCGGAACTAGAATCACGATAACTGGGTCGAATTTTATTTCTCATTTCTTCGACTCTCCTTCTGAGCAAACGTTTGCCTATTCTACTTCCATTGATTTCCTTATCAATTTTTGAAGTTTCGTCCGTACTTTGGCTTTCGTTTATGGGTTTGAAGGTCATTCATTGCGTGCCTGAAGTGGAAGGCTTTGAAATCACGGTTTTGGTTAATGTTCCTATTTTTGTTACTATTGAGGGTCGGTTTGTAGTTTTGGGCACAGCTTTTCTCTGAGTCACTTTCTATGATGGGATTCCTGGAAAGGGCATCGGCGTTTGTATTCAATTTTCCAGGTTTATATTTGAAACCATATTCGTAAGCCCTCAACTTTAACCGCCATCGAATCATTCTTTCTCCTGGATCTTTCACTGAGTCTATGCATTTTAATGTTTTATGATTACTAACTAGTGCAAATTTTCTTCCATATACGTAAGGTCGATACTGGTGAACTGCATATATAACAGCGAGACACTCTTTTTCGGTAGTTGAGTAATTGCATTCTGCACTATTTAATATATGAGAGTAATATGATATGGGAAGGTCTATGCCATCTTTTCCTTGGCTTAAACCCGGATTGTCGGCATATCCTGAGTCGTCTGTAGTTATAGTGAACGGTTTCTGAAAATCTGGATATTGCAAAATTGGATTTTGCAAAAAAGTTGCCTCATTATTTTAAAACTTTCTTCTTGTTCTGGACCCCAAATGAAGGTTTTTCCCTTTTTTAAGTTTGGTTAAAGGCTTCGCTTTTGCTGTAAAATCTTTAATAAATTTTCTGAAATATCCTGCGAGCCCTAGGAATTGTTTTATATTTTTAAGATTTTTGGTAGTCCGACCATTTTTAACTACTTCGATTTGCTTTGAGCCAGGCTTCACTCCTTCACTACTGATTATATGGCCTAGAGAGGCAATTTCTTTGCACAAAAATTCCCTCTTTTCCGGTTGAATAGACAGATTTTGCATTCCTTAGTCTATTATGAAGGCGTTTGACTTTTATACGGTGTTCTTATAAAGTTTCTGCATGGATTACTATGTCATCAAGATAAACAAATTACTCGATTCCTTGTAATCCCAATAGTACTTGGTCCATTAATCGTTGGAAAGTTGCTGAATAATTTTTTTAACCCATGGGCATTCTAACATACTCGTAGTGGCCATTCAAGAAGGAAAATGCGGTTTTAGGTCTATCAGCAGGATTTAATTCAATTTGATGGAATCCGCTAGCAAAGTCAAAAACTGTAAAATATTGAGCTTTTCCCGATTCATACATGATTTCTGTAATATTTGAAAGTGGGCTATACGTCTCCTACAGTCTTTTCATTCAAATATCGAAAATCAATTACTACTCCGTATATTCTTTTTCCCGTATGACCCATCTTTTTGGGAATTATTAACATGGGAGAGTTATATGGTGATATGTATGTGCGATGGCAGCCTCCATTAATATTCGATCAATAACAATTTTCGCATCTTCCTTATGTGAGGGTGAGATTTAATAAGGGCGAATATGAATGGGGACATCATCGCTTGTATGTATTCTGTGTTGAATTGCGGGTGTGGGGGTTAATGATTCTCCCGCTAAATGAAATACTTCTGGATAATCTCGAACAATTTCAATTACATGATCTTCTTCTTCTTCATTTAAATGATTTAACTCTAAGGTGTCCAGAATTTCTTGTACTCTATCTTCTGGGGGTTCATAATTTTCGTCGGTGAAATACTCGTCCAGGTTATCTCCGGGAAGATGGTGATATTCAAAAGTAATGAGTTCTTGAAGGCCGATTTCCACTTATCGCATAAATATGACAAATTCCATTGGAATTTAATACTACTGCTTCCTCCATTAACAAGTATTTAATCTTGTACAATTGTTGATTCACTATCAATAAAATGAATTGGCTTTGTGAGGTTCAAATGAGTTACTATAGTGTTGTGCCCGTAATGTCTATTGAATTAGTTGTGGTAATTAACAACTCTCCATTGTAAGAATTTAATTTTATTACATTGATGTCGACTCTAGTATCAACTAAAAATGTGGCTTTCTACTCATTAAAGTCTGATGATGGAAACTCAACTACTGGAGATTCTTGTCTGAGTTTTGTGTGGTTGATTTTTCTTTTGTCATTAAAATTCACACGCGTGTCTGATGCTCTTCTTTCATCTCGCCCGTCACTGCGTCCATAAAACGAGCGGAGTTCTTGTTTAAAGTCTCTTCATTTGCGTTAACAGGGGACTGAGAACGAGGGGGAGTATTTACTTCTCTGGTATTATAATTAGGATTAGAGTATCTATTGTTAGTTATAGGAGAATAATAGGGATAATGATTATAGGGAATATAAGGATATAGTGTAAGGCAGCGACGAAACTTTACTGAATATTTGATTGTGAGAATGATACATAGGCACGTTTCACAAGTGGTAAGGCGATACAAGGCCCTAAATAGTTGCCCAATCCACACTTGAGTTCTTTCGCGAACGTTAACATAACGGACTTTATTAGGAAACGACTCAATTAACGACGACCGAAACTTTCAGCCGATGGGACTTTAATTTTTAACACGGTGATTCGTTGCTAGGTTCTCAAAAATTCTGGCACGCGATTCGTTTGCGATAACAATCAGTATGACTTCCGAAAGACTCAAAACTTCGGAGATTCGTTACTAGGTCTTCAAAACCTGTGACACGCGATTCGTATATCAAAGTTCAGCGACGTTGTCGGTACGACTGCTTGGAACTTAAACTTGGTACTGATGAGACTAAAGAAATAGGCACATAAGAAGGAAGTGATGACAAAGAAGAGGATGTTATATGGAAGGTCGGAGAGAATAGAGTATTATTTGACATGGGTAAAAGGAAGATAGCGGAAGAGGAAAGAAAAAAAGGAAGAACATGGGTTCAGTATGGGAGAATACAGATAAATGAAGTATGGTTGGACTGGGATGAAGAAAGGGAACAAATAGTAAGAAATGAGAGAAGCGAAACTGGAAGGGGAAGGAACAGGATATAGGAAAATAGGAAATAGTAAGAAGGAAAAAGAGACGAGAAACGAAAGTAGGGAAGAATGGAAGATATTTTACTGAAATATAGCAGGATTGGAGCGAAAGGATAGGGAATTTATGAGCAATTTCACTCAATGGGATGTATTCATAATGATGGAGAAGTGGCTAAATGAAAAGGGATGGGAAAGAGTAAGGGGAAGGTTACCAAGAGGTTACAAATGGTAAGTGCAAAATGCAAAGGGGAAAAATAAAAAGGGCAGAGCAATACGAGGAAGGGAATAGGGAGAAGAGAAAGCAAGAAAGTCCAAAGATAAGAGAAAAGGTCAAGAAACTAGAAGTAGGTGATTATATTGATACGGATCACTTTCCCTTAATAGTGACATTAGAGGAACAAAAAAGTAATAATAACAATATGGATAAAAAGGGGGCATAGGTAAAAAGTGTCAGAAAAGCGGATTGGTCAAGTTAAGGAAAAGAACAGTTTAGAGAAAAGGTGAGAAATATCAAAATGGTAGAGAATAATGTGGACGAGAAGATGGAAAAAATGATAGGAGAAATAAAAAGAGGATTCGATTGCACAAACAGAAATAAATTTAGTAAAGGGGAGAATAGAAGTGGATGGGTTGCTGACTGTAAAGAAGAAAAGAAACGAAGTCAGAAAGGAATTAAGAAAGTGGAGAAAAGAAAAAAGTGGTGTGGAAGAATATAGGAAAAAAAGAAAGAGTATACTGAGTTATGTGAACAAAAGAAAGAAGAAGACAATAAAAGGTTTGAGGAAGAGGCAGAGAAGGCTAGGACGGAAGAAGAGGTATGGAGGGTAATAAATAGATAAAGAAAAAGAAGAAAGAGAGTAAACCAAGATTTCCAAATGGTAGAATGGAAGAAATATTTTTTTTAATTTGCTAGGAGGAGTAGAGAGAAAAGTTGGAAAGGGAGAAAAATATGTTAGAGAAAGAGATGAGGAAGAGGACATAACAAGGGAAGAAGTAGTTAAGGTTTTACGAATAATGAAAGATGGAAAGGCACCTAGTATAGATGAGATACCAAATAAAGTATGGAAATATGGAGGAAAGGAACTAGAGAAATGGGCATGGATAATGTGTAATCGAGTATGGAGAGGAGAGGGGTGGCCAGAGTAATGGAAAGAAAAAGCATTTATATCAATAGTGAAGAAAGGCAAAAGAGAGGAGTTTAAAGATTGTAGGGATGTCACGCCGATGCTAACCCGGTAATAAGCGTAGAATCCAGATTTCAGCGCAAAAGTGAGGATTATTCTATTATTTTGAATGCGCAATTTTTCCATCTGTCTAAAATGCTACGATAAGAGTAAGATACCTCCTAAACTTATTCACTTCTATTTCCAAAGCGACCGCCACACAGTTTTCTATTCACCCAAAGAGAACGTGTTTTCAATATATTTAATTCCTTCTAATTGTGCCGGTAACGCACCTCACAGAGATATTTTTTATTCCTCAGAAGTGGTAATATTTTGATTTTATTTCATTCCTTCTAATTAGTTTCCAAAATATTTGTAATAAGTTGTTTTAATTCCTGCATGAAGAATGTAGGTTCTGAAATTTTAATTCTCACCAATTCTACTCCGCCTCTCTAGAGTTAAAATTATTTAAAATCACACATTTGAATAGATTTCTTTGTTGCATTTCATAAGACTTTTAAATAATTATCAAAATATAAATAATTATAAATTTGAATATTTTTCGAATATATAAGTTATAAAAAGATTTAATAATGAAAAATAAGTTAAATAAATGCTTTCGTTAAATTTTGCTATATCGATTGAGAGGAATAGGATTTGCACTTTTTCTGTTCCCGTTGAGGACATTTTAGGCGGACGAAAAATCGCGCATTCATAGGAATACAAATTCTTAATTTTTCTGAATTCAACGCTTATAACCGGGAACACTGTAAAAAGTATATGTAACAGAAAAAGGGGCAATTATAGAAATGTTCATGGACTTTAAGGCGGCGTTTGACTGATTGGACCGATTCAAAATAGAAAAAATTATATTCTAAAAAAGGGGATAAGAGAGGGATTAATAAAGAGAGTATCGGACATTTTTAGAGAGACAAAAAGTAGGATAAAGTTAGGATGTCCTCTGAGCCCACGTTTATTTAATATATTAATATCAGACTTGGATGAAGAAATGTGGAGAAAAGGTTGGGGAGCAGTTAGGATAGTGAAGGAAAAGATATATACACTGGCATACGCAGGCGACATAGTGTTGAGGGCACATGATGAAGAAGGGATGGCGGGCTTAATCACAGGATTAGAGAAATACTTAGATAGGAAGAAGCTGAATTTCAATGTAGAAAAGATAGTGATAATGCGGCTTAGAAAAGGAGAGTGAAGGAAGAAAGAATGAACGGGGAGATGGAAGGGATTTGAGTTAGAAGAAGTAAAAGAGTTTAAATATTTGGGATATATCTTGAAAACGAATGAAGATCATAGAGCTCATATAAGAGAAAGGATAAAAGAGAAGCACGGGTAACGAAGCAGATATGGGGAATAAGGAAAAGAAAGTTAGAAAAAATTGGAGAAGGAGAATGTGGTTATTTGAGACGCTTGTATGGCCGGTATTACGTTATGGAGCAGAGACATGGGAATGGAAAGAAAGAATAGGTATTGAGAGTTTACAAGGAAGGTATATAAGGTGGACACTGTGGGCAGACTGGAGGACGCCAGTGTATATGGTGAGAAAAGAAGCGCCAAGGGACAAGTTAATTATTAGAGCGGGCAAGAGGGCATGCAAATTTGAGAAGAAGCTAAGGGAGGGAAAGGGAGGGTATTTGAGGAGAAAGTGTTTGATGGAGGCAAAAGTGAGGAGAGGGAGGGCGATCGAATTAACGATATTTGAAGAAGAAAGGAGGGAATTCTTTAATGCTACAGAAATAGAAGACGGGACTGGAGTAAACTATGAAGAATTGGAAAAAGGAGAGCGAAAGGAGAGGGAAAGAGGGAATGATTGAGGAATCAAAATACAATGAATAGTATAAGATGATAAAAAAGGAAGAAGTACCATAGTATTTAGAAAAGGGATAGGGAGAAAGAAGGGGGATCAAAATAGCAAGATTAAGATTGGGAAACGAGGTAAGGCAGGGGATGTATTGGGAAAAAGAAGAGACAGAAAGTGTAGAATATGTGAATGGGAGGAGGAAACATAGAAGCATGTATGGGATGAATGTGGAGAGGAATGGAAGATAAAGGAAGCTGGCAAGGGAATGCGCTTAAGATTTTAGGAGAGGATGGATTAGGCAAAGAATGGGTGAAGGACTTGGAGGGTGTTAGAGGAGTAAATGAGAGAGAATGAAAGAATACAATTGAAAAAAGGCAAATGGAGGTGTAAAAAAGTGAATGATAAAGGAAACATAAGTCGCTTAGATTAGAAGCGTAAAGATTGTGAGTAATGGTAATGTAAAGTTAAGTACACTAAGATGTGTTTGCGTTAACATGCTCTCTCTCTCTCTCTCGCTTGCCCTCTCAGTTTCGTTGGCTCACTCACTCGTTTGCTAATAAGTCCTAAATTGCGGAATAGTTCTTCATCCCTCATAATACTTTTTTCACCTCCTCGGTAGTGATGGGTGGGCATTCTTTATCAGGTGTTATGAGGGAAACACATAACTCCTTGAAGCTCTTTATATTTTCTGAGTCTTCGTCCAGTATAAGCTAAACTTCGTAGACTTCTCTCCAAAATACTTCGACCTCCTCTGGTTTGGGTGGGTGTTCGATAGTAACTGGAGGGTCTTGGAAGAGTCGAGATGGGTCAGAGAGAAATTGTTGATATTCTCTGACCCACCTTTCCCTTCGCTCTAGACTTCCCTTAGCTTCAGATAGTATCCGTATTCTCTCAACAATATGCTGCCTGATGGTCAGCAGCTTTCACTTGTTAAGTGTGTGATAACGGGTCCGAAGTTCGGGCGCGAACTTTCGAACCTTGGCGGTGAAATTCCTGCCACATGTGATGTAGTCAATCACACATTGAATGCGGGACGCCTACTGTCTTGCCCAGCCTATCTTTATGGCAAGTTGATGCATTCGTCTTTTGGTCTTATTATCAGCCGTTGCTTTTGTTTTACGGTTCGCATCGGCCAAAGCTCTCGCTGCATTATACACACAATAATTGATAGCCCAAAGGTCGGATTCACCGGAAAAATCTCCACGAAGCTCGTCATCCATTTCAGCCAGATCTTTAGGCTTGAGAGAAACCTTGGTTTTGATGTTTCTCCGGGTCGTAAAGCATCGCTCTTCATCTATTGGATGCCTGCCCGCGGTTGGTCTTAGTGTCGCCTCTCTTTCTTTGTTGCCGGCTTGTTCTAGCTGTGGTAGAGTAGGCGTTCCGCTTACATAGCCCCTTTTACGCAGTAGTTCAGCATGGTTTCGCAGACGTTGCTGCGAAAAGTGCGATAGCTCTAGCTGGACAATTGTCCAGGGGTGGTTATAACTGTTTATAACTTTATATAATTAAAAATTTGTCATAAGGACAAACCGCAGGATTTCGCTGGGAGCGGGTGCTAATCTGAAAAATTGCACCCGTTTCCAGCGAAATCGCGGTAAAATTTCAGCCATAACCACGTCTCACAACCGTGAGATAGGTGGTTACAGTCTGTAAAGGAATCAATACGACGATCCAGCAAAAGTTTCGTGGACCCTAAGAACACGGAGCGACCCAAGGACAACCGTCTTCTGCATTATTCCCGCAAGTGTTCTAGCATATTGTTGACACGCTGGGATGCTTTTTAGGCTATTAGCAAATGAAAGCTTGGCACCTTCAAGAGCGCCGATGATAAGGACGATCAGTTTAACAGAATATTCCGGGTACAATCGTTGCAACTCCCTTATAAGGTCTCGATACCTCTCTTTCTTTTCATTCTCCTTGTCTATGATGTTTTTGTCAGCTGGTGCCGAAAATTCGATAACGAACATAGTTCGCTTCTCGAAGTCAAGAAGAACCATGTCAGGCCTCGAGTGAGCAACAGAAACAATTGTCGAGAATATAAAGTTCCAGTATAAACGGCACTTCCCATTCTCGCCAATTGACTCAATTTCCCTAGGAGCATTTAGAGGAGCGATATTAAGGTGAATGCCGTAGGAGTGACAGAAATGGTAATAAAGAACTCTTAGTGCCGCATTGTGCCTTTGAATGTAGGTCGTTCCCGCGTGTGTTGGACAACTAGATAGTATGTGAGCTAAATGCTCGGGATGTGCATGGCACACCCTGCAGCTATCATCGGGAATGTCTTGGCTCAAAATGTGGCGACGGTATGTTAAGGTGGAAATGACACCGTCTTGGGATGCAAAAATGAAACCCTCTGTACCAGACTTCAATCCGGGCGATTTAACGAAAGCAAACGTTAGCTCACAAGACATTGACTGATCCTTCACATTTCTGTGGAAGATACCGTGCATCCTCTTATCCAGGAGCTGTTGACGAAAGTTTTTCTCTTGTGCTTTCTTAATCCGGGCTTGCAGGAGTGAGTACTCGAGATGGATTAGATTTGATGCATTTTGCTCACCCCTAATACTGAAGTC
>NC_046657.1:178031678-178041313 GCF_010883055.1 Belonocnema kinseyi | reverse complement strand
AAGCTCATCATCCATTTCAGCCAGATCTTTAGGCTTGAGAGAAACCTTGGTGTTGATGTTTCTCCGAGTCGTAAAGCATCGCTCTTCATCTATTGGATGCCTACCCGCGGTTGGTCTTAGTGTCGCCTCTTTTTCTTTGTTGCCGGCTTGTTCTAGCTTAGGGACACATTATGAATAAAGAAGAAGAATTATTTTAAAAACGTTTAAACCTTCCGATTATATTTAAAAATGAGTTGAATTTTTCCACATATTAAATTTTGATTCTGTTCAATTTTACATTATTTTCAAATCTTGTTGAAACATTGAAACTAGCAGATTATCTTCCAAAATGAGTAAAGCTTTTCATCATTTCTTGTTTGAATTTTGAAAATCTTTGAAGAAGTTTCATTAAAATATTCCATATTTGATATTTAAATTTTTTTAAATCTTTTAAAATATCGTCTAAGAATTAATTTTTCCAAATATATATATTTTCAAATTTTAATTTTTCAATCGCTCCGGCTTACATTATCGCAAATTCGCCTTATTTTATTGTAACTACGCCTTATTGCATCGCAATAAATCTTCATTCTATCGCAAAATACTATCTGTAGCGCTTCTAGCTTCTCTGAAACCTGCCTGATTCTCTGGTAGTATTTTTTTCGCTTCTACTTCTTTTTTTAGTCTCTCGATTAACACCATTGCATACACCTTGTAAGCTGTGTTCAACAATGTTCTACCCTGTAGTTTTCTGTTTTTCCCTTTTTTTCCTTTCTTAAGAATTGGCGTGATCAATCCCTTCCTCCACTCTTCCGGAAATCATTGACCTTTCCATACTCTTTTTACTACCTCTTTTAACTTTCTTCTCGCTTCCCCGGTACTGCGAATCCAAGCCTCTTTAACTAACCCGACGCTGCCTTCTGCTTTGCCCTTCTTTAATCTTTCAATCTGCGCTTCTATCTCTTCATCTTGTAACTCCTCTTCATCTTCTACATTACTTCTCATCCAGCTGCCAGTCCTCTTTTCACCCGTGCCTTGTAACATTTCTTTAAAATACATCCACCATTCATCTACGCTAATCTTATCCCCTATTTTCCCTTTTTCCTTTTCATTTTATTAATAAACTTCTATGCACCCCCTTCTATTTTAAGTTGACCTATTTCCTCCTCTAATTTCTTTTTCTTATTTTCCTCTTTCTGTTTGCATAACTTTCTGTACTCCTTTCTGTATGTGACGTAATTTTCCCTTTTCCTTTTTCCCCTCCTCCAAAGTTTATACTCTTTTTTAACCTCTATTTTCTTTTTCTTACATTCTTTTTGGTCCGACAAAGTTTTTGTTCAATTTTCATCCTTTTCCGATCTATTCCTAAATTTCTTTGTAACTCTAGTCTTCTTGATCTTTTCTTTTAACTTCTCCCATACTTCGCTCAACACTCTCTTCTCAAACTCTAACTTTTCTGTTTTTTCTATATAATCCCTTTTTATCCCCAGATAACAATTCGTGCGCGCATGTTACAGGCACACGATGCGCGCATGACATGCAGGCCAAAATTCACCATGTTCGCCCAGATTTTGTGATTGTAAATGAAGTGCGTGCACAAGGTGTGGCACAATGCGAGCATGTTTACAATCACCTTGTGACGAAATTTTGCGGCGCGTACATGCGCGCAACATGAGTACCCAGTGGGGATATAAAATGTTTAATTTATAAATTAACGAAATTTATCATTTAATGCTTATAAAAGCTATAAATTGCCTTTTCAATAAGGGTGCCGTCTTGTAGGTGTAGCGCAACAGAATCACAAAGCAGAATATCATTGATGTGAAAGAGATAAAGAATCAATATTTTTTGTTATCCTTAGAATGAAAGAGATAAATGTGGAATTAGCCGGCTATTTGCCGGCTAGCCCAGTGCCTTTTGCAACATTGCAACGCGTTAGTGTGTGCCGGTTCTAGTTTTGTGAGAATCACGAAGTACTAAAAGAAGACCGCACGCCATGTATTTCGACTGGCGCCAGTTCGCGATCGCCTGTCCTCAAAGTTTTATGCCTTCCCAGATTAGAGCGTCCCTTGAGTGGAAATATCAAATTAGAAATTTTCGTCTTCTACGGAGCATCGAGTGTGTTTATAGGTTAAGTTTGGTTATGTCAAGTGCCAGTTAGTGTCGCGATGGCAGTGATAATGCTTGTATTATTTATACAATTATATGAGTAATTCCATTAAAACAAGAGGAGGAATATAAAAACAATAGAACCCAAGTATGGATACTGAGGATTTTGCGTCTAATACCTCTCTCTTTCTGTGCCCTACTACCCGAATCACAGCCCTTACAAAAACAACGCGACATTGTTCTATCACTTATTATATAGGTTTTTAGCACTGACACTTTGCACAACAGTTTTTTATCCACTAAACAAGAACAGTTTGCAATTGCACAACGGCATTAATAGATAATATTTTTACCGGTTTAAAATTTACATCACATGTTCTCGTAATTCTTAGAGTTTCCGCTATCTTTGTGGATTTTTGGGAGCCCGTAAACTGTTGGAAAGATGGGATTAGTAGGTATCAATTTAGATATTATTTGGCTGTCAAGTTTAGAGTGTTTGAGAAGAGTTTTTGTTTTACTGACTATTGTTTTTGTAGGGTCCTTTTTAAGTTTTGTGTAAATATCGTCAGTTAGAAGGTCCATGATTTTGTTGTTGTAGTCTTCTTTATTCATTGTTACTGTTGTGTTTCCTTTGTCTGCGGGTAATATTATAATATCTTTAATCCGATTGAGTTCTTTAATTGCGTTTTTCTTGTTTTGTTAAGTTTGAGGAAGGAACTTGAGCTTGGCGTAAAATGTTGGCCGTTCTACGTCATATGTCATTCGCTTTTTCGGGTGAAAGAGTATATGTTGTGGATTCCAAATTGCTCATTATTTCTTCTTTTGGGATTTTCGAAAGAGCTACTGCAAAATGATGTCCTTTAGATAAGGCTGAAATAATTTCATTATTGAGAGGATGGTCAGAGTTGTTTTTACTGTATCTTTTAGTTGTGTTTGCTTTATTGGAAGTAATTTGTCAAATTTTATTTTTTGTTTTTGAGTAGAAATCTCTTTAATCTGTTGGGATTGGTGAAAATTTATGCGCTCTAATGTGGACTAAATGCCAAATCTGAGGGTGTTTGATAGGAAAAAGTGAAGTTTTAATAGTTTTTGGAGGTAGTGTGCAAAAGAAATTTGGTACGTTATATTCTTTCTTTCAAGAGCAGCAGAATTTTATTATGCAGAATTGATTTGCATTTAGATGTTCCAAACGTTTCCCGACATTTCGTGAACATTGCATCTCACTTCTTCAGGGCTGACCTGAAACTGAGGTATCAGGTTATGTTGTTCTTATTTATACTCTCTAGGATTCCTGTGATCCCCACGGTGGGGCACTCTGACCATTCACAGGCATCTTAGAGAGTATACATAATAACAACATAACCTGATACCTCAGTTCGAAATATTCAAGTCGCCGACTTATCATATTATATAAAACACCTTAAAATTTTAAAGGGAAAAGGTGGTCACCCATCTTTACACATACCTGAGGCAATCACAGATTTTTTGGAGCATGCGCTAACATGCAAGACCATTTAATGACTTCCTAATCTATCCTCACAGTGAGTGTGCACAATTCGTCAGTTTAATATAAATAGCACAGAGAATAATGAACAAGTAAACTAAAGGATTTTAAGTTTCACGGTAAGTAAAAGAATCTTTCATTAATTCTGATTCGCACTACTGGGGAATCATACAAGGGGGGACCCAAAAAAACGGGAATTTCGTCATAACTTCTTTATTTCTGAATATTTTTATACCAAATTTTTATTACCTTCAAATTATTCTCCCTTGGCCACAACGCACTGCTTCAAATAATCCTTCCATTGTTCAAAACTTTTTTTAAATTTACTTATTGGGATGTTCTTTAGGCCTTTCAGCGATTTGTCTTTTACCTCCTCCACAGTGGCAAAACGCTTTCCTTTCATGTCCCTTTTCAATCTGAGGAACAATCTGGCTGGACAATTGGTGTCATGCCGTTTTTGGCCAAAAACTGCTTTACGAAGAGAGCGGAGAGGGCTCAAATAATGCCTGAAGTCGACGCTCCCTTTGCTCGCCTGTGAGAAGACGAGGGACAAATTTGGCTTCAACTCTTCCCATGTGGACATCTTCGGATAAAACTCCTGAACGGAGTTGGTCTTCAATTGACATTTCTCCATTTTCAAAACTTGAAAACCACTCGTAGACTCTGCTTTTACATAGGGCAGCATCCCCATAAGCAGTCTTAAGCATTACAATAGTTTCCGCGGCAGATTTCCCCAACAAGAAACCAAATTTCACAGCTGCGCGTTGCTCTCGGCATTTGGCCATCACATTTTCGGTGAAATGGAAAAAGTTGTTTCACTACAAAAATTCTCACGGATGAACCGATGTACTCGAAGCGACAGAGCTTTGTACACTTAATCAGAAGATGCCTTCCTAAAGGCCACCTGGTCGAAGAATGAGTTTCCCCACTCTTGCTCCGCGCCGCAACCCAATTCCCATTACTTTCAGGTCCCCCTCGTATTTAGTATCTCTAATTTCCATTAGGCTCTGGCCTTCCTTAAAATGGTTCCAATTGTTGCATGCACTTACCATGCAACTTAAGCACTCAGCCATTGGTCATCTTGAGGTTTCGATACCCTCCTTACACATGGTACCTTGCGAGTAAAATTTTTCACCCTTCTCCCTATGCAAAGTGAGATGATACAACCTGAATGTAGGTGTCCGCGCCCGGTTTACTATCGACGGGGGTCCACACATCATAGCACGCCTGCAGCTCCAGCAGACATGCTTTCCCTCGATTAGGTAAATAGTATACTCAATATGGTAGACGACTGACCCTTTACGCTCCAACCAACTTCCCAAACTGAAAATCTCAGAAGGCCAGCATCCTTATTCTCCCTTGCCACCTGTACATAATATATAAAAAAAATTGGTAAGGGGATATTGAGTTACACTAATTCACAAAAAGAATTTAGGAAGGAAAAGAAAAATATTTTCTTTCTCTTTTCTTTTACCAATTAGGCGAATTAATTCAAAAATACACTGACCGCCCTTTTACCTGACTAAGTCCAAGAATTTACACCCACCCACGCACCCATGCACATCTATATACCGTGTTAATTTAATATTTATTACCTTTTCTTCATTGAATAGTTAACTACTTCGAAATATTAAAAATTGCTCCTTTCTTATTCATAATTTGAATGAGTTAGGAAGCGTATTATTTCAAACTAAAATATCAATTTAATATGTTTTTCAAATCAAATTAGAAAAATTAATTTGTAGATTAATAAATCTGAATTCGTTTTTTAGAATTAAAACATATAATTTATACGGTTTAAATTAAATGCTTACATTTTTATCTAGCTATTAAAACCCTTGCAGTAGAAAACTTCAATTCAAATATTAAATTTTATCAATGATAAAATTTTTTAATTTATCTAGATTCTTCTCCTATATATTAGAAATTTTTAAATAAAAACACAGATTTTGAGATGAAAAACAAAAAATGTATTCCTTTGTTTTATTCTTCTTGGCATCATTTTTATTTTATATTCTCGTTAGTCACTCGTACACCTATATGTACAATCACACTTATTCAATCACTCGCGAACCTATCTATTGTACATTTTACAGTTATTTCTGCGAATAAAAGGGCCTCAAAGAAATTTGGTTTAAACATTTACAAAAATAAGACGCGCAACATAATAAGAGAAAGAAAGTGATTACATTTAATTTATTTTCCCATAACTGTACGGCTACTATATATAATGTGTGGTCCTTCATTTTCGCTCCCAGCGGAGGCTGCATATAATATTTGCTTTCGGTCATTTTGACTTCTTTCTTTTTATTTAATTCCTTTTTTTCCAAAGACCCTATCTCTGCGGACGCTTAGAATCGTACGACGATTTTTATTTACTTCAATAACCAGCTCGCACCATCTCAGAGGGGCGAACTGACCTAAACATCCCCGATAAAGTTCGAACCTATTGGGTCATTTTCTTGAAAAAAAATTATCTTACCACTTTAAATTAGGATTAATGTCATATTAATATTGAATTTAAACAAGGATAACCATTTCATTTGATTTAACCGAGGTAAACCCCATCTCATTTTAAATATGGACTTATTATTTGCCTCGATCTCGATTTCTTATTTCACAGAATCAAAAAGAGATTATTTGTAAGCAGCTCTTCCCCCTTTCGCGAATGCCCTTTGGCCAAGATAGGGTCCGACAAGAGGTAGACAGGTTATAATATCGTTTTCTTTATTGTCGGGTTTTTAAACCAGTATTCTGGCTTATTCGTTAATATTTCAATAAGAAGGACTGTGAGCGCAAATTCAAATTCTCTTGGGACGGGTTTAATATTACTTTATTATATTTATTTATTTTTTGTTTGTTTTGTTGTTTATGTTTTTGATGAAAAATCGACGAGATACATGAAGGGAGTTCTTTCAGCAATCATATTTTTTCTTATACAACCGATGGTATAAAGCGATTTTTTCAAAGGGCAACAACAAGGGGAGGGGCTGGCGATGCCAACATGTTACCAGATAGTCGTGGGCGCAACAATTTGTTATTGCACAACGTGGGTGAAGAGTGGATGTGATTCCCACCTTAAAAATACCCGCGACTTCAAATATTCAACATGGGGGTAACAGCGCAGCCCATTGGTCAATGCAGTCAGCAGGTACTCTCAGCCGACAGACTTGGAAAAGCACGGGCGGAAGTTCTCGCACTGTATACGTGAGCTCGAGGATACTGTGGGTAAAATTCCTTTGAGGCGCGAATTGACATGGTTAACGTGGCGCAGAAGCACTAAACGGTCCGTCAGCGCAACCCTTCCTTGTATGGTTGGAGCCTGACGGTGAAAAGCTTAAGGACAGTTACACTCACTCTGTGTCACACCTCCGTACTAATGTTTACTTTTCTTTAAATGAATATGATCACTGTTCCAAGAGGGTTTGTTAAACGGGCTTTATACTGGCCGAGAATTTGTTTTGTTCTGTTGTAAGGCTAAAATATAATGTAATCAAATGAGTATATTAATCTATTTTGTGGTCATTTATGTCGACTTGGGCGGCAAAAATTCCCTCTCTTTTTCGTGCTTAAGATTTACAGGTCATCGCCCACGCCACTCTACTGTTTAAATTCTTTTTTTGGATAGCTAAGCCGGTCATCCCTAGGACTAACATTATTATTCTTTACTTAAGCTAATTTATTCTTCGATGAGGCGGTATTTTCTCAATACCTGGCGCGGAAGATTAATGATTCGAAAGTCTCCATCGGAGTTTAAATTGTGCTTGGTTTGTTGAAGTAGGGAAATTCAGTCACAACATAGCGAATATTCTCTCAATACTATTTGGGTGAGGGAAAATATTCGTTATACTTCATTCTCTGCCTCCTTTTCATTTCTCACTACGCGGTCAACGCCATATGCACTTGACTTTGAAGGGTCTATTTTTTACTATTACTGACCTACTCACTCAATTTATTTCCAAGTTTAAATGCGTAAACTCGACTTTTCCTGAAGAATTAAAAACTCTCCCTCTTATATGACTTCATTCCTCCGGCCTTGTTTAATTTGAAAACTTTCTTCTCCTTTTTTTGAATTTAAGTTAAAAATTTTCCTTTCTAATATTTTATAAATAAACGACACTAAAAATTTTTGCTGAATTTTAATTTTAAATAAAAGGAATTTTTCATTCATATTTCAGAAAAATTATAATTTTTACCCTTAACTAAATTCCATTCCCATTTTCCGATATTTTTGTCTCCTCTTTTTAATTCTAAGTTTTAATTAATTTTTTGGGGGGGTCCCTACTTTCTTCAAATAATAATAGGGACCCTAATATTCTAAAAGGTTTCATATCAACCCTTTCCCCCTTAAAATGTCTACTCCGGAGAGATTAATGGATTCTTAAATCTTAAATGGGAACCCTTATTTTTTATTGCATATTCAGATTCTTTGGATAAAAATGCGTATGATTTGTCTAAAACATTTTTCTCGTTTCGCGATAGATGGCGCTATAATCGACGAAATTCAATTTTTCTTCACTTTACTGTTACTGAGAATGCACGCTTACGCATCTGCAATACTTAAAATTAGTCTTAAAACAAACTACTACTTTTAGCGTAACCCAGGAACAACGACGTGGGCGTAGCAGTTTTCTGTTCCCTTCAGGGTGCTCGATTAACGTGAGTACCCTCGACTCTCACGATTCGAGGTACTCAGGGAATCATATTTTAATTAAAGTGAGTGCTCAAAATGATGAGCTTCGGCTTCAATGCCCTTATTAATCCCTAATTCAAATGAATTAACACGAGGGAGAAGTGTATCTTCTTGAATTTCAGCACATACACTTTTAATTCGGACAATTATATTCTCACGTGTTGTTGGTTTTTCTTTGTACACTTTGTCTTTCAGATAGCTCCGCAAAAAGAAATATGGTGAAGTAAGATCCGGTGATCTTGCAGGCCAATTTATCGGACCGCCTTCACCAATCCAGCGATCATTAAAATTACGATCAAGAACTTCTCGCGTACCGCTGAATAGTGTGCCGGACAACAATCATGTTGAAACCATATGTTCTGCTATATTTCTAAGCTCAAGTCTTCAAGCAATATTGGCCGTTCATTTTCCAAAATGTCTTGATATTTTGGACCGTTTGAGCTGCCTTCGATAATTTGGGGACTTCCCAGTTTGTTGCCAATTATTCCACACCATACGCTGGCAGTCCATTGACGCTGGTGTTCGACTTTACGAAGCCACTGCGGACTTTCAATACTACAGTAGTGCATGTTGTGTCGATTAACTATTCAATGGTTTGTAAAAGACGACTCGTCAGAGAATAATACGTAACGAAAAAAGTTGGGATTTTGCTGTATTTGTTCACGTGTCCGATTTTGGTAATCAACGCCATGAAGTTCTTGATGTAAAAAGACATGATACGGATGAAATTTATTACGTTTCAAAATTTTCCAAATCTGCTCTGAGACATCACGGAATCACGAGCAGTTTCTCGTATACTAACGTGATGATTATTTGCCACTGCAGCTAATACAGCAATTTCATTATTTTCCCCAGTGACTGTTGTTATAGGGGTCTTTTTCTTAGTTTGAACACTTCCATCGGTAGTAATGTAATAGTACGATAAAATGAAGCATATGACACAATTTTATTTGGAAAACGCTGAGCGTAGAGATTGACAGCATTATCACGAATTCTTCCAGCTTCTCCATAAACCCGAACCATTAAAATTTTTTCTCGTACGGTTACATTCTCCATTGTACAGTAGTATTCGGAATAATCTTTGATCTAACTAAAATGAGTTTTGTCTTAAATGTATTTTTTCTAATTTACTGTATTTAAGGATAGAAAAAAGGAAACACTTTCGTAATGTTTTGATCGCCTCCACTGATCTCAATCTACAATAAGGACGGAGCGAACGTTGAGGAATATTCAGGAAATACTGTTAATGTAAACGTATTACTTAATCATTACTACTCAAGAACGGACATACATTTTGGCATGTTTTTAAAAATAATAATTACCAAAGAGATGCGAAGCTCTATTGCCCTT
>NC_046657.1:178013048-178031578 GCF_010883055.1 Belonocnema kinseyi | reverse complement strand
GATAAAAAAAAATACGTGTCTCTTATTTTTCGATGTACTACAACATATTGCAGTTTCATCAAAATCGGTGAGGGACACCTGGGATAGTTTCCTTGTTAGACCCGGATTTTGAGTGTGATCATCACTTAATTCCCTGGTCTGGTCACTACTAGTGAATTCTCCCTCAGGGATTTCATTAAAATTGCTCAAATTTCCTTGTTCTTCAGCCATTTTCAAGAAAAAAAATCTTTATTCTTCAAATTTCATATAAATCGCAGAAAAATCAAGAAAAAACTTTATTAATCGATCACTTTAAAATTCCAAAAGAGAGAAACTGGTTATAACAACATAATTGAGCGAAATAACTTCCCTTTTTGAGGTTCTCGATGACATGGCTAACTAATTTCACAAATTTTTGCACTAATAAGAAAAACCCAAAATAGCTCTATCATACACATACACACACCCTCTTTTTAAATCCTACTAGAATAACCAAAACAAAAACCTCGACCCGAGTTAGCCTATTCGGAATACTGCTAATCCAATTGAAGAAGGCGATTTTTCAACGTTCTCTTTTCAGCTTCAGGAGCCTGCAGTAAAAGTGAGGGACGATTCAGTGGTCTCTGTCATTCACTCTCTGCGAGTCCTCGGTAATTATTAATACCGCCAGCCTCCTGGCTTAAAAACTACGGCAAAAATCGTTGAGGAGGTACTGGCGACTCATTTCCTTGTTCTACACGTCCTTCCTTGGGTCAAATATTTTATTCTTTCTTCGGGCTACGTTTGATTTCCACCCGACATCCTGAGATGTCCTCAGTGGTCCTAAATCGTGTTCTTCCTTCAGGCTGCATTTAATTTCCAGCCGAAATCCCTCGATGTCCTCCAGGTCCTTGGGAGAAAGAAAAAAAGAACAACGATTTCTTCAGCAGAGAGTATTTAATGTTTTTAAGTTCCCAGGCCAATTTATCCTGAATTATGACACTTATAGTTCAAAATGTTTTAAAGGTTTTTATTTGATTTCCACAAAAAAGAAAAATTTACCAAAGTTTTTTTAAAGAAGTCTTAATGTTTGTAAACTTGAAAATTTTGATTTCACTTTTTTCCATTAGTACGATTTATATTGATTAAATTTAATTAATATAATTTCACAATTGGCCCGTTAGAAAGTTCAGTCGCTATTGATCTTTCCTGACTCACACTTCACTTATTCTTTTCGAAAAGTTTTTGTCACTATTCCAAATAAAACCAATGTTCATTTTCAAAATTCTTTAATTCCCGGTAATAAGCGTAGAATAGAGAAAAATTAATATTTTCAGATTCCAACCCCAAAGTGAAGATTATTCCATTATTTTGAATGCGCGATTTTTCCATCGATCTAAAATGCCGCAATAAGAATAAGATACCTCCTAAACTTATTCACTTTTATTTCCATATCAACCGCCACACAGTTTTCTATTCTCCCAAAGAGAACGTGTTTTCAATATATTTAATTCCTTTTAACTGTACCGGTAATGCACCTCACAGAGATATTTTTCCCTCAGAAGTGGTCATATTTGGCTTTTATTTAATTC
This sequence comes from Belonocnema kinseyi, assembly GCF_010883055.1. Lineage (NCBI taxonomy): Eukaryota > Metazoa > Arthropoda > Insecta > Hymenoptera > Cynipidae > Belonocnema > Belonocnema kinseyi. The sequence continues at coordinate 178,030,028 of NC_046657.1, read as the reverse complement.
CTTCTAATAAGTTCACAAAAGATGTGTAATAAGTTGTTTTAAATCCTTCATGCGGAATGTAAATTCTGAAAATTTAATTCTCACCAATTCAACTCTGCCTCTCTAGAGTTAAAATTATTTAAATTCACACTTTTGCATAGATTTTTTGTTGCATTTTTTAAGACGTGTAAATAAATTATTAAAATATATATAAATATAAATTTGAATATTTTTTGAATTTATAAGTTATAAAAAGATTTAATAATGGAAAATAGGTTTAATAAATGACTTTTTCTGTTCCCGGTGGGGGATTTTTAGACGGAGGAAAAATCGCGTATTCATAGGAATACAAATTCTTAATTTTTTGAATTCAACGCTTGTTACCGGGTTCACTGAAAAATAAATTCAATTTGGTCACTATATCCTTTCATGAATTGTTACAAAATTAGGATTTCATCGCGATGAGTTAATGGAATCTCACTTCTGGCACCCAAAAAGGTTTCCTGTGGCGATTTGAGATCATTTGGGCGCGAAAATAATCAATTTTCACATTTATATTGTTATCGGTGGGTGAGTTCATTCTACAACAATGGTAAAAACCCTTCTCGTCCAATCTCCGGCTTGAAGAAATAAACGATGAAACCAATTTTCAAAGTCCTGTTATAATTACTATAATAATAAAATTTAAAAAAAAGTAAGTTTAAAAAAATGATAAAAGATGTAGGTAAAAGTCAATTAAAGACAGAGTCAAAATTTAAGGCAGCATGTATATTCTGTTTGATCACTTTGACTAAAAAAATTTAAGTCCGATATGACGTATATTCGGAACGAACAAACACAGATTCCGTGCCGCAAGTTAGTCAAGATCTAATCTTGAAAATTGATAAGTCTGGGGGCTTCTGGATTGCGCATCAATCCATGCATCTCCCGCGCAGTCCTACTCTCATTCTTTTCGACACATCAAATCAATCAAAACTCAAATTTGTACCCCCAACCGAACTAGAGCATGATCTAATGTTTTCGTCAAATAGTCACATAAATTTAACTAAGTTACTTTTGGAAAAATGCCATGAAGCACGTTTCACGAATTTAGGTTAAGGTTGTACTGCAGCGAGATTTAGTAAGTTCATTGTGGTACAACTGTGCCTTATCCGTTAGCATTGCATTTCAATTCCACTGCCAACTGCACGCGATAAAAATTATACGGCTTTTAATTCTTATTTCAAGCGAGTTTTCGTATAATTTTATAAAGTTATTGCGTTCTAAATTCATGAAGCCTGTTCGCGGCCCATATAAATGAATAAAATTGTTTAATATCTTTCTTAAAAATATCAACAATTATACGCACAATTCTTGGCAACGTCGCTTTCGCTGTCCCTTTTGCTCTTATGCATACTTATGTCATACTTTACAATATACTTGCTTTTAACGTCGATCCTACCTAGGAAAAAAGAACCGACAGAAAGCGAATCGGTTTGAATTTCGTTTCTGTAATTTTCTGATTAAAAGAATAAAAATGTAATCGGTTGGGCACATTTTTAATCGGTTACCTTTCGCGGTGATTTAAATCTGCCATTCCACATTCGTCAAAATGCTTAGTGAATAGAATTTAATAAGACTAACAAAACTGAAATAATTCCTATAAGCATTCTACGATTCATTAATGTGCATATGAATGGGTTGAGATTCAGTATGAAATGGAGTTCTTAAAAGATCACATCCAATGGTAAAAAAAAACAATGGTAATATGCAGATTAAAATTTCAAAGAATTAATTGTTTCGAATGAGAAGTACGAGGTAATAAATTTGAATAGCACAATGCTGATTAATGACAAATTACAGGAATTCAAATTAAATAATATTGTAATATATTATGAGTGATGTGACAATTTCTTTATAAATTCAATGATTATTTAGTTGAAATTCTCTTTTTACAGTATTTTCATTAGATTATCCTGTATAGGAATTATAATATTTGCAAATGAATTAAGCGCCTAAGAATTCAACTTATTCACTGTACATGCTTATGGCTATAGGGAGTCTACGTGTTAGAAGCAAACTCCGTAATTCGCTTATATCCATTTCCATCACAAACATCCAAATGTTTAGAATTTCAATACCCGCACTTTTGGTAAAGGTAATTTCGACAAGATAAAACGTTAGTGTTAATTTTTGCAAATTTAAGATTCACATATGGTAAATGTGAAATTAATAAATAAATTTTTAACATTCTGATGTGGTGTGATGCAAATATATGTCAAAAAAAGTTCAACAAAATCAATTAAGATGTCTGAAAATAAATAGTCTGTAAATAAAAATAGACCATTTGTATGCCCGGATTTTCTTAAAAGTTGCCCATTGAGCTATTTTTTAATAAGTTATTTAAAATATTTGAATTAAATTTATTTTATTTAAATTATTAGTTTGCTATCGAAATTATCGTTCCTCTATCGGTTAATGCTGATTCATAATCGCTACTGAATGGGTCCAAGAAAAAAATTACATGGCTGATTAAAAAAGTTTATTTTTCATTCAAAACTCACTCTAACCTATGGGCGGCTATCTGGAATTCCAGTGACAGATACGCAATTCGGAAGACCTCAAAACATAAAAATAAAATTTGTGGTTTCTTTGTGCATGCAGACATGCAGACATACAAGTGATCTAACTTATTCCTTAAATTAATCAATTTCTTATGCTACTGAGTCAGTTCGCTCTCTGGAAACACCAAGTCTCTCTCTAAAATACTGATTTGAGACAATTTAAATTAGTTTAATTAAATGATCATATGATTTAATTCATTTTATCAAAATTTTTCTTTTATTTACTTTCAAATGGCTCGCGCTATTTAAAATGTCCAGGAGGTGCTGCCTCTAGCGGCCAACTCAAGGATAGTGAATAATCGTCGATTGTGACAATACTCTTCGAGAGTGTGATTTAATTTTTTTTCCTTTAGGAATAATTTGTCTTAGAATTAACCTAGAATCTGGCGCCCCCGTTTACTCTCCCTCTAGTGATATCCCTTCCTGTACCCTCCTCTACGCAGGAACCAGCTTTCACTATCAAACTGACAGTTTTCAAAACTAACCTAACTTTCCCATTTCCAGATTTATACTCTTATTTTATATAATTGAACTCTATTTATTTATTGCAGATACTTCTCCTTACGTTATTTCCACTTTTATATCTTTTATTTTCTCCAAAATGACATTCACTCACTAAACAATCCACTTATCCCTCAGCACTTTGACCAATATTTTGCGACTTCTATTTTCCTTGTACACATAACCAAAACAAAACATCGACACAGAAAAAGATATTTGAGAAATACTGAAACATGAGCTGTGATTGTTGGAAAATCCGACCCCTTTAACGTCAAAGCGGCCGTCCAATCGACGTCGTGATAGAAAATGCATATTTCAACATTAAATTAAAAATAGTAAACAATATGTAAAAAATATTGTATGGGCGTTTTTAAAATGATAATTTTTTGATTTGTTGTCATAATTTTTGTAAACACAGGCGAAAGCACTTCGGGTATGTAGCAGGAAGGTTGCGGGCTCGATTATCGCTGCATCAACTTTTTTCCATTTTTTCAAAATGTTATTCATTAAAATTTATTTTTTTATTACTTACATAATTTTTAAATGTTCATATTCGTGAAGTTTTAAATTCAATAAACTTAGAAACTATCAGCAATTTTATTATTCCGGACTTTTCTAATTTAAGAATTTTAAATTGCCTGTAATATATTAAGTATCATATCAAATTATATGAATTTCGGAAATATTGTATATTTAAATTTTAAAAAAAATATTGAACAACCACCGAATGGTGCTACTGTCAGCAACCGCCATTTAAAAATGACACCTGCTCCAAGCATATAAGCGATAAATCACACCTATGGCCATGTCTCACGATCTTGAACTGTGTGATTGGTACTTTTGTTTAACGGATTCTTGAGTGGACGCATTTTTTTAATGTTTTAAAAAGTTTCAAGATATTTTTAACTTTTCTTTAAAAATTATTTTTTATAAACTAAAAATGAAAAGTTTCCCCGAAATCTTAATCCAAAAATTTTTAATTTCTTAAAACCTTTCTAAATTCTGAAAAATAATCTCAAGATTTATGTCAAAATCTTCAAAAATCTAAACTTTCTTTTATCTTTCAAAAATCTTCTCACTATGATAATTATTTTTAAAGTTTCAAAATAATGTTTTAAATTAATTATAATTTTTCTTATATTCTCTTCCAATTGACTTCAAAAATAAAAAAAATGGTCAATTTTCTTAGGAAACTTAAGAAAAACTTTGCATCATCTTCAAATCTTTCAAAATTCTTCAAAAGCTTTTTCTTTTAAAATCTTAAAAAATCTATATTTCGCTCAACATTTGTCGGCATCTCAGCAAATAACAATCTGAAAACATCCACTAAAATCATATTCATACAGAATGCAATCGGTCAGATTTTCGAACAAATTAAAAATCTTTTTGTCAATTTTGAAAGGTTTTAATAAAAGCATATTCTTCAGATTCATATGCAAATTTGAAAGGATTTCTTGTTTTTAAAAAGTAAATTTTTAGAGAAATTTTAAAAGATTTCTAAAAATGCTGAAAAAAATTCATAATATCTTCGGCAATTTTTTAATTTTTTGAGAGTTCCACATTTGCAAGGAAAATTTAGGTGTTGAAGAAATTAGAAGTTTTGAAGTTATTAAAAACATTTTAAAAGTTAAAAAGATTTCCTAATATTTATAAAATATTTATAAAAACGACGAATTTTCAAGAAATAGTTAAATATTCTATAAAAAAGAATTCACAACTAAGAAGATTAACTTAAACCAATAAAAAAAGAAACAGAATAGTTATAGTTGGAACTAAAAATTGTTCTTGGTAAATACTTGATTTTCAATCCAAAAAAGGGATTTTTATACAAGCTTTTTTTCTATCAAAAACAGCGAATTTATAAAATATTTATTTCAATTTCAAACAAAAAACACACATTTTCAATAAGGATTTTAGATTTCCACCATTTATTGACATGGCCTACTGAAATAATTATTAAGACTTGGATTGGTATTCTTTGAAATTAGTCTTTCAATAAAAAAAACCTGTCATTATTTAAAAAATTCCATGATTTTTTCACTTTTTCCACAACATTTTTTAAAATCCCATGACTCTTCTAAGTCTTTCAGGTTTTGTGTAAAAGAAATAATTAAATTACGTTATGCCCAATTTGTTTTATAAATCAATATTCATACGTTTCGTAACACAAAGCTTAGAAACTTTTTAACAAATTTGAAACGTTTTAAGAGAATGAAAGAATATTCTTAAGATTAATACGAAAATTTGAAAGGATTTTTTTAACATTAATTTTTAGATAAAATTTAGAAAGATATTTAAATTTTTTAGATGATTTCTATAAATTCCGCGAAAAACATTCGAAATATTTTAAGGCAAGTTTTTTAATTTTTTAATACTTTTTAAAATTTTAAGTAAATTCGCTTCCGTTTAAGGCATTTAGAAATTTTAGACGATTCTGAGTGATTAAAAAAAAATGTACCCGAAAATTTACCAAATATTTAAAAAAAAAGCTTAATTTTCAATGGAAAAGAAGAATTTTGAACCTAGAAAATTAATTTTCTACTAAAGAACAACAAACTTGAAAACAAAAATCTTCAAATTGTCAACCAAATAGATGAATTTGTTAATGAAAAAAATCAATTTTCAAGCAAAAATAAAATAGTTAAATTTTCAATAAAAAAGATGAGTTTTTCACCGAGAAGATAAATTTTCCACCAATAAACATTGAATTAAAAAAAATATACATTAATCTTCAAACATAAATAAATTACTAATTTTCAATCAAATTTTTTTATTTCCCACCATTTTTTTACTGCTATGTAATAAAAGAATGATTAAAATTGTGATTATTAGGCTCTTAAATTAATTTTTGAATACCAAAAAAGTACTTTTTTGAAACTGTTTAATTGTGCATAATTATAAAAATTCCTTAAGATCTTCCAGATTCTTTTATGTCAACTTTTTAATTAAAGCGTCCCAAGTTCACCTAGCCAGTTTATAAACTAGAATAGAAAATATACGCGAAATTACCCACTCTCATCTTCTCTCCCGACATTGTCAAACTGGAAAAATGCCGCCCTGTTTGACCGTTCAAGTAGAACCGTCTATCATCTATTTTAGTTCGTAAATTGGCTATGCATCATTGGGTGCGCTTTATTTTAGTTCACAAAAGCTTAATGTCAGAGGGGACGCTGCGGAAAATGGCTCGAAATCGAATGCATGGAGTCGGCAATCTCCCACCTCATCTCTGCCATTAGTAATTAACTTTGTTATTTCATCGGTATCCTCTGAGTTCTTATCCGTTCATGATAACATTGCATTTATCTTGTGGTTTTTAAATTACCGACCGTAGTGCAGTTACCATAGTTAGGTTTAAACTCAGAGAAAATCGGTAATGCGCTTGTATAGAAGTGGTGGCATTACGCTGTTTCGCGTGGGATGAGCTAGGTTGCGTCTAGTTTTAGGCTTTGTGACGATCAAGAGCTGTTTGGCGCGAAAATTTAAATTGTTCAAATTTAAACAAACTTTTCTACATAACTATTTGATTCCTTAATTTTCGGTTCGATCCACATTAAGAATAGAAGTTCTCCGACTTGACGAAACCATCGATGCTCAAGTCCAGGTCCAGTGGCAGTTTGATATTTAAAATATTTTAAAAACGGATAAATAAAATATTTCCTTAAATTTTGAGGATTTTAGTATCTATGTTAAGAAAATCTAATTAATAAATTGAGAAAGGATATTCAATGAAACACCAAGAGTTTAAAATTTTAATTGTAGTATATTCTGGCCACTGATTTAAAATGAGAATTTCTCTAAGTTCAATTTTACAAAATCAAAGAAATCGGAGTCAAAGCTTCCGCGTCGCGAGTCAGTCAAAATCTGATCTCGGAAATTGATTGTTCTCGCGGGCTCCTGGATCGCGCAGCGATCCATATATCTCCCGCGGAATCCTACTCCCACTCATTCTCACACGTCAAACCAATCAAAATTCGAATTTGTGCCCCCAGCTTGCCTAGAGTATGATCTAACCCTTACGTCAACTCGCAGCCTAGTTATGTTTCTGAAACAGTCCCATTAAGCACGTTTCATAAATTTAAGCCTAAATCCTATTTCATGCCTCAGCATCAAAAACGTCAAACAATTTATAGCTATAAAAGTTTTGTTAATATTTAGAACCTTCGTATCACAAGAAAATCAGATAAAGCACTAGTTTAAGCTGCTTTACAACAATGTGCTCTTTATTTCATTCAATATCCTACGCAATATTTCGATGTTTCTTTTGAAAACCTGACGCTCCTCCAATCTCACATCCGCATTCCATGTTAAGCTAAAAAAGAAGATCTAAAACAATAATCTTTTTTTTTTTTTGACGTACAAATCATAAAAGTAAACCAATTAGCAAGTCTGTAAATTCATTATGCTACAGAGACAGTTCACTCTTGTAAAAATACCAAGTCTCTCTTAATATTTTAAGTTTGAAAACCCCAAAACTTAATTAATTTAATATTCATGTTATATTATCCATACAATTTCTAAACCATCGCATTTTCTTTCATTCAAATGCATGGCGCTGTTTTGAAAGTCCAGAAGGTGCTGCCTCTTGTGGGCGAAATAGCAACTAAGGAACAATCACTGATTGCTACAGCGTTACGTCAAAATTGTGAAATTTTGAGATGTAACACACAGAAGCATTATAGAAAGAGTCATGGGAAAGACATTCTTAGTTGAATCTGAAAACATTATGTGCCTATTTCTTAAAAAATAGCCAATCTATGCATATATTTATGAAAACTGTTTAAATAATTTATAAACATTGTATATTTTTAAAGTATCGCAGAAAAGAGTTATTGGAAGCACATTATTTTTTGATACCCTAAAATAATTAATCCTATTTGTTAAAAAAAGGCAAAGCTCTCAATTTGTTAATAAAATTGTTTGAATAATTAATAATGCTTGGAAATTTGCCAAGCATCATAGAAAAAAAGTAATCGGACAAATATTCGTAGTTGACTCCGTTTTCTTCAAAGATAAATAAGCCAAGGATGAACAAATTTTTGTAATTTTCTAAACTTCCTTAAATTAAAAAAATTATACAAATTGTAATTAAAAAAAAAATAGCACAAGATAAATTCATAATTTTAATTGTTCAAGAATTTAATAAAAGTTAGAATTAAAAGGACGTCAAATTTTTTGAAAATATAACTGCAATTTTACAAAAATGCTAAGCCTTCATAATTTTGTATTGTTAATTAAAATTAGAAGTGTGTAATTGAAGGGCCACACGGAAAACGGGCGTAAGCGCCAAATTTTCCAAACATGGTTTATTGGCTTAAACTACTTGTTTCGCCCTAATTCGTGTCCCTGTGGAAGATTATGGTCCAGTTCGACCCGAAAGTAGGTCTAGGAAAAAAAGTCAGTGAATACGGGCGTAAGTGCCACGATGCTTGCTGGCGCAACTGCCATGCTTCATAGTGAGGTGTCACCGCGGATTCATTGATTTTCAGAGCCCGTTTCGATTCTGGCTTTTTGAAGTTTGTCCGTCAAAAATGATGAATTCTCGAAAAGAAATAGTTGCTTCAAAAGTTACGTCTTATGTGTCAAAATTGAAGCTTTTGGGTGCTCGTCGATATTTGACCAGGGCTTTCTCCCATATGGTTATATATTTTAAATTGTTCTTTTGGCGATTCAATATAGTTAACCAATAGCTCGAAAGAATTAGTTTGTTGTTCACTTAAATTTAAAAGTTAAGCAGTTGCGAAACTTATTATGTGTCGAAATTAAGGCATTCTGGTGCGCGCCGAAATTTGACCAGGGCTTTCTCGCACATGGTTACCTTTTCCAAAGTGCTCTTTTTGCAATTCAATAGAGTTAACCAATAGCTCAAGAGCACTCTTTTTGGTTTTCTCTTGAATTAAAAAATTAAACAGTTACGCAACTTTTTATGTGTCAAAATTGAAGCTTTTTGCTGCTCTTCGATCTTTGTCCAGGACTTTCTCGCAGATGGTAATCTTTTTTAAAGTACTCTTTTTGCGATTCAATAGAGCTAACCAACAGCTTAAAAGTACTTTCTTGTTTTCTTTTTAAATTGAAAAGTAGGATCCGTGACAAAAAGCCCAAACGACAAAGCGCTTGCCCAATGAGTGTCGCGCTCCGTGAAAAAGGCCCGCGAATCAGAGAACGACTCGTTTCGTGACGATGGATATATGTATCAGCAACGACCCTACTCGCGCTCTGATTCGTGGGTCCTTTTCACGGAGCGCTGCTCTCATTGGGCGGGCACTTTATCGTTTGGGCTTTTGTCAAGGATCCGAAAAATATCGCAGTGTGCCCCTTCAATTATTTGGAGATGTGTATGAAAATAAAATAAATAAAAAAGGAAACATTAAGAAATAAGCCAAAATATTTAAAATTGTAATTTTTTCTATAAAAATAATTAGTCGAGGATGAAATCATATTTTCAATTGTTTAAGATTTGTGAATGTTAAATCATATATTGATAAAAAGAGATATTTCGGGTTTTCACGCTCATGTAAAAAACTACGAAAATCATAGATTCTTCGCCATGTCTTACGTTCCACATTAATAAAAATGAAATTCAGCCAAAAAACGTTTTTTCGAGCTTAAAATTTATTTGATTAAAAACTTTTTTCTCCATTCTTCACATTTCGGTACAATACGTACCCTTTTCAAAAGATTTTAACCTAAATATTGATATTTCTACCATTAGTAATATTAAGGAGAACAATCACAATAAATAATTACGTATAATAATATAATTTTTTTTACCTGAGTCATCGAACTTTGAATTAATTAAAACATAAGATTAATGTCGTACAAGAAAAAACAAAAATAAAAAATAAAAAACTATGTCATTGGCCATTTTTCGAGTGGCAAAAATTGTTTTCACAAGACAAATTTTTAAACAATGAATATCGTTATGATCAAGTCTAAAAAAATTAATGATTTCTTCAAAAAATAAAACTTTATCATAGGTTCGGAAGGGCTAAAAAAAATTGACAGTTTAGAAATACTTACAGACAGTGTACGACGTAATGAACGTCGAAAAACAATGGACGAATTTTCATTCAAACTACTGATGAGGAAGCACGAAAATACGTTTAAATTAAAAGTGAGAAATTATGTAATTGAAAACATAAAATTATTTTATAATACTTTAATAAATTTTATTAATATTAAAAATTTCACGAAGATTCATTTTGATAAAAAGGGATATTTCGAGTTCCAGTCGTGTACAAAACTACGAATTTTGCTGACGTTTCGTGAACATTGCAGCCCGGTAAGAAGGCTTGCATTTAAAAAGTATTGAAACATTTCTTCATTCAATAGTGACGTGAGAAACATTGAATACTTAATATTAATCCCTTTTAATTTAGCAAATTTAGCTACTTTTATTTACTATTTTTCGAATAATAATGAGGTAAAAACGGTTTAAAACATAACATCGATCATTTTACGATGTCAGGATTAATTGACACGCAGAAGGTTCTGGTACAAAATAATTTTTTGAATTTTTTATCATGATTTTATATTTTTGTAATTAATAATGTTTGAAAAAAGTGAACATTTTACGATAAAGAGATGTATTCTTGTATACAATCCTATTAGAATTTCCAAATTTCATGCTTTTGGAGTGCGTTCTAATCAGAATTGAACTAGGTAGTTTGAAACTCTTTTGAATCGATATTCCAAATTCCTTAGTTTGAATAAAATAAAACCGATTTGAAGTAGGGAGTTCGAAAGTCTTTTGAATCGGCATTCGACGTTCTCAGTTTGAATCGAAAGAAAACCGATTCGAACTGGGCAGTTCGAAAGTCTTTCGAATCGACATTCGACGCCGTCGGTTCGAATCGAGCAAAGCTGATTCGAAGTGGGAAGTTCGAGAGTCTTTAGAGTCGACATTCGACGCGTTCAGATCGAAACGAAAGGAAACCGATTCGAATTCGGAAATTCGAGAGTATTTTGAATCGGCATTCGACGCCTTCAGTTTTTCGATTCGAATTCGAATTCGAAATGACTATATGTATATTTATTTCTTTCTGGTCGTGTCAGTATGTAAAATGCGCTGTATATAGTCTAGACTGAACAAGCCATTATTACATAATTACACACGAACACACGCAGACACACATCAGTTCGAATTGGAATTCAATTCGAAAAACCGAACAAAAACCTGCTTTTATTTTTCGGTGGCCGTATCGTGAAGATTTGTTTCTTTTCTTCAGAAAATACTCTTATAGTTTTTTTTCGATTCCTAACACTTGCTTTTCAGAAGGGCTTAAAGGCTCATAGCATGCTAATAGCGAATGAAAAATATAAAAAATATGTTTAAAAATATGGTTCATGGGTTCTAAATTTTCTAAGTGCTATAAATATAAATATTTCGAAAACCATTTTTACATTCTCATTCACGAGGGTGTAATGTATTCGTCCAAATTTTCGATCTCTGGTTTTTAACGGATCTTTACGTTTCGGCACTCACAGAGTTCGAAAATCATAAAATGTTGTTGGTGTCTCTCTATCTGTATGCCAGTATGTATGGTTACCTGAACTTTGTAGCCACGCTAACTTTTGAAGGATTTGTCCATTTGAGTCAGCTTTTGATACACTTCTTAAGGTACCCAAAATAAAGGTTAAGTTCGTTAAGCAGATATTTCCAACCAAAATAAAAAATTTAGGGCATTCTCAAAATTTGAACCTTTTTTTTCGTCGAATTTTAGAAATTTTTGTCAAAGTTTTTTGTAGATGGCTCTGTTTCCATGCCGAAATCTTTTTCATAATTTACAAGATTCACAAAGTTTAATTTATTTAATTTATTCAAACGGGGCACCAGTGTTTTATTAAACAAATAAACTGATTTTTAATCGGAATTTAAATTTTCTGGAATAATGACATAATTGAGGTGCATTTTTTTCTCGTTCGAACTGTAATAAGCCACGCAGGGGTGGAAGGTAGCTTGACTATTTGTCCAATGATGGAATAGGATAGCATTTTGGATATGAAACGTGTAATTTTCACAGAAATCTAATGTGACGATAAATTCTCCTTCTTCGGGACATTCCTTTTTTCAACGAAATAAGCTGCTTGAGATTTACCAAGGGAATCATGTTTTAGGAGGAGAGCAAGGTCTGTATTAAAATTCTAGAAGAACTTTTTTTTTCTCTGTCCTTTCAATCATATCGCCTCTGAAAAAATACACGAAAAATGGAAATCATGGCGGAGTTAATAGAAAATATGAAGTATATCGTATTTGTTTTTTGTTTGATTAAACTTTAAGGCTTTCTTTATGTTCTATTTTTTTTTAATTTATACAAAAATAATGACATTTCTTCTACATGACTGGATACAATGAAAGTTCGCTATCTTCCGAATTTCGTACCAACTTATTATCACATTCAATCCCGATCCAAACGTCGCACCTGGCTGCAGCGACAAGCCCGCCGGCCGATGTACGGCGCAAAGAAAAAATTAGTTTCGAACACGTCCAAGGTCAAATACAATTTTTTTTCTTTAGAAAATTAAAGCTGAAAGTTCAATGTACATGTATGGGAAATTGCAGCCCATTCGCGTATGGAGAACACATAACAATTTAAAATTGTTTATAAAAATTTTATTAAAAATAAGTTTTTATGAAAACAATTTTCGTTTCTTTTTGTGTATTTCATTTGAAAGGGAAGATATTTATCTACAATCGATAAAAATTTCACTGGACTAACATCAACCGGATTTGACTTATACTTTTTGCAAGAAAATAGGGTCCAAATGTTTATGTAACAAAATAACAAATAAAAAAAGAAATATTAAAAAATACTTCAAATTGCTTTTTTGTATGGTGGAATACTTCACGAATATATCATTTATGTCATAGTTTGGGTTTTCAGGGAAAATTTTGTGATGTAGTTGACCTGGTTTGACCCAAAGTGCTCAAAGTTCTCAGTATTTTTTCCTCGCGCTATTCACGTGAAACGACCAATGGGTCGCGCACCAGGTTGTTTAGTACATATTCTGCGTGAATTTTTTAAGAATTTAAATTGTGCCTATTGCCAAAATAACTAACAATATTGAGTCGACGACCCTGGTGCACCAGGTCGCGCACCAGGATGTTTAGCACGTATTCTGCCAGAAGTTTTTAAGAATATAAATTGTGCCAACTTACAAAATAACTACCAATGGTGGGTTGATGTTCTATGTACACCGGGTCGTGCACCAGGTAGCTTAGCACATATTGTACAAGAACTTTTTCAAAATTGAAATTGTTTCAGCGACCAAAAAAACGTCCATTAATGAGCTGACGTTCCGTGTGAACCTGATCGCGCATCAGGTAACTTAGAAAGTATTCTACAAGAACTTTTAAAAAATTTAAATTGTTTTAACAGCAAAATCCACATCCAATATTAAGCCGACAATCCGTTTGGACGCTATAAATACCAGAACTAAACACCAAATGACTACGTAAATGACATTTTGAACGACCTGGTGCACGATCAGACGAACCCGGGTTCTTGACTCGATCCAGTGCACCCGGATCGTCAACTCACAATTCTGAGTTATTTTGGCAGTTTGAATAATTTAAATTTTGAAACAGTTCTAGCAGAATACGTGCTAAGCTACCTGATGCGCGACCCGGTGCACCCGGGTATTATATTATATTATATTTATTATTATATTATATTTTTGTCGCAGGCTAATTTCCTCTGACAGTCACATGTTCTCAAGGGCATGTGATACTCAGAAAATTGTCGATTTTACCAGTTTTAGGTTCCCCCGGCTTTTTTCTAGGATAATACATATTTTGTCTTAAAAATGCGGAAAATGATAGCTAACATGCTAACGGACGTCCTCATACACTTTTTTGTGGTTTAATTCAAAAAAGTTTTAATTTAGGAAAATTTGATTAATTTGCATGGCGCTTAGAAATTAATTTCGATTTTTTCAGTGTTAGGTTTCCCGAGCTTTTTTCCTAGCAAAAGAAATATTTTGTCTTTAAAATCTGGGAAATGATAGCGAACATGCTAACGGACGTCCCCGCATATTTTTTTGTATTTTTTTTTTTTTAAACAGTTTTGATATTGCCTTGTTTACAGGCTATCAAAAAAGTTTGTTTCATAATAATTTCCATATTATCGGAAAGGCAGAGATGAAAAACGACGTAACCTCAAAATAATGAACACGCATACAATTTTTATTTAGCACAATAAGTTTTTTTCATTATCCCTCAAAAAAGAGTCCAGGGACGTCCTTTATGATATTTTATAGCATCTCCGAATTCAATTTTTAAAAATGTTCTTTTTTGTGGAAAAAAGCCGGGGGAACTGCACCCGACTGATCACACGACGAAGTATCACATGCCATTAAGAATATTCATTTGTGTTTAGCGAGCATTAGGGTACTATATTAGAGAGGAATATGCAAACGCCATTTTGGTTCATGGCAGTTCGCGGAAAACAGTGCGATAAGCACGTCGTATAGTTGAATTAAAATCAAGTTTAGAATATAAGAAAAATGGTCTGCTGCAGTGCTCCGTTTTGTAAAAATAGAAGCGAGAATGGATTTAAACTTTACCATTTTCCACTAGGGCGAATAGAAAGACTGTCAATGTGGATGATAAATTGTAGACGCGACAAATGGAAACCGAATTTAAATTTAAGATTATGCGAAGTTATTACTAATATTCATGACTATCACAATATAATTCAAATATAGGGACATGGTAAAGTGAGAGAAAGATACATTTTCCGTCTGCATACAACAGGCTTGTAGATATACCATTAGAAAATTTTAGATGGACGACCTCCAACGTTATACATAGTCTGAGATTTTTTTACCATAAATTAGAGGTCAAATGAAAGCTTTAAATCTGAGTTTGTGCATGTGCAGCATTGACCCTTTCGCCGCCATGTTGCAAAACGTATTACTTTCGATTTTTATGGATTGCTCGAGTTCTATTCGTCCAACGAAGACTAACCCGGACTAGTGTCAAGGTGCGCTTGGTCTCTCTCTCTCTCTCTCTTTCTATACTGATGACGTAATTCAACTGGAGTAACATAAAAGCAAACAATTCATTTTTAACAAATAAAAAACAAATTTTTAACAAAATAGTTCAATTTTCAACAACAACAATGACTTTAAAAAAATACAATTTATAACTGAAAAGTTTAGTTTATACTTTAGTTTACAGTTAAAACAATTAATTTTTACCCCCAAAAAAACGAACACTTTTAACAAAAGAAATTAATTTCCAACTGAAACAGATGAATTTTAAAACAAGAAGAATAAATCGCCACCAAAACAGATAAATGTTCAACTAAAGAGATCAATTTTCAAGACAAAAAAATTGTCAACAAAATTATTGAACTTTCATCTTCAGAAACGAGCCAAAAACAAGTTCAACGCAAAAAAATGAAAATTGAAGCACGACATTTTAAGAACCAAGATTATGTTTGTAAAAATACGTGATATCTTTTATAAGGTATCACGATTCTTTATTAGAGGCTTAGAGTACAATGACGTGCTAAGTAATTAAGCGAACTGACTCGACGGTTCTCACGCTCTTCAATATATAGACCTTACTGGATGCTAGGTGGGGGAAACTCGCTGACCTTTATAGCCCGCCCTTGAAAGTGTTTTTGGGCTCCATAAATATTAATCTTTTAACCCTCTTACTCGCCTTACTTTTGATGGTGTATTTAAGAGTGGTTGAACGGAAGCATTGTAGATAACGACATGTGTAGGGGTTTCGATGTTTGTTTTCACGCAGAATAAGCATACGTTTTTATGTATGCAGTATTTTAAAAGTTCGAATATTCTTAATTTGTACGAAATGTATGTATCCACTAAACCTATTGAGCCATATCCCAAATAACCTAACCAGGATACAGCGGTTTTCTTCCATGTTTGGGTGCGGCGTTGATTCGCTATTTTTTTTAAACATACGATATTTTCTGTATTTTCTAAACTTAATCTAGCCTGTTTCAATTCTGTATTGCTTATTAGTTTCGGTAACGGAATAAGCCTGTCTTTTAATTGATCTAAATCGCTTATATCATAACCTGTAAAACTAATTTTTTCGTCGGTATTATTATTATTATCCGTTGTTCACAGCTATGACCGTTTCTGCTGTAATAGATACGGAGAAGTGTTACATTTATTGTCCGTATATCTTTTGAAGATACTGGCTTCACAGGTGACACTTTCGATTAGTTTAATCTTTGGTTGTGCTCGTTTACAAATTTTGTATTCTAATACTTGTTTAAATTTTTCGATTAACTATGTGTCGAAACGTATGAGTCTCTGTATTTTATTACATAGTTGAAGTCAGGGACTATGGATAGGTAAAACTCATTGGATTGCTACTGGGATAGGGATGATATGTTTAAGCGTTCCTTCTTCTTTTTCAAGTACTGGAATTTGAATTACGTAAGTTAGTAATCCTTTAATAATAGCAACGGATCTTTCACTTATGTCGAGGAGGTGTTGCTAGTTGTCCTCATGATTATCGAAGTGGTAGCGGGTACGATGCTTTTCCTCGAATTCCTATATTGTTTTCTTTAGGATGGTCCTGGTCAGGATTTGGAGGTGCACAATGCCACGTTTCCCATCGCATATTGCGTTAATAGCAGTGTCCATATCTTCTGTTGCCTCATCTATCATTATGGCTGTCATTAAGAGTTTAGAGTTTAAGTAGCTATCTTTCATTGCTAAATTTTGTCCCGTGCTAATATTTCGAGAAAATTCTCTTTCTTTGTTTTCCGGACCATATAAGGTTTTTGAAAAGTCGCCTATAAAGTTAGCTAGGCCTCTTTTTGCTCGTTGTTTCTCTAGGAATTTATGTAAGATGTTTTTTTTCGCTTTCAACCGATTGAAACTACCCTTAACGAATTGAATTTCGAATTAGGGG
>NC_046657.1:177990486-178013038 GCF_010883055.1 Belonocnema kinseyi | reverse complement strand
TTACAACCTTTTTCAGCGAGTTCGACAGTGTTACCAATAGCGTCGATTCTTTCCTTTGTTGATGTTAGATTGATGCCGATGATTAATCGCCAGGTTTCATGGAATAGATGTACCTTTGAGATATCTTCCACATATATGTTTCCTTTTATTTCATCTAGTTGGTATTCAGCTACTGCCAGGGGTATGAGGAATGTTAGGATTCACAGGATTATCATCTGTAAAATATGGCATAGTGTTATCAATGTGGACTGTGGTCACTTGATTTTTCGTTAGAATTTTAAGGTTGTTACTGTCCAGAATGTTTATAATTTTATTGCATTGCAGATAGAATGTTGCGTTCTCTACCGAATGTGAGTTCGTAGGGCGAAAATCCTGTCATTTGATTTTTTGTGGTGCTTATTACAAAGTTTACAAATTTCAGGTTGTTATCCCAATTTCTATTATTTACCGCTATTGTTGTCCGGATCAAGTTACCTAATGTGGAATGCATCCTTTCGATGTCTCCATTAGATTATGGATGGAAGGATATTGTTTTAATAGGTTTGATATTTAGTGTTTCCTCGAATTGATGCATCATGTCGGATACAAAATTTTGACCTTGATCCGTCAGTATTGTTTTTGGGGCTACGAATTTGTAGATATAATGATCCATCATCTGGGTAACAATAAATTCGGAGATTTCCTCTTTCATGGGTAATAACAGAGTGTATCTTGTTAATCTATCTTGTATAGTTAGGATATACTTGTTTCCACAATGTGTTTCTGGGAGGGGTCCGTAGATATCTAATGAGATTTTGTCATTAAGTTTCAGTGGGACGTCGGGTCTTATGCTCTGCATTTGATATTTTATTCTTGTTGTTTTGTGGAGCTGACAGATTTGACAGGTTTTAACATACTTTTTTATTTCTTCATCCATTTTTGTCCAATGTCCTAATCGCTTGGCTTTGTCCAATGTATTTTGTTCGCGTAGATGGTCTGCATGAGCCTCTTTTATGACTTTCTCTTTTTCTTCCTTAGTTAATTCTCTGGTGTTTATGAAACATATGAGGAAACTTAGATCGGGGTACAGAATGGATATAAACTCTATCATTTCTTGGAGTGTTTCTTTTTCTAAGGAACTTATTAATGGTTCTCCAATTAATAATCTGATTAAGGAGAGTTTCCTTGCTAGAATTTCTTCTATTAACAATCTCAGTTTTCTTAGCCATTATTCTTCATTGTATGGTGGTAGGTCTTCTTTTGTCATATTCTTCCATAGTTTTCCTATAGCATTAGGCTTAATTTTTCCAGGAATTGGTTGTAGTCTCTATTGCGTGAAATCTTCGTAGATGTTTCCTGTTTTAACAACTCCTTGTTCCTGGTTATTATTATTTTCATGTAGTGTTTCAGTTTCCAAAGGTTCGGGTTCTTCTAAAGTTTTCTTCGTGCTTTTTGGTGAGAGTTTTATTTTTTCTCTTTCCTCTAGTGTTCTTTCTTCGGTTATTACTGGTGTATTGAAAATTTCGATGGCTGCTAATTGGTCTTCTGTCTGTTCTAGCGTCAGGCTTTGCGTGTCTTCTACTTCGTCCATTAGGCCAGCTGATTTCATAGCTTCTCTTAAGGTATCTTTTGTTATTGCAAATACTTTTCTTATATCATCGTCGTAAATCGGGAAAAGTCTAGAAAGGCAGTCGGCTACCTTGTTTTCCTTTCCTTTGACATACTCAATTGAATATTTGTATTCCTCTAAACGCAATCCCCACCGTACAAGCCTAGAACTTGGGTCTTTCACATTGTGGAGCCAAAGCAGGGCTTTGTGGTCGGTTTGGATTTTGAATTATTTACGTAAAAGATATTGCCATAAGCGTTTGACTGCCTAAATAATAACAAGGAGTTCTTTTTCACTCGTAGTGTAATTCTCCTCAGCTTCGTTTAGTGTTCTGGAGATGAAGAGGCATAGGTGCCCTTATTAAGAGAGGACTGCCCCTAGTCCGTAGTTAGATGCGTCAGTAGTTAGGGCAAACTGTTTTTTAAAGTCCGGAAACTTCAAGACTGGGGCTGATGTTAGTGCTTTTTTTAGTGTTGTGAAAGATGCTTCACATGATGGTGTCCAATTAAAGGGTGTGTCTTTTTGTGTCAGTTTCATTAGAGATTTTGCAATAGGGGAGAAATTTCATATAAAATTTCGGTAATAACCCGCTAGACCTAAAAATGATTGTACGTACTCAATTATTTCGAGTTGTTTGAAATTAAGTATTTTTTCTATTTTTTCAGTATTTGGTTTGACACCATCTTTGGTTATGACATGGCCAAGATATTCGAGTTCGGGTTTTAGGTATTCACATTTTGTGGTTTCAAGTTTTAATCCTAGTTCCGCTATCCTTTTTAATACCAGTTCTAGATTTTGGTTGTGTTCTTGAAGTGTTTTGCCAAATATGACGATATCGTCGATGTAGACAAAGCAGTTTTTGCATATTAAATCGTGGAATGCTCGGTCCATCATCCTTTGAAAAGTAGCTGGGGAAATTTTTAAGCCGAAAGGCATACGATTGTACTCAAAATATCTCTGTTGTGTTGAAAAGCCTGTGCATTTTTCACAATCATCCTTCATCGGAATTTGGTGGAAGCCTGCGCTTAAATCGAAGGCCGAGAAGAATTTAGCTCTTCCTAGCTGGTTTAATATATCGTCCATCATTGGCAATGGTTAGGCGTCTTGATCAGTATCTTTGTTGATCTGCGTCTCTTCCAGAGCAAACTCTCTATGTTTTTTAGGGAGTTTGTGTGATCTATAGATTGATAAATTTACTAGAATTAAAGACAATTTCGTGCTCCGTTAGTGTGGTACAGGGTAAAGGGTTTCCTGGGAGAGCGAATGCTTGGTAGTATTTGACTAGGAATTTATGTATAACGTTCCTGTGTTCCTTCTCTATGTGGTCTAATTTGGAGTTATTAAGCAGATCCTGGAATTTATCCTGTTTTTCATCAAATTGGTCTGTTCCCTTTTCAAGGTTAATTGATTTTTCCTTATGTGTGGTATTGGTGTGTTGATGGTTTTAATAGTTTTAATTTTCTCGAACTGGGGGTTATCAATAACTCTAGTGGGTTTGTCCGAGTAATTGTAGTATGGCACAGTGATTGTTTCTTGATGAATGGTGTAGATGCCATCAGGAATATTTTCCTGCTTTTCAATCCAAATATGTTGGTTTTGTTCATTGATAGATATTTTACATACATTGATTGTTTTGGGTGCTAGGTATTCTTTCTCTTTAATTAATGGTGTTATAATATTATCCACCACAAGGTGGGTTGGTGTTATTGCGTGGCGAGAGTATTTTTTAAGGAAAGGCTGACGTATAATTCCATATTCTAATAATGGGAAATCGTCATCGACTAAATGGAATAGGTGAATTTTGCCGAAATAATTTAAATGGCATGCTTCGTTTGTGTATTGCAGATCGTTGCCCAACTCAAATTTCTTTTTATATTTAAAGGATGGTAGGTTGAAGATGGTTCTTTTTTTAATTAGATTTATCGCGGCTCCTGTGTCGAATAGTAATTTGTATTCCTGTCCATCACTTCTTATTGATATTGATTTAAGTTCTCCACATATGGTAGCGATTCTGCTGATTCTTCGTACTGGATTTGTTCCTCCATTTCTTCCTAAAATGGTTCTAATTCCTGATCTAATATATTTCTTACTTGTGAAGGTCTCTTTTGGTGTTGCCCTGGTTGAAAATTTTGCGTTTTATTTCAGTAGCTCTAGGCTGCGAATTGTCTCATTTTTCCGCACTTATGGCATGTTATTTTTGCTCTTTCTGCCAAAGGTATAGTTTGATTCAGTGCTTTAGCGTCTGTGCTTCATGAAGTATTAGCTTCTTGGCGTGTGGGAGGTATTGGTCGAGGCATGGAGCAGGGTTTGGGTTTTAGTGTAGGAGGAGGGTTTTTTTAAGTTTGGGCCTCTCTTAATCACATCTCATACTCGGTTGCTTCCTTTCATGCTTCTGCGATGTTGGTTGGTCTGATAGACCGAACTTGTACTCCTATTTCCCTTCTGAGATTTATCATGTATTGGTTGAGACTTTCTTGTTCTTCAATTTTCAATTTAATTCTACTTTTGTCTTCGCCTTTAGGGGATTGAGCTTGAACTGTATATTTGAGTTCATTAGTGATTCGTTTGAACCGCAAAGAGAAATTTTGTACTATCTCCGTTTGTCCTTGTTTGCATGATTCAAGTTTACTTTTTATTGATAGAATGCAACCGGGTTGTTTGAGGTTTTGTCCTAATGTCTCGTATAATTCAGAAAAGGTATTGATAGGGGAAAATCTTATTGCTCTTTCAGCTTGAGCTATAACTTATATACTAATATACAATTTTCTAGTTGAATCCAAGAATGTCGTTTTTTTGGCGGATCTCATTCCATTCACGAGAAACGTTGCATTAATTCCAATTTTAAACATTTAAAAAAGTTAGATATCTGTTATCACCGAAAACCCTAGATTTCGAATGATTAAGTTTAGGGCTGTTAACTGTGAAATTAAAAAAAAATCTATTTCTAAATTTTAATCCGAAGGCTTAACAAAAAACCATTTAGTGTCGGCTACTCTATTGATATAGCCTCTCCCTAGTGGGAGAATCGGAAAGAATCGCTAAGAAAGTACCTTTCTGATCATTTCCGATTTCTATGTGAACTTTAGTTCCGTTTCTTTCCGAACGCTTTCTCTTTCCGAAGCTTACCGATCTTTTGCGAAGTGTCCCACTCCATTTACTTCTTTCTGAAACCTTCCGACTTCTTTCCGAATAAATGACACAGCGTCAGAATAGTTTATTCCGATTCTTTCCGATTTTTCTCCTGTTTCCCACATGGCTCAGAAGTCAATGTCATTCTTTTTCTGTGCCAACAACATTATAGAATATCTGCTGAGTGACAAATACTATAAAATAGTAATAATATTCTGCGCTTCCTGTGGGCGAAGAGTGAATAGTGTTTAACGCTTATTTTTACTGCATAAAAAAGGTATGTTATGAATAGACAGGATATGTTTCAAATAAAGTGATTGAAATATCACATGCGTAAACTTTAAATTGACATTGCCTACATTTACTGACAGCTATTAGGGCAAACAGGTGAATCTGAACATAAACGTTCGAAGTTTTGAACGCAACCATAGAAAATATCATAAACTTGATCCGAAGTTACACGGACTTGGCCGAATAGCTGATTCGAATGCAACCTTAAAGGCGCGAAATATGAATATACCCCTGTACTATATAATGGCTTCTCTCCTGCTGTTGTGCAATTCGGGTGGCATTCAACTCGCGATTTATGCAAGCAAGGTTCGGAAGCACATTTCACATAGCCCTTTCAGATTCTCGTTCGAACTCTTTCCAAACCTTTTCCGAATTATTTCCGAAACCTTTCTGAATCTTTCGGAAGTGGCCTTTCCGATTCTTTCCTTTTTTCTGACAGGCCCTACCGATAGAAATCTCTAAGTATTCTCAATCGAAATGACCTGGCACATTTGGGTCTATAATCAGAGTTGATTTGATTGATTTAGTTTCTGAGTTATTTACAGTTATTTACAGTAGTTGGCGGTCGCTAAACCGACTCTCCTTTTTTAAATTTTTCTTCAAATTATTAAAACTTTTTTTTTAATTGATGAATTTTCTTATTATACTTATTTATAATTATAACTTATATACTGATACAAAATTTTCTAGTTGAATTAAAAAATGTTGTGTATTTTGACGTATCTCATTCCATTTACGAGAAACCTTATATCAATTCCAGTTTTAAACATTTAAAAACAAGTTAGATATTTGAAATCATCGAAACCCGTAGATTCCGAATAATTATGTTTTATGCTGTTAACTATGAAATTAAAAAAATGTACATCTTAATTTTAA
The DNA here is from genome assembly GCF_010883055.1 of Belonocnema kinseyi. Taxonomy (NCBI): domain Eukaryota; kingdom Metazoa; phylum Arthropoda; class Insecta; order Hymenoptera; family Cynipidae; genus Belonocnema; species Belonocnema kinseyi. Next base: position 178,007,154 of record NC_046657.1, on the reverse strand, counting down.
TCCGAAAGCTTAACAAAAGACCCTTGAGTGTCGGCTACTCTATTGATATAGCCTTTCTGCTTGTTATTTATGACCGAATTCTTATTTCCATTTCAGTATCTATGCTTATTATTTATGATCGTATTTTTATTTCAATTTCGAAAAAGAACATTTTAAAGCCTTTAAAACATTTAAACGAGCTACCTGGACCATTAAATATATCTACCTGAGTGCCTGCGGAGAATTTCTTAGAGCTTCTCAGAGTCTTGAGAATCCTTAGCGTATACTCTGAGATTTCTATGGGTAGGCAGTGGCGGACTGGGTACGCAGGGGCGCGGCCGGGGACCCAATACTAATAATATTTCAAATTAAAATTAAAATTATTTCTTGAAGAAAAGATCCTAATCCTTCTTCACTCCATTGGGAATCGAACCGCAAAACTTCTGATTACCAGTCAGTGCTTTTCCAATTAAGCTATTAGAGGGATCAGAATAAGAACTCCTAATTCAAGAAAATAACGCTAATTTCTAGCTAGGTGTTAATGGTTCAAGTAATTATTTATTATTGTTTATTATTTATTATTTATTTTGCTTTCTTAAAGCTACCATCTGCCACTCCACGAGTTTTTACTCGCTCGCTTCCTGACAGTCAAGAAAGTTTCTTACAATGCGATAGGTGTTCAATAAAACCGCCTTCTGAGCTGGTGCCAATTCCCTACTGACTCCTAAATGTTGAAGATGTTCAGGGCATCTTGCGTGCACATTGCCTATAGCCGAAATCACAATGGGATGAATAGATGCATGATTTACTTCACGCCTTAACTCGCTATAATTGTGGATCTTGGTTGTATAGGTTGACTGCAAATTTCGGTTAAGCGGACAAGCGATTTCGATGATGTAGACCCTTCCACCTTTTCCTTCCCGCATCATGATGTCAGGTCGATTGGCCCGGATGTAAGGATCCGTTTGCATAGTAACATCCCAATATAAGATGTAATCTTCGCCTTCTAAAACAATCATTGGAATGCATCTATAGAAGGGCATCTATTCTTTTAAGAGACCTAGGTTTAGGGCAAGTGGTTGGTGTATAATGCCCGCAACATCATTGTCTGTGCGTATATTCTCTCTGAGTCATTACGCGACAGCCATCAATAATGTGCTCGATGGATTCGTTGGTATCTCGAAATAAACAACACCGGTCAACCACGTCTTGATGTAGCACGTGGTTGCGATAATTCCTGGTGCTGACAACCTTGTCCTGTATCGCAAAGACGAATCCTTCCATCTGTGGATTCAAAACACCCATTCTTAGCCAAATATGAGATACCTCACTACCCACTTCATTTTGATCTAACATATTGGAGTGCTCGCCATAGATGGCTTTCTGCCTTCATTGTATTTATAATTCCTCCATGGTTTCTGCCCCGATATTCAGGGCCCCATTTGAGAGCAGATTTAAGGGCGTGTAGTCAATATTCGCTTGACAGATGGTACTGTAAAGCGCTACATTTCGTTTGCTATTAAAATAGTCTCGCAACTGTATAACTTTTGACGAACGAGTACGTGAAGGCAGACATGGCATATGTGTTGATTGCCCTGATTTTGTTTGCAGAGGTGAGAAAACTCTTCATAATTAATCTGAGTCTCGTAGAGAAGTCAGTCGCAGGATTTCGCCGGAAGCGGGTGATAATCTGAAAAACTGCACCCGATCCTAGCGAAATAGCGGTAAAATTTCATCCATAACCACGTCTCACGACTGTGAGATAGGTGGTTACAGTCTATAATAGAATCAATACAGCGATCCGGCAAAAGTGTCGTGCGCCCTGAGAACACGGAGCGACCGAAGGACGACCGCCTTCTGCATTTTTCCCGCAAGAGTTTTAGCATATTGTTGACACGCAGGGATCTTTTTCAGGCTATTAACATTGTGCCTTTGGATGTAGGTTGTTCCCGCATAAGTTGGATAACTAGATAGTATATGTGCTAGATACTCGGGGTGTGCATGGCACGCCCTGCAGCTATCATCGGGAATGTATTGGCTCAAAATATGCCGACGGTATGAAAAAGGTGGAAATGACACCGTCTTGACATGCCAAAATGAAACTCTCCGTGCCAGACCTAAATATGGGTAATTTAAGGAAAGCAAAAGTTATCTCATACAACACTGACTGATCCTCCACATTTCTGTGGAAGATGCCATGTATCCTTTTATCGATGAGCTGTACACGGAAGTTTTTCTCTTGTGGTTTCTTGATCCGGGCTTTCAGGAGTGAGTACTCGAGATAGATAAGATTTGATGCATTTTGCTCACCCCTAATACTGAAGTTAACTTCGAGTGTTTCAGCAGCCTCCTCAGCTGCTTTGTACAGAAACGCTCCTTTGTCCACTTCTTCGTGCTCCCTGCTCGTTTTTCGTCCATGGAACCACTCCAAATGAATAGAGGACTACCGGGATGGCAAGCATGTTCGTTTCAGATACTGTGTTCCTCGCCGACAGTTCGGAAGACCAAATCTGCCGGTGGAGACGTTTGTATCTGCTTTGGTTTGTATCCTTTATAGATGTCACATCCTGTGTGCGGCTCTGTGGCACGCCTAGGTATGTATAAGACTCTCCAACGCAAAGGTGTCGTATAGCGCTTCTATCGACGAGCCTAGGGTCTTCAGGGATGCCATTAAGTTTTCATAGCTAAAAATAAATTTTGGCGCATTTGTTTAACGCAAATTCCATTCATATTTCCTCAGTATATCGTTCGACAATCCCTAGAGCTAGAGGTAGTTGTTGTTTATTTTTAGCATAGATCTTAAGATCCTCCTTGTAAAATACATGAGTGACCTTGTACTTTCGATCTGCAAGGTTTGCCACAAAAGTACGCATCGGAATAGCGTAGTGCTAGAGATAGTAACAATAAGGCGAGGCAAAAGAGGAGTGGGCTCCTGATGTCGCCCTGAAGGACACCTCTCTGAAGGGTGACCTTGTGATGAGATAGTAAGTCTGGTTTTCCAAAGCGGCATCAATCCCTCTGTGCACCTCACGATTTGCGAATGAACCTTTAAACTTTCTAAAAGACAGATGATAAGTCTATGGGAGGTTGAATCGAAAACTTTCCGGTAATCAATCGAGGCCATCGATAGATAACGCTGGTAGGATGCTGCCTCTTTGCAGACACATCTATCGATGATCAAGTTCTCCCGACATCCTGCGACGCCTTTCTTTGAGTCGCTTTGTTCATACATGTCTTGCCGCACAGGTTCAATTGCCCGAACAATCCTGTCATTTAGGATAGTTGTGAATATCTTATACAGTGTGTTCAAACAAGTGACTAGACTTTAATTCTTCGGGTCAGCTAAGTTGTCTATTTTAGGCAGAAGTATTGTGCGCCCTTCCATCAACCACTTGGGAATTGGCTCTTCCGACTTCAAATATGAGGTAAAAATACGGGCCAAATGCTGATGGGTTGAAGAAAAGTTCTTCCACCAGAAGGTTTTGATACAATCTGGTCCCGGTGCGGAATAGTTCTTCATCCCTCTCAATACTTTTTTCACCTCCTCGGTAGTGATGGGTGGGCATTCTTTATCAGGTGTTATGAAGGCAACACATAACTCCTTGAAGCTCTTTATATTTTCTGAGTCTTTGCTCAGTCTATACTGAACTTCGTAGACTTCTCTCCAAAATACTTCGACCTCTTCTGGTTTGGGTGGGTGTTCGACAGTAACTGGAGGTTCTTGGAAGAGTCGAGATGGGTCAGAGAGAAACTGTGGATTTTCTCTGACCCACCTCTCCCTTCGCTCTAGACTTCTCTTAGCGTCAGATAGTATCCGTATTCTCTCAACAGTATGCTGTCTGATGGTCAGCAGCTTTGACTTGTTAAGTGTGTGATAACGGGTCCGGAGTTCGCGCGCGAACTTTCGAACCTTGTCGGTAAGATTCCTGCCAAATGTGATGTAGTCAATCACACACTGAATGTGGGACGCGTACTATCTTGCCCAGCCTATCATAATGGCAAGTTGATGCATTCGTCTTTTGGTCTTATGATCAGCCGTTGGTTTTGTTTTATGGTTCGCATCGGCCAAAGCTCTCGTTGCATTATACGCACAATAATTGATAGCCCAGAGGTCGGATTCTCCGGAAAAATGTCCAGGAAGCTCGTCATCCATTTCAGCCAGATCATTAGGCTTAAGAGAAACCTTGGTGTTGTTGTTTCTCCGGGTCGTAAAGCATCGCACTTCATCTATTGGATGCCTGCTCGCGGTTGATCTTAGTGTCGCCTCTCTTTCTCTGTTGCCGGCTTGTTCTAGCTGTGGTAGAGTAGGCGATCCGCTTACATAGCCCCTTTTACGGAGTAGTACAGCATGGTTTCGCGGACGTTGCTTTACGACCCGGAGAAACATCAACACCAAGGTTTCTCTCAAGCCTAACGATCTGGCTGAAATGGATGACGAGCTTCGTGGACATTTTTCCGGAGAATCCGAACTCTGGGCTATCAATTATTGTGTGTATAATGCAGCGAGAGCTTTGGCCGATGCGAACCGTAAAACAAAACCAACGGCTGATCATAAGACAAAAAGACGAATGCATCAACTTGCCATAAAGATAGGCCGGGCAAGACAGTACGCGTCCCATATTCAGTGTGTGATTGACTACATCACATCTGGCAGGAATTTTACCGCCAAGGTTCGAAAGTTCGCGCGCGAACTCCGGTCCCGTTATCACACACTTAACAAGTCAAAGCTGCTGAACATCAGACAGCATATTGTTGAGAGAATACGGATACTATCTGACGCTAAGAGAAGTCTAGAGCGAAGGGAGAGGTGGGTCAGAGAAAATCAACAGTTTCTCTCTGACCCATCTCGACTCTTCCAAGACCCTCCAGTTACTGTCGAACATCCACCCAAACCAGAGGAGGTCGAAGTATTTTGGAGAGAAGTGTTGCCCTCATAACACCTGATAAATAATGCCCACCCATCACTACCGAGGAGGTGAAAATAGTATTCAGAGAGATGAAGAACTATTCCGCACCAAGACCAGATTGTATCAAAACCTTCTGGTGGAAGAAGTTTTCTTCAACCCATCAGCATTTGGCCCGTATTCTCACCTCATATTTGAAGTCGGAAGAGCCGATTCCAGAGTGGTTAATGGAAGGGCGCACAATATTTCTGCCGAAAATAGGCAACTTAGCTGACCCGAAGAACTACAGGCCAATAACTTGTCTGAACACGCTTTATAAGATATTCACAGCTATCCTAAATGATAGGATTGTTCGGGCAACTGAACCTGTGTGGCAAGAAATGTATGAACAACGAGGCTCAAAGACAGGCGTAGCCGGATGTCGGGAGAACCTGCTCATCGATAGATGTGTCTGCAAAAATGCAGCATTCTACCAGCGTGACCTATCGATGGCCTGGATTGATTATCGGAAAGCTTTCGATTCGACATCCCATAGACTTATCATCTGTCTTTTGGAAATCATAAATGTTCATCCGCAAATAGTTGGGTGCAAAGAGAGATTGATGCCGCTTTGGAAAACCAGATTCACTATTTCAGCTGGCAAAAATCGTGTGACAACTAAGAAGGTCACGTTGCAGAGAGGTGTCTTTCAGGGCGGAATCACGAAGAAGTGGGCAAAGGAGCATTTCTGTACAAAGCAGCGGAGGAGGCTGCTGAAACACTCGGACTTGACTTCAGTATTAGGGGTGAGCAAAATGCATCAAATCTTATCTATCGCGAGTACTCACTCCTGAAAGCCCGGATTAAGAAAGCACAAGAGAAAAACTTTCGTGAACAGCTCCTCGATAAGAGGATGCACGGTATCTTCCACAGAAATGTGAAGGATCAGTCAATGTCTTGTGAGCTAACTTTTGCTTTCCTTAAATCGCCCGGATTGAAGTCTGGTACAGAGGGTTTCATTTTTTCATGCAAAGACGGTGTCATTTCCACCTTAACATACCGTCGCCACATTTTAAGCTAAGACATTCCCAATGATAGCTGCAGGGCATACCATGCACTCCCCGAGCATTTAGCTCACATACTATCTATTTGTCCAACTCACGCGGGAACCACCTACATTCAAAGGCACAATGCGGCACTAAGAGTGCTTTATTACCATCTCTGTCACTCCTACGGCATTCACCTTAATATCGCTCTTCTGAATGCTCCTAGGGAAATTGAGTCAATTGTCGAGAATGGAATGTGCCGCATATACTGGAACTTTATATTCGCGACAATTGTTTCTGTTTCTCACTCGAGGCCTGACATGGTTCTTCTTGACTTCGGGAGGCGAACCATGTTCATTATCGAATTTTCGGCACCAGCTGACAAAAACATCATAACCAAGGAGAATGAAAAGAAAGAGAGGTATCGAGACCTTATATGGGAGCTGCAACGATTGTACCCGGAATATTCTGTTAAACTGATCGTCCGTATCATCGGCGCTCTTGGAGGTGCCAAGGTTTCACTTGCTAATGGCCTAAAAAGCATCCCTGCATGTCAACAATATGCTAGAACACTTGCGGGAAAAATGCAGAAGGCGGTCTTCCTTGGGTCTCTCTGTGTTCTGAGGGTGCACGAGGCTTTTGCTGGATCGTCGTATTGATTCCTTTACAGACTGTAACCACCTATCTCACGGTTGTGAGACGTGGTTGTGGCTGAAATTTTACCGCGATTTCGCTGGAAGCGGGTACAATTTGTCAGATTAGCGCCCGCTCCCAGCGATATCCTGTGGTTGTCCTAATGACAAATTTTTAATTATATATGTATATAGTAACTAGGTTTTCTCCAAATTTCTTGTGCCTACCACTAACACGAGCTAGCCGTGGTCGGGCCAGGCGGGAAAGCTAGCCACAAGACGGCTGCCACTTACCTGTCTGTCACGTCTGAATGGACCGAGTTTTTGGGCCACACACTTCTAACCCACAAACAATCCTCGAAGCTCCATTTAATTTCATTTGGCGCCAGGTCGTTTGGAGAGATTAGTTAGAATCAACTTATCAATGTTTGCATTTGAGCCGAACGTCTCTCCAAAAGTGGAGGGTCAATAAGGCCGGTTTCTGGGCCATCTACAGATTGGCCTCAAATATGTTTTATTTTATTCATCTAACAAGGTATCATAACCTCTTAAAAGGATTTTTCCTGAGAGTGATCTGATTTCAAGATATAGTCATTTTTAAGTTCGTATTTGACATGGGTTTTCGCACTTTCATTCAAATCATGCTAAGTTTCACATTGTTGGTATTGCTCACGCAAGATCATACTTGGCCAAAAACTGCGCACGTATATGCGTTACAACATATGTTAAATCCATCATTTTTCTCGAGGTACTTAGCCTTCAAATAGGGCACTCTGCAACAGCCTTATTCGTCAGAATTGGTTTGGTCATCTGAAGATGATGCTGCTTCTCTTTCATTTTCGGACCAACACGATGCATCATTCACAACGATAACAGAGTTTGAGGGCATCCGTGTACGCAGTTTTATTGAATCTTGTTCTAAAAGACTTTCAAAGATACTAGCGTCGTTGTTCTTGCCATCAGCAAAATACGGACCGAAAACATCCACTATATATCCTGTCGTCGTTACTAACATCATGGGCTTGACCAGATTCCTTCCTTTATGCATAGAATAAGTCCGCCCTTGAAAAGAGTAATTGCTACTCTTTTGGATAAACATGTATGTACCATCAGCTACAAGAATACATACATCTTCTCCATTTGCGAATAGCGTTTTTGCCGTTGATGTAGTATGGTCCTTAATGACTGACTCGGGTGATATGTGACCTATACCAAGATAATGAGGTACAAAGGATGACATCAGATCTTTCCTTGCTGCCGTAATTCCTCTGCCAACTCTTCGTTTTTCTATGTCAAAAATAGTTGATAAAACCGCATTGGAAAGACCTGTGCGCAACTTGATCAACAATAATGCAAGGCACAAACGCACAGAACGACCTTTTGTCGAACGCACTTCAATTGACAAGTACTGTGCAATATCACTAAATTTATTTTTCGTCAAACCGGTGAGCCTATAATAATCTTTATCCTCAAGCGCAGATGGATCATCAAAATTCAAGCCTGTTTTTCTTGCCTCCTCACGCAAATCATTCAGAAGCTTAGAAGCTTAGGTCGAAACGTGGAAGAAGAATGAAGGAGAATATAGCTAAAAGCATCGGCAACAAACGCGAATACCATGTGGAGGGGGAAAACAGTTGAACGTAGCGAAGCGTCAGTCGCACATGAACGATAGCGTTTTGTTTCCTATTCCACTGACTTTGGTTGATTTTAATCTCACTCCTCTTTGCCCAAGGGCGTCAAAGTGGCTAAGACCGGCAGTAAATGTTTCGTAAGAAAAATAACTTAAAAATAATAAATTAATAACAATAAATTAATACCTCAAAATAATACGCTCGGTTTTTCATAAAGTATAAAAATAAGCCCTATTTCGAAGGCTAAGTACCTCGAGAAAAATGATGGCTTTAACATATGTTGTAACGCATATACGTGCGCAGTTTTTGGTTAAGTATGATCTTGCGTGAGCAATACTAACAATGTGAAACTTAGCATGATTTGAATGAAAGTGCGAAAACCCATGTAAAATACGAACTTAAATATGACTATATCTTGAAATCAGATCACTCTCAGGAAAAATCCTTCTAAGGGGTTATGGGACCTAGTTAGATGAATAAAATAAAATATGTTTGACTCTAATCTGTAGATGGCCCAAAAACCGGCCTTATTGACCCTCCTCCTTTCGAGTCACGCAGGGGTCCCCGCTGATTCCACACTACTTCTTTTTTGAAACACACGCGACAAATTTTCGGATAACCGCGGATCGGAGTCGAGGCTGGAACGGCGCTTAAAATCGGTAAAAGAACGTCCACTTACTTTTTAGCCACTTGGCCGCTGTTGCCCAGTCCTTCCCGTCCATCGTTATAATTCCTTTTCTCTGACCTTCCTGAGGCTTTCTTTTGTGACGATTTTCGGGTGTAACCGTATCCCGGTTCTCAAGCCGACTCTGGCGTTTTCTTGCTCGCTCCCCTCGTCTTGCTACTGTTTTCAATCGGATCTTACCAACTTCCTGCGAGGCATCCGTTGATTGGTTGGTGCCAACGGACGAGCTCCAATGAGGTCTTTCACCAATGCGCGCCTTCCGCGTTAGAATCCGTCCAGCCGATTCGCTCTGGCCTGCTGAACGCTGTGCCAGCGCGTGGTCGCTCGTTCAGGTGGTGTTGCAGGGTCGGTTGTGTCTGTTACGGTGGTCCATCCGATGCTGCCACTCGCCGACGGTCGCCGAACTAACGCCTCGTGCTACCCGTGCCTGTAAATTCTGGTGAAAGGCTATTGTGTTGTCTGCTCCGTGTTTACAACTGTCGGACAGTTCCTATGTTTCGTGGTTAGGTTGGACTGGGCGATGTGAGGATTGCGGCATCTCAGTTGATCGTCGCCGTGGAGGTGTCGTCCGGGTCCTCTTTTGGAGCTTCTCCCGTCGACCCCGATCCTTGACATACAAGGCTTGCTACTATTCTATGTTTTTGTTTACTTGAGCTTTTGCCGGGTTCCCTGTTTTACTTTCATTTCGGTCTATTCAGTATTCTCGCGTTGTTTTTTACAGTGACTAACCTTCCTACTACTTAATGTTCGACTTTGAATCGTGCAGGTTGCCCACGTTGAAATCACTGCTTCTAGGGTACTATAGTAGACAGAAATATACAACCGCCATTTTGGTTCCTGGACAGTTCGCGGGAAACATTCTGATAAGCATGTCATATAACTTAAATAAAATTAAGTTTAGAATAAAAGAAAAATGATCTGCTGCAGTGTTCCGTTTTGTAAAAATAGAAGCGAGAATCGATTTAAACTTTACCGTTTTCCACTAAGACGAAGAGGAAGACTGTCAATGTAGATCATAAATTGTAGTCGCGAAAAATGGAAAACGAATTCAAATTCATCATTTTGCGAAGTAATTACTCATATTTATGACTATAACAATATAATTCAAATATATGGCGCCTGAAGATTACGTTTATATATAATTAAATTTCTTACGAGCATTTTTTGATATATTAAAGCGAAATGAGATCCAGAAGAAAGTAAGGTTAAGAACTCGTTCTTCTACAGAACGACACACGTTAACCCACGCAAATAAAAAAGACGTACGATGTAAAATATAAATAGTTATCATAATAAACTCTTGGAAAAGTATTGTATTAATGTTTGATCTATAGTCTATTTTTATTTTATTATTTGTTACTATTTATTTAATAAATCATATGATTATAATATTATCATACACCTATTTGTAAACTGAGTAAAATTTCGTTCCTTATCATAATTTTTGCAAGAACTATTCTTTGGCAAAAGTGTGGGTTAAAAAATCATAAAGTCTAATTTCAATATTTCATATATTATGTTAGATGTAATTTTATTTATAATTTATGTTTTAATAACAATGCTTTAGTATAATTTTAAAATAAATAATCTATATAATGTTAGTGTGTGTATAGTACCTTACTGCTTCTAATGTCGGCTCCTGCGCTCTGATTGATCGAGACGTTAATACCAACAGCAATCGCAATCGTGATTCAATATTTTGTGAATGTTGTCGCCGAAACGGGAAAAGTTTCACTGGCTACAAAAAGACCCGTGGTACGCGTGAGTAATCGTCGGGACAGCCGAGTTAAATCGAATTTATTACCTGGCCAGTGTGTTAATGCATTATAATGGGGAAGTACGCATTTTAATGATTCTCTGTAATTCAAATAAACTGTGTTTCTAATGTAATTCTAATCTAAAAGTAAATTGCAAATATAATATAAGCAAATATAATAAAGATAATATATTTATCATTTTCGTTCAATTCTTTCAAATTGAACTAAGGGCCTCGAATGCAGATTTCGAAAGACTTTTGAATTGCCGAATTCAAATCGGTTTTCTTTTGAATTGAACTGAACGCATCTAATATCGATTCGAAAGGCTTTCGAATTGCCCACTTTGAATAGTTTTTTCCCGATTCAAACAGGCCTCTTTGAATTTCTGTTGAATCGACTTTCGAAGCTTCTTGAATTATGCATCTGTATCACCTCGAAACACTTTGCACGGGCCTAGTTCTAATGCTCCAAACGAAAATTGTATTTTTAATTTATTGAAGGTCCGATTGGCTTTAAAAGGGATCAGATTTTAAGGTTATGTTGTTCTTATGTACAGGGTTTGTCCGGAAAGTAATAGGACTGACTCGATTTAAAAAAATTTATTGAGCCATTCGTTACAATTCTTTAAAAACTTTCAAAATAGGCTCCATCTGCGTCGATGCAGCGCTTCTAGCGCGTTTTCCAAGAATTGAAGGCGTCACGGAAGCCATTCTCCGGAATAGCCTTGAGAGCCGCGGTGCATGCTGCTTGGATCCCCTCTGTCGTCTCAAAATGCTTGCCTTTCATCAACCTTTTCAGGCGAGGAAACAAAAAAAGTCTGGGGGGGGGGGCACATCTGGGCTGTAGGGCGGCTTCCGAAGCGTTGGGATGCCGACCTTGGTCAGGTAGCTGTTCACAAGAATGGCGGTGTGAGCCGGGGCGTTGTCGTGGTGCAATTAAACGAATACTCAGTCGACGGTCTGAGTTCAAAACTTTGCGCACACGAGTCAGATTTTCGGTGTTTGTCGAAGTCGAAGGTCTTCCAGCACGGTCTTCAGCGGCGACCTCTTCCCGGCCCTCCAAAAAGGCCTGGTGCCACCGAAACACACCACTTCTTGCTAAAGCAACATCTGGGTAAGCCTGCTTGATCATATCAAACGTCTCTGTCGCAGATTTACCGAATTTCACACAGAATTTAATCGCGTACCTCTGCTCTACCGAACGCTGCATTTTCAGCTTGCACCACTCACAGAAAGACGTCGCGTGAAAATGCCTGCCCTGACTCTCCAAGTGCTCGGAGACAACTGACAAGCAGCTCATTTGTTAGCTAGGAACGCCCTCTACCAAATACAGACGGTGCGCGCACGCTCCGAAGTACAGTCGCGGCGGAAGAAAATCAGTCCTATTACATTCCGGACAAACCCTGTATGCTGTCTAAGATGCCTGTGATTGGCCAGAGTATCCCAAAGTGGGGACTAGTCGAACCTAATTGGACAATCAAGTTTTTTTTCTTTATATCCGGGAGGATGAAAAGCCAAATCGGATTGGTATTATATCTATATTCCCTATTATCACAGATAGCAAAATGTCCGCATGGAGCCCGCATGGTGCGGACGCGACGGGGAGATCAATCCGCACGTCGGGAGGGCAAGGTTAGAGAGAGTTGTGTCAACAATTGAGTCGCATAATGCCCGCATGGTGTGTCCGCACGCATACGTCGCATATGCGCGGCATCGGGTGTTAGCACGCATGCGCCGGGATATTGCCCCCATAAAGTTTTAACATTTTTTATGAGTTTAAATTTTGTAACTATGAGAGGGTAAATGGTACAATTTTGAGAAAGAGAAGTATCTGCTCTCAATGCGAAGCACAATATTGCTACTGTCACTGTTTAAAATATACTACAAAAGTGAGTACAATAAAAAAAAATTTATCACAGTCTTATTTCATAAATAAAGTTGTTTTATTCAATTTTAGGAATATCATGAAACGATGGTTAATAGGGCGAAATTTTACATTAAAATTGCCTTATTTTACTCCATAAATAATACTATAATTGCATTATAATATCTTTACTTGTGGCCGCAATATTACTGGGATCAGGTTCTGCACAAGTTGGTACGAACTATGAACACTCCACGCTCTCACAGGACAAGACGCGCTCATCTGAGAAACCATAAGCACGCACAACTGGCGTGTGCGCGCGATATTTTAAACAGCAGAGTTTACCTCAAGATTTCGACTTCTTGATACTGCATTAAAATATATCGAATAAGTAATACAATCTTTAAAAAAAAATTCAAGCATTCAGGTATCTTTTATATTAATAATGTGTCGTATGTTCTAATAAAAAGGACTCCCTCGTGTAATGGGTTTACCTATTTCTTTTATGGATTTTTTAAATGTTTTTTACATATTTAGAAACAAATTTAAATATATTGATCATACTGATTTTTATATACAAGACTATATTTTAACGTAATAAATAACGTTGAAGTGTAACTTTCCTCTTGCAGAATCATGAGAAAGGACATGAATAAAAGTTAAATCTTTTTTTTAAATCCGTACGTTACTCCGACGCCTTGTCGTGATGACGATCACATACTATGTCGCACATCGCGCACACCATTTGAGCAACTGTACACTGGAAGTGAAAAATGTATAACGTAACACACTTATATTTTAACCAGTTTTAAACAACAAAAAGCTACTGTCTACATAAGAAATACTATATTTTTAGATTTTACGAAAAGAAAGATATATTCTTATCGAATTCAGTAAAAATGTGCAGTTACGCTTATTTACAATTTAATCTACTTTGTCTGGAAATACCGCACCTGCTATCAAAATCGTTTAATTAAAATCATTCACTCACTATCATCTGGAAACGCAAATAAAATATCAAAGATTCTGTAAATGAAAACAAATGTATTGATCAATATCTACATAAAAATATCCCATTTTGCGTTTATTAGTTTGTAGTGCAATTCTAATTTTATACCAGTCATTCTAGCTATTATATTGTACTGATTTGTTTCAAAGAAGAGTTCCTGAACTACTTAATTAGTACATTTAATATTATTATTATATGCATCTATTATTTTTTAATATGTACCTGAACGGTATTTTACAACTTAATTAAGCGCATGAATTTTGGTTGATGGGACGAAAAAGAGAACACTATTTTCGAGCAAAGACTTTAATTTTTAATGTACATAATATTATTTTAAAGATGAATTTGAACATGAAGAGATATTTAAACAATTATATCGCTTTTGCTTTTAAACTCTGCAGTTATCTTACTAAAATAACACTTATCAGACTGTTTAATATCGCTTTAAGTGTTATTGTAATAACATAGCTACACTGATATTTTACCTTAAAAAATTAAATTTTTTTATTTGAATGATTAAGAATTGCTTAAGAAGAGAAGTGTTACTAGAAAAAGTTCCGCAAATTACAAAAATTGAAAGAATAGGCTGTATGGGGGCCAAGTAGAGCATGTTCCCTGGCATCCTGCAACATACCAACTTTTTATTACTATACTAAAAAATGCGCTTTGGAGCAAATCTTTTTAACAAGATGTGTAATTGATTTTTAAATATTTTTTGGGCCAATAAACGCATTTTCGTCCAAATGTAACTTAGCACCTTTTGGACTGCCACCCTTCATATAGTTGTTATTTATCATAAATTCTTGTTCACTTATTGTTTAAACAAATTATAAATATTATAAATAATGTAATTGTTTAAATAATACTTTTTTTGCATGATTAAAAGTTCTCTTAGATATGTGGGCGAGACACATCCAACGATGCTTTTAGATATTTTCTAGACTCATTAGTCTGTTCTAGCTATATGTCCAAATATACAAATTCAACTGATACATTTGTTTATATGGAGTTCCGAATTGGTTATAACAATTTAAGTGTTCAAAAATCATTTTTTGGCCTAATTCGAAACTATCTTAGAGATATGTGTGAGATGAATCCAAATATATGTTTCTTTGTTTAATACGAAAATTGCTTTTCTTTAAATAAATTTTTTAATTTTCAAATCTATATGTATAAATAAATTTAGAGTCGTAATATCCCAGTGGTATACCTTAGTTGACTTTAGGGATGAATAGCTCAATTATGTGGTTTATGAGATTTTATTGAGTCGGCCGACTATTACCGTTTGCGCTATACTATAAATAAGTTTTCAAAGACTGTAAAATGATTGTAAAATGTTGTATTTTCACACACGTCAGTCCATTTCCATGTTAATTAGGTTATTCCATAATCATTAACGTTTCTAAACATTATTGATTAAGAGAAAAGTTAAATTGTAAATGATTGTTGAATATTAGGAAATAATTCTGTTCTTGAAATTTTGCTACCACACTATAATTTCTAAAGTTTTTTACATTTTCAAAGAGATAAAACAAAATAAAATTATGGAAAAAACTTATTTTATTTTCTTTTAATTCAAGGTTAATAATTAATATTTTAATGTCAAGATTCATTGTATATTATTGTTGCAACATTAGGGTGGTCCAAAAATGCATGGCAAAATTTTTTTGAATGCTAGAGGGCAACGACCCCCCCCCCCCACCCATTTTATTTCATATCCGAAAGAAGAAATTCCCTCTTTTTTCATTTTAACAGGTGCCGGTTTTGACTTGAAGTTTCCCATGTAAAATGCATGGGGAGAAATCACTTTTTTTAGTTTTTAGAATAATTTTTTAGGGTTTGAAAAAATGTGACGGTAAAGTATGAGAGCTTGTAGAGAATTATCCAACGAAGAATTTCATCTATCAGATATATGGGTTTGACACCCCTAACATACCCCCACGAGTATCGGACAACTAGCCTTAAAACAAAAAATGTCAATTCTTCATGAAATGGACCTTTTGAACAATGTATTCTCGTCTTTTTTTTACTTAAAATTATTAATATTGATCTAGTGGAATATTTATTATAATGGGTTGATTAATTTAATTTTTTATGGGTTAATCAATATTCCACTAGACCAATAGTGATCATTTTTAGGGAATAAACGAAATAACAAAAAATATTGAAACAAATTTCATTTGTTTAAATAATTAACAATTAATTAAGCAAATGATAATAAATATGCCACTAGACCAATAGTAATAATTTTAAGCAAAAAAAATACGAGAATACATTACTCAGAAGGTCGATTTCATGAAGAATTGACAGTTTTTGTTTTAAGGGTAGTTTTCAGGTACTCGTGAGTGTGTGTTAGAGGTGTCCACCCCATATGCCTTATACGTAAAATTCTTCCTTGGATAATTCTCAACAGGCTCCCATACTTTCTCGTCAAATTTTTTCAAACCCTAAAAAATTATTCCCAAAATTCGAAAAAATGATTTTTCCCCATGAATTTTACTTGGGAAACTTCAACTTTTTTTTAATTTGGAATGAAATTGGGGGGATCGTTGCCCTCTAAAAAAAGCGTTTTTTAGCCACCCTATTGCAACATATTGCAACTTCGTCGATATGCTCTATTGAACATAAAAGATGTATTCATTATTAATTCTTCTGATGTTGAACATTTTTGTCTAAGGTCTTAAGTATTATTAATGTTACATATTAGCTATAATTATAATTTTAACAAAAAATTATTTTTAAACCTTAACAAATAACAAAGTAGATAATAATAGCAAAACAAGTAATAGAGAAATATTATATTCGAACTGATGCATTCAAAGTGCATCAAAAAATTAAATTTTATTCATATTAAACTACATATTTCCATGACTTTTTCTTTCTTAAAATTATTAATCATCGTTACTCTTGCCTTTTCATAATTTTTTTCTTCTTTCTTTGCAAGCAGCATTAAGTTTTTAATTATGCTTTTTTATAATGCAATTCAATGCGAAAACTAGACCAACTGATCGGGGTGCCAACTTTTGGATTAGTTTCATAGGCATTTCCCCTCCGGATCGTACGAGATCTATTACTACATATGCATACTAGGCAGTCTGATAAGTACCTGAAAATTCTAAGAGATGGCATTAGTATTCACTAATGTGAACCATTTTCGTCGAGCTTGATCCTTCAAATGACGCC
>NC_046657.1:177979839-177990386 GCF_010883055.1 Belonocnema kinseyi | reverse complement strand
TGTATCGACCTAAAAGGAGAGTATGTTGAAAAATAAAACCGACTTTGGCCAAAAAACTTCTCCGTGTTTCATTTTTCAGGGACTTATCAGACTGCCTAGTACACGGTCGATGCAGAGGGCTGTGGCAGATTAGCGGGTGCCAGTAAGAAATGTCAATACACAATTACAAAAAGAGCAACACGAATTGCATTTTTTATTCAAACTTAAAATTCCCGTCAAGACGGCCAAGAGTGATGAGAAAAACTGTCGCACACGGCAGAAAATTTGCAAATATTTCTGACCCTGCTAATTTTGCAAATATCCGTCATATTGGGTTGGCTTTCTTAAATTTCAGATCTCAAATTTATACATGGTAACGCCCCATAATAACCATCGCGTGATTATACTTGCCTGGCCTGTTCGAAAACTATTATCTCACTTGGACCCGAACATTGGGACAGTTATAGACTCGGAATTCAAAACTACATTATCTAGATGATTTTATCTCATTTTTCAACTTTTGTGCGACACTTATAATTGTAACCAATTTTAGACAAGAGGGAGTGATTCACTTTAAACGGAATGCCTTGTATATATAATTTAACTAGTATGACAGGTACGTGCTTAATTATTTACCTAGTTTGTTATATTTAAGTAATACAGAGATATATTAAAAAGATTAAACTTGAACACTTCCTGTCTGATTACTGGTTTAGTTTGCATTATTTTATATTCCCTGGCAGACCAGAGCTGCCAGATCGAGCCTGAAATTTACCCCCACCATACCCACCGTTTGGGAGCCGCGAAACAGAAGGTGCATGATTACCACTGTGAGTTCGTGTGTAAGCCGAAAATGCACGATTCGATTTCAGTTTTCTGCTGTACGATGATTGCCGATCTGAAAGCTTCGGAAGACTTCGGTGGTCTTCTATTTATATCTCGATCCCCATTTGAAAGAAATGGAAGAAATTGGCGAATTTAATGTTTCGCGTGATTCTTCATTTCATGCATGAGTCGATTTTGAGGTTATGTTTTTCAGGTGTATACAGTATGAATATTATTACTATTATATATAAATATATATCAGTAATGTTAATATTATAATTATAAAATACAACATTAATTTTAATTAATAGTTGACTAACTTTCAACAAAAACAATTAGTTTTCTGTAAAAAAAAATTTGAATAAAATACATAAATTGAAAAAAATTGTTAAATTTGTTTTAAACAAATTAAATTTTCATCCAAAAGGCTGAATTGTATATGAAAAAGCCATTTTTAATAAAATACATGAACCTTGTACAAAAATTCTACAAAATAGTTAAATTTTCAGAAACGAAATTTTTTAAACTAAATTGATAAATCATCAACGAAAAAAAAACTAAATTTTTAAAAAAGCAGTTCCACTTTCAAACAGAAAAATTGAAAAAAAATAGTTAAAATTCTTTGAAATTGCTTTAAATGATTGAAATTAATTCAAACTCTTTGAAATGTCTTGAAAAATCCTAAAATATTTTAAATCCTTTAAGATCTCTTGAAATTTTGCAAATCTCTTGAAAATTCCTTGAAAATTCAAAAATATCCTAAAATATTTTAAATCTTTTACAATCTCATACTACATTATTGAAATATTTTCAAAATTCCTTGCAATCTATTCAAATATCCTAAAATGTATTAAATCTTTCAGAATCTCAGAGTAAAGCAACGTAATCAATTGCAAATTCCTTGGAACATTTAAAAATACTTTCAAATATTGCAATACCTTCAAAATATTTTGAGATACGTTGACCTTTTTTAAAAAGATTTTTAAACTACTTCTTTAAAGTTTTTCGAAATTCTTTAAAATTAGAAAAATAGGATGAAAATTCCTTAACGTCTTTTAAAACACCCTCAAATATTTAAAAATCTCTTGAAATCTGTTGAAATTTGGTAAAGCTCTTGAAAAATCCTTGACATTTTAAAAATACCCTGAAATATTTCAAATCCTTTAAAATCTTATATTGCGTGTTTTTAAAGATTTCTAAAGTACTTTGGAATTTTTTAAAATAACTCTACTAAAACTGTTAAAATTCTTTCAAATTTCTTGAAATTATAAAAACAAATTAAAAATTACTAGACATCTTTTAAAATATTCACAAATATTTAAAATCTTTTGAAATTTCTTGAAATTTTTTTAAGCTCTTGAAAATTCCTTGAATATTCCCTGAAATATTTCAAATCCTTCAAAATATCATATTCAATTACTGTAATCAATGAAAAATTGTTTGGAACTGTCTCTCAACTATTTCGAAACCTTCAAAATCTTTTCAAACACCTAGACCACTTTTAAAGATTTCTAAAGTACATTCACAAATATTTAAAATCTTTTGAAATTTTTTAAAGCTTTTGAAAATTCCTTGAAAATTTAAAAATTCCCTGAAATATTTCAAATTCTTTAAAATATCATATTAAATTACTGTAATCAATGAAAATTCCTTGAAATATTCAAAAAATTTCAAATCCTTCAAAATATTTTGAAATGCCTAGGACTTTTTTGTAAGATTTCTAAGTTACTTTGGAATTTAAAAAATAAGCCTTCTAAAATTTGTTTAATTCATTGAAATTCCTGTAAATTTTAAAAATAAATTGAAAATTCCTTGACATATTTTAAATCATCCTCAAATATTTAAAATACTTAAAAATCTGTTGAAATCTCTTGAAATTTTGTAAAGCTTCAGATTGAAATTTAAATAAGAGAAAAGTTTCAAAACTTTAAATATTGAAATGTTTGTAGATTAGAGTTTTGAGAATGGAATCAATAAAAATTCAAAGCTTTCAAAATTTAATTTTCAAACATTTTCAATTATTCAATAAGAATAATTTTCAAGTCGATGTGGTTCAAGTCTCCAAATTAGAATTGTAAACTTGGAAGTTTATTTATAAAAAATTAGTAATCATAAATAAATTGAATGCGTTCAAAATTCTCATGTATGTTTTTCAATTGGACAATCTCTAAGTGAAATTATTTCGGACTGAAATTAAGAAAACAGAAAAGTTTTAAAACATTAAAAATTTAACTGTTTGTAGATTAGTTAAACTATTTAATTAAAGTTTTAATATAAATTAATCGAGTTAAAGTTTAACTATTTCTGAAAGGATTTTTGTACATAATTATATTATTATAAAATTAAATATTTTTTAAGGTATTTTTAAATTTTCAAGAAATTTTCAAGAGATTTCAAAAGATTTTAAAGGATTTTAAATATTTGAGGATGTTTCAAAAAATGACAATGAATGTTCAATTCATTTTTGTAATTTAAAGGAATTTCAAAGAATTCCTTGAAAATTTAGAAATACCCTTAAAAAATATATAGATAATTTTATAATTATATACAAAAATCAATTTAGAAATAGTTCAATTTTAACTCAAGTAATTTCTATTAAAACTTTAATTTAATAGTTTAACTAATCTACAAAAAGTTAAATTTTTAATGTTTTAAATTTTTCTGTTTTCTAAATTTCAGTCTAAAATAATTTCATTTAGAGATATCATGATTTTCAGATATAAATTGAAGACGAGTCTCCAATGGAGGAATCTCTACTTTTCCAAAGCATATTTTTATCACAGGAGGACCATCCCGGAATATGTTCGACAATAACTCGGCCATTCTCTTTTGTGGCAATGCGCTCAAAAGGTCGCCTGAACCAGCAATTCGACACGTTCCGCACTTATCACGTTCTGGTGTTTTCTTGAGATTTAATAATCCTCGTTTGAATTCCTGCCAATTAATATCATCAAAGTGGTTACGTTTGATAACTATTGAATACACATTAAATTTCCCTAAAGGGATAACTAAAATTTGGCACGTTTTTGGTCGTTTTTCCCATAAGTCTTGAGGATTTACGTGTGCTGTTGCCCTTAATAGTTTAAAAATAGTTTTAGCGGACTCGCATTATTCCGAAATGAAATGTGCATGATTATCGCTACGGTAAGTTATTGATACAGTCTATTCGTGAACGATAGAAGGAACTGTGGTTTCTGATTTCTTTCCTTTTCATAGATTATCATTTTCTAATACACTATTTACTTCTTCCTCTTCTGAAGGAGGAGAGACGAGATCAAAATACGGCATCATTACATCAATTTGTGATAGAGATAATACTGTTTCTTCATTTTTTTATTCTCGAGGGGAACAGATAAAGGTGGATAAGACTCCTGCGTCAGCCGAAAGGGAATTGGATTCCTTGGGAAACCATTTTCTCCGTCGGCCGTCAAGCTAGCCCTTTGACTTTTATCTCGCACTGGGGTTGACCATGCGGAAGGTGTAGATACTGCCGTTGGCGTCTGAAATAAGGATCTTCACAAGAGTTGATGACTGAGTATTGGTAAACTCATAACCTCTGGTGTTTCCTTAAAACGTACAGTAAACGTACAGTACAGTAAAACGTACGTCGCCGGTTCCCTTTTACAGGTAGTTTGGTTTGTTCTGTTTCTGAATCCTTATTACCTGCCTCATCTAAATGTTATTGGAATGACTCTAGACATTTATTTACTCAATCTGGTAAAGTGTCATCTATTCGCACGCAAGGATCCATGATCCTTGAATAGAGCCGAAAATCCTGGTCTTCCTCTTCTTCTGAAACAGCAGTAATATTTAATTGAACGGGATCATCTAGATTTGACTGATTGCTTCTTTCATGTTCTGTGTATTTGCCATCTCCACTGACTAAGGAGATGGAAACGGTCGGTCCGATGTTTTCTTCGTCATGACTGTCACTGTCCTCACTACTGGTGCAGTTTCGGATAAGATCCACTACGACTTCGGAATTTATTGCAGGTTCCTTAGAGTGGAAAGTTCTGTCTTCTGGACAAGCCGAATTAGTTGATTTACCTTTAATAATTCCATCTCTTGCGAGTTGGTCTGCTGCCTCGTTTCATTCAACTCCCTGACGCCCAGGAACATGAGTTCAGATTACTTCCAGAGGAGTTAAGGCTTTTCGTAGTTCTTCAAATTCTGTCCTATAACAACTGGCTTCCCATCGGTGGTCTTCTGCCCATTGGTTTCCCAAGTAGGTATCCATTTAGTACTACTATCAATGAGGAACTTGGAATTTGAGAATATTGATCATTTACTTACGCTATTTTCAGCAGCTTTCTTGGCTACAGCTGTTGTAGCTTCTATTTCGGAAGAGTTCCCATTGGGCACCAGAACATCCTACAGTCCTTAGGACGTCTTTAAATGTCCTGGGACATTATTGGACATTGGGGTCTAAGTCCCAGGGTCGTTATAAAGACAACTTTAGGACGTCCTAAAGACGTTCTATGTCTAGCCTAAAGTTGTCCCAAAGATGTCCGCAGGGCTGGTCCTAAAGATGCCCCAAAAAAACCCAGAAGAGACATGATTATTTTTTCATGCTAAACCCGATAATAAGCGTAGAATAGAGAAAAATTAATATTTTCGGATTTCAGTGCAAAAGTGAAGATTATTCTATTATTTTGAATGCACGATTTTTCCATCTGGTCATATTTTGATTTTATTTAATTCCTTCTAATAAGTTCACAAAATATGTGTAATAAGTTGTTTTAATTCCTTCATGCGGAATGTAAATTCTGAAATTTTAATTCTCACCAATTCAACTCTGCCTCTCTAGAGTGATAATTATTTAAATTCACAGATTTGCATAGATTTCTTTGTTACATTTTTTAAGACTTTCAATCAAATTATTAAAATATAAATAAATATAAATTTGAATATTTTTCGAATTCAAACTTGTAAAAAGATTTTATACTGAACAATAGGTAAAATAAATGCTTTCGTTAAATTTTACTAAGTCGATTGAGAGGAATAGGATTTGCACTTTTTCTGTTCCCGTTGGAGGATTTTTAGACGGAGGAAAAATTGCGTATTCATAGGAATACAAATTCTTAATTTTTCTGAATTCAACGCTTGTTACCGGGGTAAATGACAGGTATTTTTTAAAAGTTTTTAACGCTGCAAGAAACAGTATTACGATTGCTCCGTGAGTTTCTAATGTAAATTTTAACGTAGTATCCGAAATTCAACTATTTAAAAGTTTATTTTGCAGTTTTTTTATAGTTTTTTTTAAAAGGAACTTCGTCCGGCAATCCGCGGATAAAAGCATCCGAAGCACAGTATGTAACCGGTTTCATCATAGCAGCTGTGCTGTCATTTGAGCGGGTATATTTTGCTTCCAATGAATGCTTTGCTCCACTAGGAAGGCCCAATGTTCTATCATAGTAGTCACTGACACTTTCAGTATGCTCCATACGCAAACTAACAATAGCATCGAAATACCATTGGTATTTCTTAGTGGGAGCAAAATTCTTTTTCAAGTGTGTAACCAAATCCTTTAAAGACTATATTCCTTATCGCGGACACATTATCTCACGATTCCCTTCAATTTACTAAGAAAGATTTTAACAAAACTAGGTTCCCTTGATTCTGTAACGTAAACTGCCCCATTTGCAACATCTTCCAAAAATTCCTTTAGTACGGGCGTTCTACCGTCGAACTTTGGAATATCGATGTTTCCTGAACTTTATCTTGCGATTTATTTTCCGAATTGTCGTGTGGCATGTCGCTTATCGTGATCGGACGTATCGACCAAATGTTACGGGAATTCATAACAGGGTGAAATCACCGCCCCGGAATATGGGTTGCCGTATGGATTTAATTTTCAAATAAAATTTCAAACAAGATATTGGCAATTTTCATTATTCAATAAAAATATACAACATTTTTAAAGACACCTAACTTGATTTACACTAGTGTTTTAACATCGAATAAGAAACATTAATGTAGCATCGAAAGAATCGGGTCATCATATCGGGTCATTTTTATGAAACATCCATGCATCGAAAATAACATCGATTATTCAAAAATAGCATTTTTTAAAAATGTAAAATAAATAAATATTAAATATCAATATCAATTAATATAAAATATATTATAGAATATTAAATATTATATATCATACTAGTTTTTTTTATTACGTTTTCCAAATATGAAAGAAAAAATTTTAAAAAAAAACTTTTGAAAATTGCTAATATTTTAAAACAATCCTCAGTAATAATATTCAAATAAAAAAGGATTCTTCCGCAAGGGCTGATTTAGGTTGATGGTTCCCCTTTACTTCTCTTTTTTCTTTTATTGTGTAATTGTCTCTAATGAGCTGGAAAGTAGGCAGTTTTGGAAATCTAATTTTGATTTGTAAATTTTTTCATGCTCTGATTTCAGCCACATAAAAAATTAGCAAAATTTAAAAGAAATTAGATTTCAATTCGATCTTAAATGAAGAACATATTATATTATAAAGTTGATCTTGCTGTTTTTTTTTTAGTTTTTAAAGAAGGAACCGAAGGAAGACGCAGTGGGGTCTTTAAGGGTACTTTGTAGATGCTCCTTTCGTCTCCTTGGGTCCGCCAGGGTATACTGCCAAGGTCTCCAATTACTTTCAAGGAAAAAAACATAATCGAATGCTCGAAAAAACACTAATAATCATTAAAACTCAATCAATCGAAAATCACTAAAAGTTATAAACTTTTCACTAGATTTGACTTTCAAGGGCGCAAAATTTGAATTTATATTATATCAATAATTAAAAATAATAAAAAGCAATAATAATAGACAATTATAAGTTTTTCTTAAGTGACCTTTCAAATTGTAATTTGACAGGTCACTTAGAAATCATTTTCCTCTACTATTTCAACTATAACCCTAAAATATCATTATCAATAAAAAGATTAAGAAATATATGAAATAATTATAGACCAATTTAAAAAATTGTCCAAAATTTGACCGCTATCGGTTTCAGGTAATCATTTATGGAGTGAACCTGCTTTAAAAGAAAGTTGCGTAAATGACACGAAATTGAACAAAAGAGTATATTTGGTATGGAAACAATATAAAACATGAAAGTTCTGAGTTAATGCCATGTGACGAGAGGGTCACGTGACCAAACCTGGTCTTCAATTTTTCTTTCCCAACTAACGTCTAAGCGAAATGAGATATCGCTTTGAAAGTTTGGGAAATGAAAGAGGAGGTAATAAAGTCCATGTCTCTGCTTTGTTCCGGTGGAAATTTGGAGAAAAAATTTTTTTTTAAGAAAATACCAGTGGAAGTTTTCTTTCCCAACTTACGTCCACACGGAATGAGTTAAGAGTTTGGCAAAATAAATAGAAGGCATGCAAGAATCTGTCTCTGGTCCTAAATAATTAGAATAGTGAAAAAAGTTTTTTTTTTTAAACTATTTTGGAGTGATACCGACCGTGCTGTCGTCAAACCCTGCAAGAAATTTGCAATGTTGCGAATGGGCTAATTATGAGGTTTATATTGACCAAAGTCGGGCAAAACAACAAAAATCGCTCACGAGCATTATGCACAAGTAATTCAAAAACTAATGATTTCACTTGAAATGCAAATAAACATGTTTGGTCTGACATACGTATCAGTCTGGTATCAGCTGTGTCAAAGCAGCACTAGCGCAGCGAGTAGACAACTTCGAACTTCTAGGGGTCTGTAGGTAAAGAAGATTGCATGATTACCATCAGAGAAAGCTAAAAGTCAAACTTTTGCTGTAAAACCTAAATTTATCCGTCGAAAATCATTATTTGCACATATAAACTTTTTTCTTCCTCCGGCTCTTGGCAAGATCACAAACGATCCTATAATATTTATTAACATTTCCCAAAAAAAAATTTCGCGTTATTTAAACTTTTATTTTTCAATATGGGTGGAAAAATATTGATCTTAGGGCTGACTTGATCAGCTTTTATACTCATCACATGGCCTTAAGCCTAATTTTAAGACACTTTGGGATTGGCATTAACGTATAAATTACGTACACAAACCTGCAAATAAACAGATGCTTAAAGTACCTTATTTTGAATCATTAATAATAAACCAAATTTTAAACTTACTTGTTTTCCTTGTATCGACCGCGATCCACGAAGTCACGAACTCAAATAATCAATACAATCAAACTGGAAACGGGTAGCGTCAAACTGGACGGTAAAACGCAAATCATCAACTAACTAGACATTTCAGCCAATGATATTGCCCTAGTAATCCACAGAACAGAGCTGCCAGATCGTGGATGAAATTTACCCCCACCATACCTACCGTTTGGGAGCCGCAAAACAGAAGGTGCATGATTACCAATGTGACTTCGTGTCTAAGCCGAAAATGCACGATTCGACTTCGATTTTCTGCTGTACGATGATTGCCGATCTGAAAGCTTCTGAAGACTTCGGTGGTCTTCTATTTATATCTCGATCCCCATTTAAAAGAAATAGCAGAAATTGGCGAATATAATGTTTCGTGTGATGCTTCATTTCATGCATGAGTCGATTTTTAAGTTATGTTTTTTAGGTGTATACAGTATGAATATTATTACGATTATAAATATTATTAATGTTAATATTATAATTATAAAATATAACATTAATTTTAATTAATAGTTGACTAACTTTTAATAGAAATAGTTGAATTTTCAACAAAAAACAAATAGTTCTCTGCAAAAAAAAAAATTTGAATAAAATACGAAAATTTTTTAAAAATTTGTTCAATTTGTTTTCAACAAAATATTTAAATTTTTAAACAAAACTTAAATTTTTATCCAAAAGGCTGAATTGTATGTGAAAAAAGGCATTTTTAATAAAATACATTATTTTTGCACAGAAGAAATTTATTTTCCACCCAGTCTAATTTTCTATACAAAAATTAATGTTTAATCATAGTTAAATTCTCTACAAAAAAGATTAATTTTCTTGTAGTTAAAAGAAATTAATTTTTAAACAAAACCAAAAAAAAAAATTCTACAAAATACTTACATTTTCAGAAAAGAAATTTTTTTAACTAAATTAATAAATCATCAAGCAAAAAAAAAACTAAATTTTTAACAAAGCAGTTCCACTTTAAACCAGAAAAATTGAAAAAAAATAGTTAAAATTCTTTGAAATTGCTTTAAATTATTGAAATTAATTGAAAATTCCTTGAAATGTTTTAAAACATCCTAAAATATTTAAAATCCTTTAAAATCTCTTGAAATTTTGCAAAGCTCTTGAAAATTTCTTGCAATTTTAAAAATACCCTAAAATATTTGGAATCCTTTAAAATATCATACTAAATTATTGAAATCAATTGAAAATTCCTTGGAATCTAGTCTAATATCCTGAAATGCATCAAATCCTTTAAAATCTCATATTAATTACTGTAATCAATTGAAAATTCCGTGGAACCTTTTAAAAGACTCTCAAATATTTCGAAACCTTCAAAATCTTTTGAAATATGAGGTGAGTGGATTGTGGAAGTGTGTAGAAGGGTGTTGATGTGAGAGATTAATTGAGGGATTGTCAGATTTCAAAGGGGAGGTAGATATTTTGGCGGATTGAGACAAATTTGTGTGGAAGTGTGGTTGGAGATTTGTGACAGGATGGAAGGACTGTGTTGACGGATGGTAGTAGCCAGGCTAGGTCAACTACGTGGGGGAAAAATGGTGCCGTTTTTAGCGACACCTGTGTCGGGCGGCGAAACTACGTCAGCGTATATGTGTTAGTGCACGTGTA
>NC_046657.1:177975189-177979739 GCF_010883055.1 Belonocnema kinseyi | reverse complement strand
CAGAGCTGCGCGAGCGCCATCTGTGTCGGGCGGTGAACTATTTCTGTACCCCTCTCTGCCTCTTGGCCCCCGCGCCCTAGTTCAAGAAATGTCCATTTCCCCACTATAGAGTTGACCTAGCCTGGTAGTAGCAGGGTTCGGTAGCGATAAAGAAAGGCGAGACAGGTACCAGACAGCGACGGTAGATAGGGGCAGGGAAGTATAAAAGGCGGGAAAGTTTGAATTTGATTCATGACTAGCGAAGCGAGTATCTCCGCGGAAGAAACTGAGTTAGACCAGGAAGTGTTCAGTACGCCGAAAGAGGAGATAAAGGAAAGTGAGGCAAGGGGGAAGTTTAAAAAAACTATAGAAAAGGAAATATTAGGAGCAAAAAGCGTAAGGTCAATAGAAGAATTTATCAAACGGAAGAGAGGGAAAGGGGAAAGCAGTGAGGAGAAGGAAGATATCGGGGCGAGCGTAAAATATCAGAAAATGCTTATATCGCCGCCGGAGAAGCAGAGTTTGGTAGGTAAGAGCGATAATAGTAAGGGTGCTGACGGTAGCGGAGATGAAAGTGAACTGTCGATGAAAGAAGAAAGACTAAAGGAAATTGGAGAAGTGGTGATAGAGGTAATGGGGATTTATGAAGAAAAGCAGGAAAAGAGGGGAGAGGAATTGAAGAAAGAAATTAGGCGGGAAATGACTTAAGTTAAGAAAGAAATAAAAAAATGGGAAGAAATCAGGGAAAAGTTAGAAAAGAGGATGCAGTCATTGGAGCAAAAACTAGAGAAGCAGGAAGAAGAAAATAATACAAAGGTAGAGGTGATGAGAGGTAAGATGAAGAAACTTGAAAGCTTGAACGGGGATTGTGGTGTGGGAGAGAGTGGGAATAAGGAGATGGAAAGGCTGAGAAAAATAGAACAAAGAATAGAAAGGAAAGGAGATGCGAAATGTAGGAAGGAAAGTGCGAAGAGGGGAGATAATGGTACTGGTGAAACTAAAGAAATGGTAACATAAGAGCGAAGTGATGACAAAGAAGAGGTTATCATATGGTAGTCCAAAGAGAATAGAGGATGATTTGTCATGGGTAGAAAGGAAAATGCAGTTTAAATTAAGGAAAATAACGGAAGAGGAAAGTAAAAAGAGAAAGAGAACATGGGTTAAGTATGGGAGAATTCAGATAGATGGAGTATGGTGGGATTGGGATGAAGAAAGGGAACAGATAGTAAGAAATGAGGTGCACGGAAACTAGAAGAGGAAGGAACAGTAGATAGGAAAATAAGAGATAGTAAGAAGGAAAAAAGATGAGAAACGAAAGTAGGGAAGAATGGAAGATTTGTTACTGGAATATAGCAGGATTGGAGAGAAAGCATAGGGAGTTTATGAGAGATTTGACACAATGGGATTTAGTCAAAATGATAGAGACGTGGCTAGATGAAAAGGGATGGGTAAGAGTAAGGGAAAGGTAGTGGGGATTTATGTGAACGGTGATATGCAGGAGAAAGCAGAGGAGATTAAAGAAATAATTGAAGAAAATAAAGAAGAGATTAGGCTGATAATAGGTGGGGATTTCAATGCGAGAACAGGAGACAGAGGAGAAAGGGAATGGGGAGAAGAGAAAGGAAG
Organism: Belonocnema kinseyi; assembly: GCF_010883055.1. Lineage (NCBI taxonomy): Eukaryota > Metazoa > Arthropoda > Insecta > Hymenoptera > Cynipidae > Belonocnema > Belonocnema kinseyi. The sequence goes on along the minus strand of NC_046657.1, from coordinate 177,978,134 downwards.
AAAATCCAAAGATAAGGTACTAAGTGTGGAGGGCAAAAAGTTGTTGAAGAGCTTGGAGGAGTTTGGATGGTATATCTTAAACGGAAATATAGAAGGGGATGAAAAGGGAGAGTGTACACGCTCAGGAAGTGAAAGGGGAACAGTAATTGATTATGTGATAGTGGATGATGAGGTAAGAGAGAAGGTGAAGAAACTAGAGGCCGGTATTAGGTTATGGAGCTAAGATATGGAGATGGAAAGAAAGGAAAGATATTGAGAGTTTACAAGAAAGGTATATAAGGTGGACACTAGGGTCAGACTGGAGTACGCCAGGATATCCGGTGAGAGAAGAAACGCAAAGGGATAAGTTAACTTTAAGAGCGGGAAAGAGGGCATGGAAATTTGAGACGACGCTGAGGGAGGTAAAGGTAGGGAAGTTGACGAGAAAGTGTTTGATGGAGGTAGAAGAGAGGAGAGGGAGGGAGATCCAATTAACGAGATGGGAAGAAGAAAGGAGGGAGTTCTTTAATGATAGAGAAATAGAAGACGAGACTGGAGTAAACTATGAAGAATTGGAAGAAAAGGGAGAGTGAAAGGCAATTAATAGAAAGATGGGGGGCGATTGAGGAATCAATATACAGTAAATGGTATAAGATGATAAAAAAGGAAAGGGTGCCAAAGTATTTATAAAAGGGATGGGGAGAGAGAAGGTAGACCAGAATAGCAAGATTTAGATTGGGAAACGAGGTAAGGGAGGGCATGTATTGGGGTAAAGAAGAGAACAGAAAGTGTAGAATATGTTAATGGGAAGAGGAAACATGGTAGCATGCATGGGAAGGATACAGGAGAGGAATAGAAGATAAAGGAAGCTCGCAAGAAAATGTGGTTGAGATTCTAGGGGAAGATGGATTAGGAGAAGAATGGATGAAGGAGTTGGAGGGTGCCAGAGGAGCGAATGAGAGAGAATGAAAGAATGCACGTGAAAAAAGTTAAATGGAGGTATAAAAAAGTGAAAGAAAAAGGAAACGGAAGTCGCGTAGATTAGAAACGTAAAAATTGTAAATAATGGTGAGGTCAAAGTTAAGTAGACTAAGATGTGTATGCGTTCTCATGCTCTCTCTCTCTCTCTCTCGCTTCCACTCTCGCTTTCGTTCGTGGGCTCACTCGTTTGCTAATAAGTCCTAAATTGCGCTATCGCAGGAAATAGAAATAAGAAACTAGATATAAGACGTTATGTAAATAGTTGTAAATAATTGTATATATAGAAAGGATAAGATTGTAAAAAATATATAGATATAAACGGAAAGATTGTAAGGAATGGAAGTCATGTAAGCCCTTAGGGGACACATTATGAATAAAGAAGAAGAAGAATTAAAAATTCAGTGAAATCTTCTTAAACATCGTCAAATATGTAAAATCCTTTAAAATATTTTGAAATCTCTTGAAAATTCCTTGAAAATTCAAAAATACCCTAAAATATTTCAAATCTTTTACAATCTCATACTAAATTATTGAAATAAATTAAAAATTCCTTTCAATCTATTAAAATATCCTAAAATATATCGAGGCGTCCTAACGGTAGAGTGCCAACCCACGCGACACGACTTGACGGTACTTAACCAAAAATAAAAGCAATCAAAATATAACCGAGAAGTCAGCGCTAGAAAGTCTTGCTCGCGTAATTGAGCAAGATGAGGCTAGAAGTTGGCCAAAACTAAAAGGTGCTCACTCGCTTCATCAAATCATGAAAGTTCTATCTCGGGCGAGCAAAGCGTGAAGATTGCTACTTCTCGCGTTTAGATTATAAGCGAGAAGTGGCACCTTCATGCTTGACTCGCTCGAGATAGCACTTTAATGTTTTGATGGAGCGAGCGAGCATCTTCTAGTTTTGGCCAACTTCTAGCTCCATCTTGTTCAATTCTGCGATCTAAAACTTTCTAGTTCTTACTTCTTGGTTAGCTTTTTATTGTTTATATTTTTGGTTAAGTATCATCTAGTCGATCGCGTGCGTTGGCATCCTATCGTTAGAACGTCTCGATATTAAATCTTTCAAAATCTCAGATTAAATCACCGTAATCAATTGAAAATTCCCTGGAAAATTTATAAATACTCTCAAATATTACAATGCCTTCAAAATATTTTGAGATACCTTGACCTTTTTTTAAAAATTTTTAAACTACTTTATTTAAAATTCTTTGAAATTCCTTAAAATTAGAAAAATAGGATGAAAATTCCTGGACATCTTTTAAAACATCTCCAAATATTTAAAACCCTTAAAAATCTGTTGAAATCTCTTAACATTTTTTATAGCTCTTGAAAATTCCTTGAGATTTTGAAAATTCCCTGAAATATTTCAAATCCTTCAAAATATTATATTAAATTACTGCAATCGTTGAAACTTTCTTGGAATCTTTAAAATTTTTCAAATCTCTCAAAATCTTTTGAAATGCCGAGGATTTTTTTTTTAGGATTTCTAAATTACTTTGGAATTTTAAAAAATTAGCCTTCTAAAAATTTGTTAATTCTTTGAAATTTCTATAAATTATAAAAATAAATTGAAAATTCCTTGACATCTTTTAAAACATCGTTAAATATTTAAAATACTTAAAAATCTTTTGAAATCTCTTGAAATTTTGTAAAGCTTCAGATTGAAATTTAAAAAAGAGAAAAGTTTCAAAAATTTAAATATTGAAACGTTTGTAAATTAGAGTTTTGAAAATAGAATCATTAAAAATTTAAAGCTTTCTAAATTTTCAACTGTTCAATAAGAATAATTTCCAACTCGATGGGATTGGGGACAATCTCTAAATTAAATTGTTTCAGACTGAAATTTAGAAAACAAAAAATTTTAAAACATTAAAAATTTAACTGTTTGTAGATTAGTTAAACTATTCAATTAAAGTTTCAATAGAAATTACTCGAGTTAAAGTTTGACTATTTCTGAAATAACTTTTGTATATAATTAT
>NC_046657.1:177957905-177975089 GCF_010883055.1 Belonocnema kinseyi | reverse complement strand
ACGGTATTTTTAAATTTTCAAGGAATTTCCCAGAGATTTCAAAAGATTTTAAAGGATTTCTAATATTTTAGGATGTTTAAAAAGATTTCAATGAACTTTCAATTTATTTTTATAATTCAAAGGAATTTCAAAAAATTTCTAATAATTATAGCAGGGTTGTTTAAAAAACTAGTTATTTCAAAAGAGTTTGAAGGATTTGAAAAATTTGAGAGTATTTAAAAATTTTCCAAGGAATTTTCAATTAATTACAGTGATTTGATGAGATTTTGAAAGATTTAATACATTTTTCATTAGTTCATTATTTTTAAATAGTTAAATTTTTTAACTAAATTTAATTTTCCATCCAAAAAGTTGAACTATATACCAAAAAAAGGCATTTTTCATAAAATACATGAACTTACCACAAAAAAAAATTTATTTTCCACTAAGTCTAATTTTCTATTAAAAAAATACTGTTTAATCATAGTTAAATTTTCGACAAAAAAGATTAATTTTCTTGTAGTTAAAATAAATTAATTTTCAAACAAAAACAAAAAAAATTTCTGAAAAATAGTTCAATTTTCAGAATACAAATTTTTTCAACTAGTTTCATAAATCATCAACCAAAAACAAACAAAGTAGTTCCACTTTCAACTAGAAAAGTTGAAAAAAATAGTTAAAATTATTTGAATTTGCTTTGAATTATTGAAATTATTTGAAAATTCCTTGCAATGTTTTAAAAAATCCTAAAATATTGAAAATCCTTTAAAATCTTTTGAAAACCCTCGACATCTTCTAAACATTTTAAAGGTACTTTGGAGTTTTTTAATCAACCCTGCTATAATTGTTAAAATTCTTTGAAATTCCTTTAAATTATAAAAATGAATTGAAAATTCATTGAAGTCTTTTTAAGCATCCGCAAATATTTGAAATCCTTTATAATCTTTTGAAATCTCTTGAAAATTCCTTCAAAAAACGACGATCCAGCAAAAACCTCGTGCACCTTAAGAACACGGAGCGACCCAAGGACAACCGCCTTCTGCATTTTTCCCGCAAGTGTTTTAGCATATTGTTGACACGCAGGGATGCTTTGTAGGCCATTAGCAAGTGAAAGCTTGGCACCTCCAAGAGTGTCAATGATAAGGACGATTAGTTTAACAGAATATTCCGGGCACAATCGTTGCAACTCCCTTATAAGGTCTCGATACCTCTCTTTCTTTTCATTCTCCTTGGTTATGATGTTTTGGTCAGCTGGTGCCGAAAATTCGATAATGAACATGGTTCGCTTCTCGAAGTCAAGAAGAACCATGTCAGGCCTCGAGTGAGCAACAGAAACAATTGTCGAGAATATAAAGTTCCAGTATATGCGGCACTTCCCATTTTAGACAATTGACTCAATTTCCCTAGGAGCATTTAGAGGAGCGATATTAAGGTTAATGCCGTACGAGTGACAGAGATGGTAATAAAGCACTCTTAGTGCCGCATTGTGCCTTTGAATGTAGGTCGTTCCCGCGTGAGTTGGACAACCAGATAGTATGTGAGCTAAATGCTCGGGGTGTGCATGGTACGCCCTGCAGCTATCATCGGGAATGTCTTGGCTCAAAATGTGACGACGGTATGTTAAGGTGGAAATGACACTGTCTTGGCATGCAAAGATGAAACTCTCCGTACCAGACTTCAATCCGGACGATTTTAGGAAAGCAAACGTTAGCTCACAAGATATTGACTGATCCTTCACATTTCTGTGGAAGATACCGTGCATCCTCTTATCGAGGAGCTGTTCACGAAAGTTTTTCTTTTGTGCTTTCTTAATCCGGGCTTTCAGGAGTGAGTACTCGAGATAGATAAGATTTGATGCATTTTGCTCATCCCTAGTACTGAAGTCAAGTCCGAGTGTTTCAGCAGCCTCCTCCGCTACTTTGTACAGAAATGATCCTTTGCCCACTTCTTCGTGATTCCTGACCATTTTAAGAAGAGGGTCTCTTCCATTTGCAACTCTATGTGCTGTACCCAGAATAATCCTGTTGTGAAGACATTCAAGACTCAATATTCCGCGACCCCCTTGATGGCGTGAGATGTACAGTCGCGGAACGGAAGACTTAAGATGCATGCTTTTGTTCATGTGCATAACCTTTCTTGTCCCGATATCAAGGGGTCTGAGCTCGTTCTTCATCCATGGAACTACTCCATATGAATAGAGTAGTACCGGGACGGTAAGCATGTTCGTTGCAGATACTTTGTTCCTCGCCGACAGTTCGGAAGACCAAATCTGTCGGATGAGACTTTGTATCTGCTTCGGAGAGTATCCTTTATAGATGCCACATCCTGAATGCGGCTCTGTGGCACGCCCAGGTATGTATAAGTCACTCCAGCGCAAAGGTGTCGTATGGCGCTTCTATTAATAAGCTCAGGATCTTCAGGGATGCCATTAAGTTTTCCTCGCTTCAAATAAACCTTGGCGCATTTGTCTAACCAAAATTCCATTCCAATTTCCTTAGTATATCGTTCGACAATACCCAGAGCTAGATGCAGCTGCTCTTTGTTTTTAGCATAGATCTTAAGATCGTCCATGTAAAATACATGAGTGACCTTCTACTTTCGATCTGCAGGTTTGCCGCACAAGTACCCGTCGGAATGGCACACACTGAATGCGGGACGCGTACTGTCTTGCCCAGCCTATCTTTATGGCAAGTTGATGCATTCGTCTTTTGGTCTTATGATCAACCGTTGGTTTTGTTTCACGGTTCGCATCGGCCACCTGAAAAACATAACTTAAAAATCGACTCATGCATGAAATGAAGCATCACGCGAAACATTAAATTCGCCAATTTCTTCCAATTTCTTTCAAATGGGGATCGAGATATAAATAGAAGACCACCGAAGTGTTCCGAAGCTTTCAGATCGACTATCATCGTAAAGCAGAAAACCGAAGTCGAATCGTGCATTTTCGGCTTGGTCACGAAGTCACAGTGGTAATCATGCACCTTCTGATTTGCCGCTCCCAAATGGTAGGTATGGTGGGGGTAAATTTCATCCACGATCTGGCAGCTCTGCCACAGAAATACTGTCATTGCCTGAAATGTCTAGGCCCCACACAAAATAAATTTACCTCAACGAATCAACTGAGAATTGAGATTAGAAACACTAGGTTCGTGTTAAAATCACTCAAATGGCCACCCTGTATACTGCTGGTGACGTATTTTTCACCGTAGACGTGTCCAGTTGCTTCATCCATTGTTCTGATATCCCCATGACGTTCTGTAGAATTTCTATTTCCCTGAAATTCACCATGTCAGGTGCAGATGAGTAGTTGTAAATTATTTCAGTTACAAAAACGCGCAATTCTAGAAAACTTTTGAGCATATAGAATACAGAGTTCCAACGAGTTGATACGGCTTGCTTTAACCTTAAATCACACGCTTTTCGAAGGCCATCACTAGCATAATGCATGCTTTAAACCAAGTCACAATCGATTTAACTTTTTGTGTTATATCCAGACAAAGACATTATAAACGTAGATGCGGTACGGTGTGTCAAAGTGGGGGAACTATATATATAGGACATCACATTTTCTGCCCTATCGAGGTGCTGCCCTCACCGTATTACGAAATCGAATTCTTGTTTTCTCATTCTTCGTCAAATATAGCGGTAAAGCAGTAGAAATATTTTTTGAGGTTAGAAAACTTTGACATGTATGTATCAGTCAATTTTTTTAGATCTGAAGCTTCATCTAGGTTTTCGGTACATAGTCTTTTTGTCTAATTTATAAAAAAAAGTTTTCTTTAATTATCAAATTTTTAATTAAAAAAAAAAACTATTACAGAAAGAAATTTCGAGTGAAACAAATTGCTGAAAATATTTTTCTTTAACAAATTTTTTTTTATTGAAATAATCAAGACATTTATATCAAAGAAACAACTTTTTTAATCTGTAAAGTTATTAAACATTATTGCTTAAATTTAAAATAACAATAATTAAAACAAAATATATTTCTGGATAGAATATTTTGGTTGAAAATATACATAGTATTTTTTAAATTACAAAAATTCTTCCAAAAAATCGAAATGTTAATTTGAAAAAATAAAAAGAAACTTTGAGATAAATTAATGCTGATTTGAATCCTGTAAAGTTTGTTTGTCAAATTTTATTAGGTTCGAAGAAAATTTAGGGAGAAATTTTTTTCCGTTTGTGACACATGTGTTTTTTTATGTTAATTTTTCTGTGAAATTTATTTATAATTATTTTTATTTTAAATTCGAACAATAATTTTTAACACTTTAAATATTAAGCAAAAATGTATTCGATAAAAATATTTTATTATCGTATTTTTGATAAATAAATAATATTGATGAAGAAAAAATCTTATTTGGGGAATTTCATTATTGGGGAATTTTCAAATTCGGTAATATTATAAACTGTTCGGGAATTTGATTAGTTTTGGAATTTTATCATTAGGGGCAGAGAGAGTTTTATCGTGTCGGGAAATCTATTTACCGAGATATTTCAGCCGTCCCTATAGAAGTACAGACAATTTGCTCTAATTATAATTTCGGCGCCTTTGAAAGCCTTTATAAAATATTCCATTTTTAATGTATTTAATTTGGAAATTAAAAAAAAAACAATTTTCAATCGTAAACAATTTGAAAATGAATTGTCACAATCTCAGAGTGATAAATTTTAACTTCGAATGTTACAATTACAATTTTTCATTTGTATTTCGAAGGTAAAATTATTTCATTTTAATTCATAAAGAATAGTTAAACAATCATTAATTTAGAAAAAATCAAATAAGCTGGTGGTTTCTGAATGCTTCATATAAAAGAAAAAAATTGGAGCTTTCTCAAGAATTTTGAAATATTAAAAAAGAATTTAGATTTCAGGGAAGATTTAAAATGATTTTTTAATTCAAAAAAGTAAATAACTCAAAGAGCATGTTTAAAAATATTTCAAAACATTTCAAAGGATTTAAAATGTTGAAAAAATCTGGAATTCCTTGAGACAATTTTGTGTGCAGGATTTTACAAAAATGTTAGGAAAAATGGGAATCAGTTTCAAAGATATTTAAAAGTTTCGGAAATTTAAAAAAATAATTTAAAAATATTTGCAATAATTTAAAAGAAAATTGATAGTTTTTATGATTATGAAATTAAATGTTGACTTTTTGTTTTGAAAAATTACATAATTTGAAGAGAAGATATAAAAATATGGTACCACTAAAAATATCCCGAAAGGGCTGACTGAAAAATCCCAAAAAATGAAATCTCCGGCATCTGAATAATAATCTTATAAAAATTGTATTAAAAAATACATAAAAAAACACGTACGCTTTGAAAGAACTTTGCAGACAAAGAACAAACTTTCAAGGATTCAATTTAACAACGATTTACGTCGAAATTTTTTTTTATTATAAAAAATTCCATTTTTTAGAACTTTTTTGTATTTTTTTTTAGAACTATGCACATTTTCAAACAACATTTTTCATTCGGGAATATATACTCGATTATTGTATTTTCAATAAATAAATAATATTTAATTAACCATTTGTTGAATTGTTTAAATTTAGGAATTTTCTAGTTCGTATAGTTTATAATTCAGCCATTTTCTTTGGGAATTTTTCAAGTTCGGTAATATATTTTTGTCCGGAATTTTATTTTTTTTCGTGAATTTTTCAATTCGAATATTATATTTCGGGTGTTTTATAATTTCGGGAATTTTATTATTTGGTTATTTTGCAATTCACGAATATGACAGTGCCAGGAACTTTATTTTTAGGGATTTTTCAGTCCGAAATTATAACATTTTCGAAATATAAAAGTCCCGAATTGGAAAATTCTCGACAATTTATAATCTTACCGAATTTGAGAATTTCCGACAGAAATTGTCCAAATTATACAATATCCGGGCTAAAAAACTTCCTAATTTGAACAATTAAAAAAAAGTTTGTCAAAAAATATTTTTTTAGTAAAATAATAAAATATTTATGCCAAAGAAAACACTTTTTTGGTGTTTAAAGTTTCTAGAATATATTGTTTGAATTTAAAATTAAAATAATTGAACAAATGTATTTTTGGATAAAAAATGTTGTTTGAAAATGTGCATTGTATTTTTGTATATTACAGAAAACGCTCGCAAAAATAAAATTATGATTTAAAAAAATAAAAATAAAAGTCGCGTTAAATCAGTCGAAATTGAATCCTGCAAAGTTTGTTTCATTTAAAGCTCATGTGTTCTTAAATTTATTTTTGTATGACATTTGTATACAATTATTGTTATTTTAAATTTAAACAATAATGTTTAAAAAATTAAACATGAAACAAAATTTCTGTTATAAAAATATTTGATTATTGTATTTTTTTAAAAAAATTATATTGATCACAAAACTGTTTTCTCAATTACTGCAATTCGGGAATTTTCTAGTTTGTATATTTTATAATGGGCAGCGTTCAGCCTGGAATTTTATTATTCGGGAATTTTCAAAGTCGATAATATTGTAAGCTGTCCAGAATTTCATTATTCTAGAATTTTTAAATTCGGGATTTTCAGATTTCAGCATTTTATAATTTCGTGAAGTTTACAGTGTCGGGAATTTTATTATACAGGATTTTTCAGTCGTCTCAGCAATATTTCAAAACTTTTGAAAGATTTATAAAATTTTAAAAAATCTGGAAGATTTTAAAGTATATTCAAAAGTTCTGAAAAAACTGTCCCATGAAATATGTTAGTTTAAAATAGTTTATGATAGTTTATGTTCATTTATGATAGTTTATGATATGATAGTTTAAAGTTTATTATAAAATATATATTATGGAACATGATATGTTTTATGAATGTTCCAGTGAAATTCTGTCCGTCTAATTTTGTTTGCCAATGCGAAACGTAATCTGGCTTGGAACTGCCGTCTTAACATCTAAAAATCGAAAGAATAATTTTCCTATTCCTTGGAATTATAATTACATTTTTATAAAATCGATAGAATATATAATAATGAAGAAATTGGAAAATACATACGAGAACTTGATTAGACGAATGGTTTAAAAAATTCCATAGAAATTTCAGACCCAAAAAATAAAAAATAAATAATATTAAAGAACTATATATAGACAATATATAGAATGTAAATTATATAAAATAATGTTAGAATTAGTGGGCAGAGATGAGGTGGGAAATTGCCGATCCCATGTATTCAATTTCGAACGATTTTTGACAGCGCCCCCTCTTACCTGAGCTTTTGCGAACTAAAATAAAACACCCCCAATTACTCTTAGCCAGTTTACGAACCGAAATAGATGATAGACGGTTCTACTTGAGTGGTCAAACGGGGCAACATTTTTCCCATTTAAAAATGTCAGTAGAGAAGATCAGAGTGGGTAATTTCGCGTATATTTTCTATATTCTAGTTCGTAAAATATCTAGGTGAATTTGGGATGCTTTAATTAAAAAGGTGACATAAAAGAATCTGAAATATCTTAAGGGAATTTTTATAATTATGCGCAATTAAACATTTTGAAAAAAGTACTGTTTTTTTATTGGTATTCAAAGATTAATTTAAGAGCCTAAGAAACATTCTTATTGAAAATTAATACTTTTTTGATGTTTAAAGATTACTATATATTTATTGAATTCATTGGTTATTAGTAGAAAATTTATTTTCTCGGTTAAAAAATCATCTTTTTCATTAAAAATGTAACACTTTTTGGAAATTTGTTGATTTTGAATTTAAAATTTAACTGTTTTATTTATGCTTCAAAAATTGATCTTTTTCAGTCACAAATTCATCTATTTGGTTGACAATCTTAAGATTTTGTTTTCAAGTTTTTTGTTGTTTATTAGAAAATTAATTTTCTAGGTTAAAAAATTCTTCTTTTTATTAAAATCTAAACTTTTTTAAATATGTTGTTTTTGGGTGGAAAATTGAAATATTTTATTTGTCTTTTTAATGTTTGAAAATTAATCTTAGTAAATTCAAATTTTCCCGCCTTCTATGTTCCCTGCCTCTATCGCCGCTGTCTGTTACCTGTCACGCCTTTCCTTGTCGCTACCCAACCCTGCTACTACCAATCCGTCAACACAGTCTTCCCACCCTGTCACAAATCTCCAAACAAAGTTCCACACAAATCTGTCTCAATCCTCCAAAATATCTACTTCCCCTTTACAATCTCACAATCCCTCAATTAGATCTCTCACCTCCACACACTTCCACAATCCACTCACCTCAAATTTCACCACAATATCAGAAAAACTCAGCCTATGGAACTAGATATAAGACTTTATGTAAATAGTTGTAAATAATTGTATATATAGAAAGGATAAGATTGTAAAAAATATATAGATGTAAACGGAAAGATTGTAAGGAATGGAAGTCATGTAAACCCTTAGGGGACACATTATGAATAAAGAAGAAGAAATTAATCTTAGTAAAAATTCATTTTTTTGTGTTACGAATTTAAGTTCTTTTTAAAAAATATTTGGTAAATTTTCGGAAATATGTTGTTTAATCACTCAGAATCTTCTAAAATTTCGAAATTTCTTAAACGGAATCAAATTAAGCTTGAAATTTTAAAAAATATTAAAAAATTTAAAAACTTGTCTTAAAATATTCAGATTTTTTTCGTGGAATTTATAGAAATGTTTTTAAAAAATTTAACATCTTTTTAAATTTTCGTATTATTCTTAAGAATATTCTTTCATTCTCTTGAAACCTTTCAAAGTTTTAAAAAAGTTTCTAAGCATGTAATTCAAAATCTTTTAAAACCGATTTTTTTAAAATAATTTGTTAAGTTTTTCTTGTGTAGTGAAATTGGAAAAATTTATTGAAGTACAGCTCACTAGAAAGGCTAATTATAACTTTGGTGTTACGAAAGGTATCAATATTGATTTAGAAAACAAATGGGGCATAACGTAAGTTAATTATTTCTTTTACACAAAACCTGGAAGACTTGGCAGGGTCATTGCATTTTTTTTAATGTTGTGGAAAGAGTGGAATATTCATGTAATCCTGCAAATAATGACAAGGGTTTTTTATTTGAAAGATTAATTTCAAAGACTATTAATCAAAGTCTCAATAATTATTTTAGTAAGCCATAGCAATATATGATGCAAATTTAACATCCTTATTGGAAATGTCTGTTTTTTTGTTTGTTTAAAATTAAAATACATATATTTTTTAAATTCGCTGTTTTTGATAGAAAATAAAGTTTGCATGAAAATTCTTTGCTTGTATTGAAAATTCAAATGTTTGGTTAAAAATTAATATTTTCATTACAAATTTTGGATTGAAAATAGAAGTATTTACCAAGACATTTTGTGGCTCAAACTGTAACTATTCTATTTCTTTTTTTATTGGTTTAAGATTAATTTTCTTAGTTAAGTATACTTTTTGATACAATATTCAACTGTTTCTTGAAAATTCGTCGTTTTTATAAATATTTTATAAATATTGGGAAATTTATTAAACTTCTAAAATATCTGTAATCACTTCAACAATTCTAACACCCAAACACGCCCAAATTTTTCTTAGAACTCTTAAGGCCTAAAAAATTAAAAAATTGCCGAAGATATTACAGATTCTTTCTCAGCATTTTAAAAATCTTTTTAAATTTTCTCTAACAATTTATTTTTAAAAACAAGAAATCCTTTCAAATTTTTATATGAACCTAAAGAATATTCTTTCATTAAAACCTATCAAAATTGGCAAAAAGGTTTTTAATTTGTTCGAAAACCTGACTGACAGCATTCTGTATGAATATGATTAGTGGATGTTTTCAGTTTGTTATTTGCTGAGATGCCGACAAATGTTGAGCGAAATAGAGATTTTTTTAAATTTCGAAAGAAAAATCTTTTTAAGAGTTTTGAAACATTTTAAGATGATAAAAAAGTTTTCTCAAGTTGCCTAAGAAAATTTAACATTTTTCTTATTTTTAATGTTTATTTGAAGAGAATACTTAAAAAGATTTCAAGATTTTTAAAGAAAATTATCAAAAATTAATTTTGAGAGAATATTCTACAACTTTTTCAAAACATTTAAAAAAATTGCCAAAAAAAATATGTAAAATTTTTAGGTATTTTTCATAATTTTACACAATTAAAAAAACAATAGGAAAAACTAGAATTCATTAAAAACATAATTTTGAAACTTTAGCAAATAATTTTAATATTGAGAAGACTTTTAAAAGATAAAAGAAAATTTAGATTTTTAAGGATTTTGAAATAAGATGTTAGAGTCTTTTTCAGAATTTGGAAAGGTTTTAAGAAATTAAAAATTTTTGGCTTAAGATTCCGGGAAGAGTTTTAATTTTTTTTATTTTGAAGTCAGGACCTTTTCTGACAAACTTCTTTAATAATGTTCTTAACTTTGTGATCGTATGAAATGAGGTTATATGTATAAATCTAATAATAATGATTATGAATTTTGCATTATTAATTTAGTTTATCAAAATTCCCAAATAAATAATTCTATTTAATGGTACATTTTTTGAATACTGTGAGATAATTATGTACCTTACTAAATTACACTTTAATAACCAAAAAAGAAATATTGTAACTGCACGGAGAAAGTATTTTAAAATTTACAATTTTTTTAAATGTCAGAAACATTTGACTCTTCTAGAAATATAATAGGATGGATCAAAAGTTTTAAACAAATTTTTTAATTAAATGCTTTAAAAATTATTAATTATTATATATTTGGAGAAATTAATTCCTAAAGAATATTTGTAAAGATTAAATCATTTTTTAAGGAATAACCTGAAATATTTTAAGGAAACTTCTTTAAATTTTTCGAAATTTAAAAAATAACTACGAAAAGCCTCACTACTTTCGAAAGATAATCTGAATGGTGAAATGTTTCAACAAGATTTTCATGTAAATTGAAAATTGAACGGAATACAATTTTTCGTTTTTTTATATTTGCAAAAATAGATTCTTTTGAAATATTTTGAAACAATAAAAAGTGTTTAAAAGAGAAATCTGCAATTATTTCAGGAAACTTCTTAGAAATTTTCAAAATTATAAGAAAATGTAAGAAAAATTGAATTCATTTAAAAATATAATCAGATGTTAGAAAAGATTTAAAAGATTTCAAATTTGTAAAAAAAAATTTTTTAGATTATTTTAAGGACACTTCTTTAAATTTTTCAAAATTAAAACAAGAAATTTTGTTAAGCATTACTCATTTTCAAATATAATCTGCTGGTTTTAATGTTTCAACAAGATTTGCAAATAATATAAAATTGAACAGAATAAAAATTTTAAATGTGGAAAAATTAATTCTTAGGGAATAATTTCAAAGATTAAAAAATTTTGAAATGAAAAATCTGAAATATTTTAAGGATACTTCTTTCAAATTTAAAAGTTAAAAAAATATATGGGAAAAATTCAACTCATTTTAAGATATATTCAGATGGTTTAAAAAAAGAGATTTACAATAATTATAAAATTGAGTAAGTTTCAAAATTTTAAATGATTCTATATTTTAAAAAAATGTAAAATATTTCAAGAAACTAATTTTAAAAATTAATAAAATCAATCTATTTAATATCTAATTAATAAAAAATTAATTAGAGGTTTGATATGATTTTAGAATTATTGATAAAATTAATGGCCTAAACATTTAAAATAACTTGTATTTGGAAAGATTATTTCAAAAGATTTGGAAAATTACAAAAAAATCATAGGTATTTTAAAGACCGGTCTTTACAGTTTTCAGAATACAAAAAAATATACGAAAAATGGGACTCATTTTAAATTTGAATCAGATGGTTTAAAAGTTAAAACAAAATTAACAATAATTTTAAAATTGAATGGATTAAGAATTAGAAATAATTTTAATTTTGAAAAATTTATTTTTAGATAATATCACAAAACATTTCGAAAATTGCAGAACATGAATGTCAAATATTTTAAGGACACTTTTTAAAAATTTTCAAATTTAAAAAAAAAATAAGAAAAATTTTATTTATTTTCGAAAAGAATCAGATGGTCTACAAGTTTTTAAATTATTTGAAAATAATTTCAAAATTGAATGGATTTAAAATTAAAAATAATATATATTTGGAAAAATTAATTCTTCAAGAATATTTTAAAAGATTAAACAATTTTTAATTGAGAAATCTGAAATATTTTAAAGAAGCTTCTTTAAAGTTTTCAAAAGTTAAGAAAAATATATAGGAAAAATTCGACTCATTTTAAAATATAATCAGAAGTTTTAAAAGTTTTAAAAGTAATTTATGCTGCAAAACACTTTTTAAATTCCGCTTTCAGGTCTGAATGGCCAGCGAATATCTCAAATACAAAAAAGACCGTCTTGTCTAGACAACATGAGAAGTCAAAGTGTGATTTTGTTTTGAATTCACCCAATTTATTGAAATGATATTGGCAGGGCGGAGGGGAATCTTCGATTCTTACAGATTCTTAGCACATCTAGATCGCAGAACCGTCGGAGAGTTTCTGAGAAATGTATTTCCCCGCAAAACAAATGCAATATAAATACATGAGTAGCTATTTAAAACTGCTTTTTTGAACTCTTATTATATACCCGGTAATAAGCGTTGAATTCAGAAAAATTAAGAATTTTGTATTCCTATAAATACACGATTTTTCCTTCGTCTAAAAATCCCCCAACGGGAACAGAAAAAGTGCAAATCCTATTCCTTTCAATAGACTTAGTAAAATTTAACGAAAGCATTTATTTAACCTATTTTTCATTATTAAATCTTTTTATAACTTATAAATTCGAAAAATATTCAAATTGATATTTATTTGTATGTTAATCATTTATTTAAACGTCTTAAAAATACACCAAAGAAATCTATTCAAATGTGTGAATTTAAATAATTTTAATTCTAGAGAGGCAGAGTTGAATTGGGTAGAATTAAAATTTCAGAATTTATATTTCGCATGAAGGAATTAAAACAACTTATTACACATATTTTGTGGACTAATTAGAAGGAATTAAATAAAATCAAAATATGACCACTTCTGAGGAATAAAAAATCTGCCTGCCACGCGGGCACACTCTGATCGCGCGCTGCGCGCGCGGCTCGTTTCGCTCGCAAGTTTGAGAGCGCCTAGGGCGCGCAACTGTTGGTGCTCGCGCTTCGCGCTAGATGTTGTATTTATCGTGCGCTTTGCGCTCGATTGTACATTTATCTCGCGCTTCGGGCTCGATTATGTATTTACCTCGCGCTACGCGCTCGGTATTTATATTTCTACACATTCTTGAGCAAACATTTTAAAATTAAGACTCAAAACATCCACCACTGTAATTTTGTCATTGTGAATTCTCTTTCGTTAAAAAAGAGTTTGAGCCCACCTACGGCACGCAACTGATGGCAATCGCACTCCGCACTTGGTCTTTGTATTTCTTCCGCATTCGGGCACAGACCTTTTAAAATCAAAAGTGAACGGACCTACTGCGCGCCTGCATATGGTTTAATACAGGAACCTATATAGGGTCCTACATAGGAGCCATGTCTTCTTTCGTCTTTTCTGTGCTTTTTCCAAAAAGTTAATTTTTAGATTTTTTATCTCATGTTTTACGATCAAATGAAAATCTACTCGTCCTATCGAAAAATGATAATAATAAATACCTTGTGTCTTTTTTTCAAACAAATTTAATATTTTTATTTTCAATGATATTTTTTACGACTAAAGCAAAAACTACGTGTCCTATCAAAAATTATAGCTCGATTTTGGATGAACAATTTTAGTATCATTTTTTTCGTAGCTTATATCGAAAAGTGTTTCATTATAAATTTGTAGTTCTTTCCAAGGCGAGCAATTTGAGCTTTTTCATTTTTTTCGTATCTTGCATAGTTTGACCAAAAAATGGAATTTTTGAATTTTACATTATTTTTGATACGATCAAATTTGAAATAATCAACTTTTCGACCAAATTAAAAAAGTTGTTATCGTAGTTCTGTAGGGCTTTCAAAAAGCAAAGTTTTTCTTTTCCTGGCTTTTTTCGCATATCATGCGTTTTTTGGCTTAAAATGTTCATTTCAGTTTGTTTTTTTAGATTTTGAAAATGCTCTAACTCTGATAATTTTCTTTTCATAGAAAAAAGTCATGGGGATAAATTGTTTGAGTTTCTGAGTACTATGAACAACCGTACATAGAATTTTTAAATCTTGAAAAAATGTGGTTTCAAATATTTTTGGTACGATCAAATTTGGAATTTTCAACTTTTCGACCAAATTATAAAAGTTGTTATCATAATCTTGTAGGGGTTTCAAAAATCAACGTTTTTCTTTTAATTACTTTTTTTCATATCATGCATTGTTTGGCTTAAAATGTTCATTTTAGTTTGTTTTTTTGGATTTTGAAAATGCTCTAACTCTGATAGTTTTCTTTTCATAGAAAAAAGTCATGAGGATAAATTGTTTGAGTTTCTGAGTACTATAAACAGCCGTACATAGAATTTTTAAATCTTGAAAAAAATGTGGTTTCAAACATTTTTGGTACGATCGAATTTGGAATTTTCAACTTTTCGACCAAATTATAAAAGTTGTTATCATAATCTTGTAGGGATTTTAAAAGCCAACGTTTTTCTTTTCATGACTTTTTTCATATCATACGTTGTTTGGCTTAAAATGTTTATTTTAGTTTGTTTTTTTGGATTTTAAAATGCTCTAACTCCGACAATATTCTTTTTATATAAAAAAGTCAGAAGGATAAATTGTTTAAGTTTTTAAGTACTATGATCAACCGTGCATAGAATTTTCACATCTTGAAAAAATATGGTTTCAAAATTTTTTTGTACGATCAAATTTGGAATTTTCAACTTTTTGACCAAATTGAAAAAGTTTTTATCATAACCTTGTAGGGCTCTCAAAAAGCAATGTTTTTCTTTTCCAGACTTTTTTTCGTATCATGCCTTGTTTAGCCTAAATTGTTCATTTTAGTTTTGTTTTTTTGATTTTGAAAATGCTGTAAGTCTAGTAATTTTTTATTTTTCGAAAAAATTCATCAGGATAAATTGTTAAATATTTTGAATACTATGAATAACCATACAGAGGATTTTTGAATTTTTAAAAAAGTGGTCTCAAAAATATTCAAAATGTGCCCACTTTTTGAATTTTCATCAAAAATGGCTTTATTTGAGGACACTAAACGAGTGTACCAAAGGGCAATCTAATAGATTCCTTTTTTCAAAAGTTATCGTGTTCACAGACAGACAGGCCGACATACAGACATACATACAGAGATACAGGCAGAAACATTGGTAAAAACCTGTTTTTTGGATTCAGGGGGTCTCAAAACGTGGCCATTTGACAAAAACTGGGGGAGTCAAATTTTACACAAATCTAATATCTTCTCTGATGAGAATGTAAAACTATCTCTGTGAGGTTTGTTACTGGTACATTTTTCTCTATTCTACGCTTATTACCGGGTAATCTAATTAAATAGTAAACTCGTAATATTTATTAATAGACTTAATTACAGACGGTTAACTTGAACAGTCTTTTTTTTGAGTGACTAGCAAAATTCTTAGAAATTAAAAAAAATCAACTGAAAGAATAAAATACGAACATACATATCTTATTTTTTTCATACCTAACTGTGTCTATTAAATCATTAATGTCCAGGAGCGAACTGAGCCTATTCCCCCTGTTAAGAACAGTTAATATGCATAAATATATTAAATTGTATGTATATTTTTATACGAATTAAAAAATATATGAATAAAAAATAAGCTATTTTTCTTTCTATAATTATTAATTAAATTATTTCATCATTTCTTTCAGTATGTCAGAGATGAGTATATTTATTAATAATTTAATACATCTAGTTGCTGGTTATGTCACTTTAAAATTTTTTTAAATAATTGTCTATAATTGTAATAACATTTGTCTCTGAATTCTGCATATCTAATAAAAACAATATAAAGTAATATAATCAAAGATATTTATCTTTCATATGATACATAAAAATAATGAACTCTGGAGGTAAATAATTGTGCACTTTGTGCTAATGGTGACTACACTAAAAAAAATGTTCTTGAATCAAGTAAATATTACTTGCCCTCTAGAACAAAATTATTGGACCAGATTGGGATTGATTGAAGGTTGAATCGTTCTTAATCGGTGTTAATCGGGACAGAAATTGTATATCGGTCTGAATCATTTTCAATCGGTACAAGCGCTTGAATCGTTCGCAATAGGGTAAGCACGTCTGCGCATTTGAATGAAAGTTGTACACGGAGAAAAATAGATATTGAAAAAAATATATTAAAAACTTGGATATTTAACCATAATACATAGATAATACGGCATAATATCTAATGTCTTCTATTCAAAATACAAAATATTAAAGGCCAAAATCTGTTTTTATTGAAAGTATAAAATGTGTGATATTAACAGATAATATCTAAGATATTAAAAAAGCTACATTTTATCGGAGCAAGGTCGCTGACGTGCGAATGCTTGAGGATTCGGATTTTAAAAACAGAGGACTACGATATTAACATTCTTTTGCATTTTATAGAAAATGGCATGCTTTACAGGTAATTGTTGCATAATTAAAAAATATTTCTGGAATATCTTAGATTCTGCCCTTTAATATCATGGATATTGTCAGTTAAAATCTTCTTTTAAATACCTACGGATGCTCTTCTTCAGCATCTATATTTCTGTCCCATAGTTAAATCGCTAAGATATTACCTATTAATATCTAGATAATCTGCGCTAACATATATTTTTCGCCGTGTACTTTGAAATTCTCGTAATTAAAGGTAACTGCGAAAATATTATGATATTTGTAGATAAATAATAATTATGCATAATAATTAGGATATACGATTTCAAAATTTCGCATTGAAACAATTCATTAGGTAAATTAGAATAATATTAACAAAGATATAAACTTTCTTTTTGAAAAGGGATTCATAAAATATAGAACATTTGTATTTTTAAAATAACAAACCTGATTTAATCAACAGTATTCTTTAACCAGACTGATTACTAATTACCCTGTAATTTACATGATGTATTACACGATATAAATTTTGTACGCTTTCTACATTATAAGTGTTTTGCACCATTTAAATAAATAGTTGATTATAATATAACTCAGAAAAATCCCTATAAAAATTATTGGCAAATCTGTTATTGATACGAGGGTAGTTCAATAAGTCCTTAGAATGACCAACATATGGCGCGCGAATCGCTCCAAATCATCTGTTTTCAGTCAGCACCACTCCCGACTAGA
>NC_046657.1:177956269-177957805 GCF_010883055.1 Belonocnema kinseyi | reverse complement strand
CCCACCACTAATCCATGCCGTATCTAGGACCTAATATCTTTGCTGCGATTGACTTGAATCACGCTTCTAGAAAAGAATTATTGGAACCGATTGCGAGCAATTGAAAGTAATATCCAATCGTTCCCAATGGTGTTTCTTAATCGGGTCTGACCGACTCAGAACGATTGAGGTCGGCTATCGTTCTCAAGCAGGCTGTGGTCACTCAATGCTTTAGAAGTGCAGACCAATAATCGACGGTGGTGCCATCAAACGAGCCCGCAGGTTTTTAAGATAAGATAATAGATGTTTGAGGTTATATCCAGATGATTTGTAGATAATGTAATTTAAAAACTTAATAAATTGAAAAAACCAATAGAAAAACAAATAAAAATATAGAAATAATTACCGGAATAATTATTTATATATTTCTGCTTATTTTTCTATTGCTTTTTTCATAAAAACATGTTCTAAGGAAAAACGAAAGATGATGAAAGTATGTGTGAAAGCAGTTTTCATTTAAATTTTGTAATCATTTTCGACATCAATTTTCTTATCGGCAGGTATCTTTCTGAAAATGTTGCTCTATTTTTATGGTAATAATACAGAAGCTACCGCTCCCCCTTTTAGTGTTCAGTTGTGTACTGCAACGATAATCACCAGGTCGAAAATGATGACAACAAATTAGACATCAGCTCTCAAACAGTTCTTAATGGGTTAGGTTTCACATGTGCTGACGTTCCGAAAAAAAACGAAGAAGTAAGAGAGATAGATCAAACTTCTGCCCCTGAGCGACGTGTAGCGGGGGAAATTACTACAGAGCCATCTAGCGTGCCCGCAAAACAGGATCAAAGTATGTGTCTTCACGGTTGCCTATATTAGTGAACACAGCCTGTTCTCAATCGGGACGCGAGGTGATTTTCAGGTCGGCCACGGCCATGTTGGTGGCAGCACTTTGATCATGTGGGAATTATTTGAAAACGGTTATTTACTTTTTGTTTTTAAATTACGTCTCGATAAAAGAAAACTTTTTAAAGATTTCAAATAATTCCTTCGTGATCAAGGAACTACGAGGGTAGTTCAATAAGTCCTTAGAATGAAGTATAAAAACAATTTTTTTTGGGTAAATTTTTTTTTATTTTTCAACATAATCTCCTTGGAGCTCTATACACTTGGTCAATCGCTTTTCAAGTTTTTTTAATCCTTCAGAAAAGTGCGTTTTCGGAAGTTCCTCAAAATAAGCACTTACAGAGGCAATGCCGTCTTCGTTGTCTGGAAATCTCTGTCCACCGAGCCATTTTTTCAAGTTTGGAAATAAGAAAAAGTCACTGGGGGCTAAATTTGGTGAATACGGTGGGTGTTCGACCAATTCGAATTTTAGTTCTTCAATTTTAGCCATTGAAACGAAGCATGTGTGAACTGTGGCGTTGTCGTGATGAAAGAGAGTTTTTTTCTCGACCAATGTGGTCGTTTTTTTTTAATTTCTTCTTTCAGCTGCTCTAATAATGATGCATAATATTCACCAGTGATTGTTTTACCCTTTTCCAAGTAGTCAATAAG
>NC_046657.1:177947109-177956169 GCF_010883055.1 Belonocnema kinseyi | reverse complement strand
AGGTGCTGCCCTCTTCAACTTTTCGATGTTTCTATGGCAACCGCGTCCTTTGCCTACGTCTACGGGAGGGGTGGGGCCAAGGCGAAAGCCAAACCGAAAGTGCTGGTGATTTTCTGTTTCTCGATTCTCGCGCTTGCCTTCGCCAGCCATATCTATAGCTGACTCGGGGCTGTCTATGCACGCCGAAAATATTAAAATTAATGAGGGCCTAAAATTATTATATTTATTATTATGTTAAAATTAATTAATTTCTTTTAAGGTTTTTTTTTAAAAGGGACATTTTCGAAAGAGTAAGTAAATTTAAAAAGTAAATAAATTTAAAATTATTCAGAATTTAGTCAAATGAAAAAGTTAAATTAATTCCTCGTCTCGTTTCTTTTAAAAGAGAAATTTTCGAAATACTATATAAAAAAGTTTCAAAAAATTCTTGTCATATTTTAGAATTGCAGCGAAATTTTAAACATTATTTAAAAAAATATAATTTTTACAAAAATAGTGCATTGTAGGTTCGAATAGTTCACTGTATAAATTTATCCTACATGTATTTTTAAATCCTAAAATATTTTATTATTTTTTCGCATAATTAAGATATAACTGAAGTAATATTTACACTTCTCTATAGTTTCGAATTGACAATTTACATTTAATTCCGAGGAAAAATTTAAGGTTTTCACTATTCATTTAATTATTTAGCAAAATTATATTAAAATTCTGTTTTTTGTTTGTTTTTGTTTCTTGATTATTTGAAACGTATAATCTTTTTCCTTATAATTTGTTTAATTACAAAAACCAGTAACTAGACTATGCCTTGCACATTAAAATTTAATTTTAGAAGTTTGAGGGCAGTTAACCACTTGCAATTGCTCATCAGAATTCACAACTTCAAAGAAATCCAAATAGTTTATAAAAATAATTCAATGAATCGAAGAATCAAAAAAAAAAATCTAAAGAAATATAAGGCGTTTAGGGGTTCATCTCAGCAACTCACGCTATTGCAAAAAAAAAAATGATAAAGGACAGAATTCCAAAGAATTAAAATAATTCAATAATTTTTTGCGAGCCGGGAAATGACCAGAAATTTGTTTCCTTGATTAAAGCGGCCACCTGGATTTATTAGTATTTAAAAAAATTATTATATTCATTGGTGTTTTCGTGTAAAAATAGTTATACTTTTTCGTAATTGTAAAACAATTCCCACCAAGGATTGAAAAAAATTTTGATTTTATTTATTTCTTCAAGTGAATTTTTTTTATGTTTGCCATAACAAAGAAAAACTATCCAATTAGGGGTTTTAAGGGTCTAAAAATCGTGATTTATTATTTAATGAATTTAAAACAAAGAAGATTAATTTTCTTACCAAAAAAGACGAATTTTTAACAAATTCCATGAATTTTCAACCAAATATTTGAATTGTCAACTTATAAAGGATCCATTTCTAATCAAGAATAGACATGTTGCAATCTTCTAGGAAAGTAATGTTTAACATAAAAAACCAAATTTTCAACAAAAAAGTTCAATGTTAAGCCAAAGAGGTAAATCTTGCAGAAATATGATTTAAAAAAAAAAAACTAGATTTAACAAACATGAAAAAAACACAGAAAAGTTCATTAACAAACGAATCCTACTTTAATTTTCTACCATATTGTTAAACCATTAATCAAAATATACGAATTTAGAACTTAACAATTGCATTTTTAATAAAAAGACGATGTAAAAAAAAATCAAGAAAATTAATTTTCGACCAAAAAGAAGAATTTTCAACAAAACAAAAGAATTTTCTAAAAAATAATTAAATTTTAAAGTTATAAAGTATAAATTTCTAACAAAAATGTAAAATTGCAAATTTTCAGATAAAAAATTAATTTTTAACGAAACAAAAAACCCAAAATGCCAAAAAAATTGTTACATGTTAAAAAAGATTAATTTTCAACTAAATCCAGAAATTAAATTTTCAACAAAAGAGTCAAACCCAAAGATCAAGGGGAGTCCAAAAATATGAATCTTCAATGATAAAATTCAACTTTGAACCAAGTCGTTTAATTTTCAATTAAAGAAGATAAATTGCGAAAAAAATACTTAAATTTTTAACGAAAGAGATGAATTTTCCATCATTGAAGAGGGTGTGGATCTCGAAACAGTAAGGGTACGAGGGTTAGCGTTCGCAGATGATAAGGTTGTTATGGCAGAGCCTATCGAAGACCTACAAAGAATGTTGAATAAACTAGATGCAAGCATGAAGAGCATAGGCCTCAAAATTAACGCAAATAAAACAAAAACTATGATGTTCGAAGGAAAGAGTGAAAAAACGCTATGCAATATTTTATTAAATGATGAGAGAATTGAACAAGTTGATAAGTTCGTATACCTTGGTAGCTTATTTACTAGGGACGGGAAGATAGATGAGGAATTAGATAGACGAATAAATGAAGGTAAGAAGGTTATTGGTAGAGCAGGTCCCCTTATCAGAAGTTAAAATATATCAAATAAAGCTAAAATGGCAATACATAATTCTATATTTGTACCGACTGTACAGAAGAGACTAATTGAATGCAGAAGAGACGCTAGTAGACACATGGGAAAGAAATCGGTTAAGATGGTTCGGACATGTTGAGAGAATGCCAAATGAACGACTAACGAAACAAGTGTATCAAGGTAAAGTAAAGGGCAACGTGCCCAGAGGTAGACCGCGGAAAGAATGGTTAGAAGGTGTGAATGAGACCCTACTTAAAAGAGACATAAGAAGTCACAGAAACAGGAGAGCCTGCATGAAAAAATGCATGGACATAAAAGAAGCTAGAGAAGTATGCCAAGACAGGAAAATATGGCGGCAAATAGTTAATAAAAAGAGTATCAGTAGAGTGAATGACGCCTGAAACAAAGACCTTGGCTATTAATGGACCCAAGTGGGGAGCCTTACATAACGACTTCGTGAGGTTCTTCGCTTAGGGTGATTGCTAGAGAGATTGATCAGCAACCTGGGTCGGAGAAGTGTTGCGGAACGAACGTGTTATTTACTTAAATAGCACGAGAATTCTGGATCAATCTGAAAAATCTCTATCCCTTCCACACACTACTCCTTTCCCCTGCCGAGTGAGTCACGCCTACCTCGAAAGGGAAATTGCTTAATGGTGTAATGGTGTATTAATGATCTACCAAAATAAGACGAGCTTTCAACAAAACATATTAATTTTTAAGACAATTTTTGAATTTTAAAGCCAGAAGGAGCAATTTTAAACCAGAAAATATTAATTTTTAATAAAAATATCAATTTAAATCAAAAATGAAATGTTTAAGTTGTCAGTTAAAAAAAATTAATTCTTATTTAAAAAAACGATTTTTCAACAAAATAGTTACATTTTTAACAAAAGAGTTCAGCCTAAAAATGACTTTTTATCCGTAGAAGATTAATTTTCTAAAAATAGAATATTTAAATTTTCGACCAAAGAGGTGAATCTAAAACCAAAAGAATAATTTTTTTACAAAGTAGTTCAACTTTTAACCAAGCTTCTGAATTCCTAACGAAACAAGATGATTTTTTAACAAAATAGTTGCATTTTTTACAGAATAATAAAATTTGCAACTGAATACTAGAATTTTTAACCAAACGAGTTCAATTTTGAACTACAAATATAATAGTCGACTTTCTACCAAAAAGGATTTAAGCGAAAAAACGAGAAAAGGGGGTTTCTTAAAAACAGACAAAAAAAGAACAATTCTTTAAAAGTTAATAATGAGGAAACATACTAAATGTTATCTAAGTTCGTAACTTTTCTTCCACTGACCCCTAACCCCTGTTCGAACCATAGTTTTTAGCATGACCCCCCCCCCCCCCCCCCCCCCCCCCCCCCCCCCCCCCCCATGAAATTGGTGATGCAGTTTACTGACGACCCCTTAAAGTTTCGATTTTTGTGTTTAATGAAATTATCCTTATAATATATAGTTTAAAATTTGTTTAGCATAAAAATACACAACGAAAAATCGACAAGACTCAGAAAACGAAATTCCAACAATTAAAAGAATGACAGAGAACAAGTATATTGAGACTATACTTAAGAAACTTTATTTTCAATTTTATTTATGTTGGATAAAATATCAATATTATAGAGAAAAGTAACAGCGTTTTGCTTTGAAGAATTCAAATGATTTAAAAACTGAAATTAATAATAAAAATTAAAGGGCCTCTAATTTTTCTCATTCTCATAATTTATGATTGAGAAAGGATAAGAAAAGAAAGGTCCGACAAGTCCGATAAGAAAGGACGAGTTCGTTAACAGCCATTTTGGATAAAAATACAAACTTTGGGACCATTTTTGTATACTTAAAATTTTTATTTACGGCTATTAATAGTACTCAGAAGGCCAAACAATTTATCCTGATGACTTTTTTTTATACAAAAAAATTCTCAGTTATAGCATTTTCAAAATTTTTAATATCAATGGAAAATCAAAATTATAAGCCAAACAACGTACTATATGAAAAAAAGTAAAGAAAAACATTGCTTTTTAAAAGCCCTACAAGATTATCATACAAACTTTTTGGATTTTATTGTAAAATTGAAAATTCTAATTTTTATTGCACAAAAAATAATGAGATATGAAAAATCCCATTTTGTGGTCAAACTATGCAGGATACGGAAGAAGATGAATCAACAAGAATTGTGATCTCAAAAAAGATCTACAAATTCGTTAATAATCACTTCTTGGTAGGAGGCGTACCTTTTGTTTTATTCGCGAAAAATAACATTGAAAATATAAAAAAAGAAACGTCGTGAAAAAATTATACAAGTTTAAAAAAAGAAAATTATTTAACAAAAATCATTTACCCGAAAAAGAGCTCCAAATTTGTTATGAATTATTTTTTGACATGACACGTAGTTTTGGTATTGATCATAAAAATGGTATTAAAAATAAAAATCAAAAATTAATGGAAAAAAAACAGAAGCTACAAGAACAAATTGATAGAAAAAAGTTATTCGCCCAAGAAAGTGATACAAATTTGTATTCATTTATTACATACTTATTATTTATGATGGAGAAAGTATTAGAATTGCCCGAAATTCGACACCACAACATTCAAATTTTGAACCAAATGACGCAAAATACGAAAATTTCGTATTTTGCGTATTTAAAAATTTCTTTAAACTACTTTTCAATAGGAATCCTAATTTTGTTTTATCGTATGTAATATATGCAGATAATCGAAAATTCCAATATTATGCTAAAAGACGCAAGATACGTAAAAAATCTGAAAGAAGACTTGTAGGATATTTTGCTTTATACATGTATAAAAAATAATATAAAAACCAAAATCCTATTATTAGCATAACAACGCGAGATAGAGAAAAATGTCTAAAAAAAGGATTGTATTTTTTAAGTTTATTTTAAGGGGGTTCAGAAAATATAAATTCACAACTGTCTGTGAAAAAACGAGTGCTCAACGTGAGTGTCACGATAATATTGTGTACCTCAAAGCCTACAGAGCTTTGAGAAATGTAATCTTTAACTATACTTATTTGAGTAATAAATTCAGAATATGAACACGCATATAAATACTGCGATCTAAAGAGATGTTTTTGATAAAGTTTCATTCAAGCATTCTAAATGTAAAGAATAAATATCTGAGCGGGAATGTGCCCGCGACAATAAATAGTTCATTTACGGATTATTTAATTACAAACTAACAATTAAGTGATAAATGTGTTTGAAACTTTCCAATAATTTCTGACCTTTTAGTTTAAATTGAGAAATGTTCTCGCGTTCGCCTTCGCCATCACTATAGCAATCTTTGCTATAGTTGAGTCGGTTGGCTGGCGCTGTGCGGCATGCACGCCAAAAATGTTATGAACACTGAATTACCTAATTATATTCAAATTAAAGAGAGCCTAGAAATATTCCATTTATTATTGTTTTTAAATTTCGAGACAATAAATTAATGTAAAAAAATTCTTTTCGTACTTTAGAATCTTAGTGACATTTCTAAAATTATTTTAAAAAACCTAACTTAAAATTTAAATGAAATTAAGATAAACTAAAAAATTGAAATAAAATTTACTTAAAATCCAAATAAAATAAAATTTAGTTGAATTTAAAATTTAAATAAAATTTAGCTAAATTCAACATTTAAATGAATTTTAGGTGAATTTAAGAATTAAATAAAGTTTAGTTAAATTAAGTTAATTTCTTCTCTGGTTTCTTTTCAAAGAGAAATTTTCTAGATACTAAGTAAATAAGTTTTAAAACAATTCTATTCGTACTTTAAGATTTATTGTAGTGCAATTTTAAAAATTATTTTCTAAAACTAAATTTCAAGATTGAATAGAATTTAGATCATTTCAAAAAGTGAATACATTTTACTTAAATTCAAAATTTAAGTAAATTTCAGTTAAAATGGTAGATGTTGAATGGTTTTAAATTGTGTTAAATTTCAGTACAATCTAGTTAAATAAAAATGAAACTGTCGTTAAATTTTCAATTTGATTGAATTGAATGCAGATATATGTAGGTGGTTTCTTGGCTTCAACAATGGAGAGCATTAAAATAAGCTGAAGAAATTTAAAAAAAAATTCCTTTTTTATAATAATTAGTTAAATTCAACAAAAAAAAAACTCAGGAAAGTAACTAGGACTCATAGTTCTAAAGTTTTTGGTTTGAAACTTTTCAGAAGTCGACAATGTCAAACTATAAAAAGAAGCGTTTAAACTTAAGCATAGCTATTTTGCATGGAAATACTTTATTATTCCATAATTTTATTTCAAATTAGAAGTATATTAGCAATTAAATAATAATTCCATTCAAAACTATTCAGTTACAAAAATTGGATTTTAACTTCAAAGCCTTTGAAATTAAAAGGTTTTAAATGAGAGAAATTTTAAATGAAAACAATTAAAATTACAGTGTACTTATTTTTTTTTAGAAGCGTGAAAATAAAATAAAAATTATTAAAAGAAACTAGTTTATAAATTAAAAATTGAAAGTTTCAGTATTTGTAAAATTTCGGCAGTAAATTGTTTGCAGCTTTAGGATATAAATAATTTCAAGCTGCAATAAGCAGATTATTCGATGTTAAACGTCGTGCAAAAATTGGAATAAATGTAAAGCCTTCGAAATCAAAACTTTTTATAATGAGATGAATTTTAAATTGAAAGGTTTTAATATATTTTCAATTTAAAACATTCAAATTGAGTAATTTTATAAATAGAAATTTCAAGAATTGTATTATTTGAAATTTTTTCATAGAGTTGATAAATTAAAAACGCAAGCATTAGTGTTTTTTAAATTTTGAATTTGCCTCAAGTATAACGTAATAAATTCAAATAATTTAATTTTGAAAGTTTTGAATTGAAAATTGAAATGCAGAATTCTAAATGTTTGTATTTGGGGATTATCATATTTTGGAGGCCATTAATTTAAGCCTAATCAAGTTAGAAGGCTTACAGTTGTCAATTTCACGATATTAAACCCTTATATTCAAAACCAAATTAAATTTCAATGTTAAAAATTTTAACTGTTAAAGATTTGATTCTTAAATTTAGAATTTTCTTAATGCTTCACGTTTTTAATTTTACACTTTCAAACCTTTTTCTAATTTTGAATCACCGAGAAAAAAATATTACATTTTAGTAGACACGAATTTTTTTTACGTAAAAAAATTTATTTAGGAAGTACCCCGTGCGCCAAGGTAAACAATTCGTCGAGAGGGAAAAATGGGTTAAGTCAAATCTACTGTTTGCGTGAAGAAATTCACTATCTTCGGTTTGACGTAAGTCTTCTTTACGTGTACGCTGCAACGCGAAAATGACCCTTACGTCAAACTTTAGAAAGTTACTTTTTTCTCCAAGACGGCAGAAATAATTACGGCTTATCACATAAAAAAATTATTTAATAACAAAATTTCGTCACTTATTTATTACATGAAAACATTTGTCCTTGTTTACAAGATTGAAGAAGTAAGAAAGAAATCTTGATTGGAATATATTAATTTTTAAAGAACAAGAAGCTTTAAGCATTATAATGCTAGGCGTAAATAATATTAAAATATCTTCCTTTTTAATTGAATAGACTCAATAATAAAATGGAAGTTTTAATATTGTCAGAAATAAATATTTACTTTAACTTCAGGTATGTAAATGACAGTTTTGACTTGTCATATTCAATTGTAATTTTTACATTATGTCTAATTGTCTACTATGTTATGAATTGCAGTTAGAAGAAAGTTGTGAAAAATACAATAGAGTGGAATTAAACTTCGAATTTCAATCAAGTTCTTTGAAAAGGAGTATACAATTATTGAAAAAATAAATGTAACAAAAAAGTGCCAGATCATGTATTTTTTGGTTCGATTAATAATTTTATTCATAATTTTATTAATTTATAATGCATAAGCCTTTACAATTTTATACAGGAAACTGAAAGTTAATGAAATATTTAAATTATTAGAAAATAAATTTATTTACGAAAAAATTTAAAAAAGCAAGTTTTTTATTAAACGAAATAATTAAAAATAATTATTTTAGCAAACTCGAAAATTTTGAATGGAATCAAATATGTAAACAGTTAAACAAGTAAAATGCAAACAAAAGTTAAATGGACCAGCTGGAACATATAGTTTTCTATACATGAGCGGTGGAGAAAATTTTAAAGTTTCAACTTATTTTTCTCAATAAATACAAAATAAAGAAATAAAGTAGTGGGCATTGTGGATGCTGAGTTTTTCTGATATTGTGGTGAAATTTGAGGTGAGTTGATTGTGGAAGGGTGTGAAGGTGAGAGATCTAATTGAGGGATTGTGAGATTGCAAAGGGGAGGTAGATATTTTGAAGGATTGAGACAAGATTTGTGTGGAACTTTGTTTGGAGATTTGTGACAGGGTGGGAAGACTGTGTTGACGGATTGGTAGTAGCAGGGTTGGTTAGCGACCAAGAAAGGCGTGACAGGTAACAGGCAGCGACGATAGAGGCAAGGAAGATAGAAGGCGGGAAAATTTGAATTTTATTAATGGCCAGTGGAGCGAGTATCTCCTCGGAAGAAACAGAATTAGAGCAGGAAGTCTTCAGTACGCCGA
>NC_046657.1:177925122-177947009 GCF_010883055.1 Belonocnema kinseyi | reverse complement strand
GATGGATTAGGAGAAGAATGGATGAAGGAGTTAGAGG
Source organism: Belonocnema kinseyi (assembly GCF_010883055.1). Taxonomy (NCBI): domain Eukaryota; kingdom Metazoa; phylum Arthropoda; class Insecta; order Hymenoptera; family Cynipidae; genus Belonocnema; species Belonocnema kinseyi. The sequence continues at coordinate 177,946,972 of NC_046657.1, read as the reverse complement.
GTGCTAGAGGAGCGAATGAGGGAGAATGAAAGAATGCACGTGAAAAAGGTAAATGGGGATATAAAGAAAGTGAAAGAAAAAGGAAACGGAAGTCGCTTAGATTAGAAGCGTGAAAATTGTAAGTAATGGTAAATTAAAAGATAAGTAGACTAAGATGCGTTTGCGTTCTCATGCTCTCTCTCTCTCGCTTGCACTCTCGCTTTCGTTCGCTGGCTCACTCGCTTACTAATAAGTCCTAAATTGCGCTATCGCAGGAAATAGAAATAAGGAACTAGATATAAGTCTTTATGTAAATAGTTGTAAATAATTGTATATATAGAAAGTATAAGATTGTAAAAATATATAGATTTAAACGGAACGATTGTAAGGAATGGAAGTCATGTAAACCCTTAGGGGACACATTATGAATAAAGAAGAACGAAATAAAAAACTAAGGAAACTTATATATTTATTACAAATAAAATAAAATAAAAACCACATCAAATTCTTTTTAAAAATTTAGAATATTAAAGTAGATAATAGTTCGATGAATTCATAGCATTTAGTTTATATTATTTTTCATGATTGCGGTTTCAAAAATGTAATTAGCACACATATAAAAACAACAAAAACACGAAAATTATGGTAATTTGTATGTCGAGTTTTAATATTAAGTGCTCATAAAAGAAAAAATGAAGCAAACTTACATTTTTTCTTAAAGTGGAATTTTTGGAGCAGAGAAAATGACATTTTGTAAGATTGAGTTACTTCTTATTTCAATTTGAAAAAATGGTTCATATTTATAACATGGCCTTAGCTAAACTGTAGAAACAAGCCGTAATTTCCTTTGACTTTCGAAAATGCTTCCCACACTTTACACCTGTTTAAAAACTTATATATCACTAAATTCACAAATATTTAAAAAATGCAACATTTCGGAAGACATTTATCTAGGTCTATAAGGAAATTTAGGAAAAAAATTTTTCTGTAAGTTTTTATAAGGAAATTCCTTTTCAGAACATTTATTTCTTTCACCAGAAAAAAATGGTAAGGACATATTCAACAACAATTGAGCGGCTGAGAGCAAAATCCGTAAGGATCGAGTTGCGCTCAGAAAAGTTGTGTAATTTTTGTTAAGTGCAAGATTGTACTAAAAACTTCGAGTGCAAGATCCGTTCTCCTCACCTGTAGCGGAAGATCCATTTAAAAATTTTGTCGCGGTAAAATTCGCTCAGACAAAATCTTCCGTGCAAAAACCGTGCTCGAGGCTCGAGCGATACGGGAAATGGGGAGGGGGGAGCGCGCGCCCCTCTTCAAAGGTAAACTGTTTCACTCGCTTTTTGGAATTCCGACCGTTTTCGTTTATGCGTGTTGAGACGCGTTTCGCAAGTCTACGTCGATTGCAAAGTATAGCAATGGATCAAGAAGAAAATAGTAGTGCACATGAAGATGACGACGAATATGAGGATGATGCCGATGATGATACAACCAACATGAAAACGGACGATACAGACGGCACATTTTACGTTTTAAAATAAGATTACGAATTCCATGATATTAGATTTTATGATGCATGGGTGACAATCAAAATATTCTTCAAACTTTTTTAAATTTTTATGTGAAGAAATAGTATTACCAGAGATAGATTTCAATGTTTTAATTTATTTTCACTCATATCCTCTAAATACGTCAAAATAAATGTATTTTAAGTTGTAAATTACAATATTATAAATATATTTTTATATTTTTGTACACATTCTGATAATAAATATTGTAAAAATCATTCACATCTTAATAAACATAACACAATATAAATAAAAGTTTTCTCATTTACAAAATTACATTTCTGAAATGTATTATAATATAGTATATTTCTATATTTTTTAGATACTTTTTGATAGCTACAAGATATTTTGAAAAGGATGCTTGATTACTTAACTGAAAAAATTGAAAAGAGAATATTCACTTGAATTGAACAATCTGTAAATATTTCTGCAAATATTCTTTGAATATTTATGGACGTTTATGTGAGAAATAAAAAATTATTTATATTGGTGCACACATTATTTGATACTCAGAAAATAATTCAGAGTATAAATAAATTATTCTGGGAAATGTTGGGAAAATAATACTGTTGTAGTGTTTTGATGCTTATATATTTGCCAAATTTTCTTGTAATAATGTAAAAATACCTTTCAAACATTTATTGACATTTAAAAAAAATGAAAGAATGACTTCTATCAGTGCAAGCAAATGATATATTTGAAAATATATCATGATATTCATTTGATGTAGCCTGGAAAGTTTTTCAGAAATGTTTTATTGTTAGGAAAATAATTCTATGTGACGAATTGTAATATTCATATATTATATTTTCAAGATGTACACACACTATTTTCAAAATCTATTCTAGAAATTCATGCACATTTTTTTGAGAAATAGAAAAATAGTTTCTCTCTGTGCAAATATTGCATTATATAAAAAATTAAATATTCCAGGATATCAATTTAATATTCTTCATAATAATTTTTTAATGTTTTACTGTTTGAAAAATTATAATATTGCGATAGCTTACTGTAAAATTTTAAAATATTTATTACATTGTTTTAGCATATTATTATTTGATATTTAATATTTTTATGTTATATTTACTGAATTTTCACAAAATTTAAAGAATGTGTTTGACATACTCGTGCACGTTATATATATTCAAAGAACTTTCTAGAAAATAATTCCTAAGTGTTTTATTATTAAACAATTAATATTGGTACAATAAATTCCAAAATTCCCAGATACTGAATATTTTCCAAATATTATTAGAATGTTTTAAAAACAAAAATTCATATTTTAATGTGAAATAATGAAGAAAAAAAATACATATACATATATAACATAATTGTACAAAAATGATTCTTCAGGATAATCTAACAAGAAAATTTTTCAAATTCTATCTCACTTTTCATAAGGAAAACAAAACAAATATCTATAAAATAAAAACAGCATCTTATGAAGCATATTTTGAAGATAATATATCTGCTAAGCAAATGCAGATTGTTATAATATGTAAAAAGTATATAACCTAATAAAGTTGTGAAATTTTTGTTCCTGTCTTTAAGAGCAAGGATCAAGAAGAAAATGTTTAAAGCATAGTTTTCAATTTCATGAGCGAAGTACAATGAATTTTAATTCTATTGAAGTTATATATACTGAAACATGACAATTTTTTTGTTTTAAGATGCAATCTGTATTCTACGATCTCGTAAGAGAGTGAGACGTCCTCATACATGCAAAAAGAATATCAACAAAAACCGCGTAGAGGAAGGCCTCCAACGCAAGACGAAAAAATTGAAGCGCGTGATTCCGGAAAAGAAATTTAACTCTCAAGCCATTTGCAAATGCAAAAAATGTCCTGCTTTAATTGATATTAGTCGGCAAGAACAGCTCTATAACGCATATTACAAGGAATCCTACTGTGCATAAAAAACACTTATTTTGAGATCGAGTGTGATTGTTAATCCTGCTGAAGAGAGCTATAAAAGAAGTGAAAAATTCTTACAACTCACTAAAACTGGGAAAAGAGAGTACACATATGCATATCAAAAACCGCAGACAGTTTGCCGTAACTTTTTCCTGAATTTGTACCAGGTGCCAAGTTCAACTATTCGAGATCGAATAAAATCAGCTGTTCATAATCCAAGCGCTTTTGAGAGACGCGGTACCGCTCCTTGTCGAAGGAAAACGAAAGAAGAAGACCTCAACAAAATTCGCGATTTCATCAAGTCATTGCCTACGTACGAATCACACTACGGTAGATAAACATCCCAACGCAAGTATCTGAACCAAGGACTCAATCTGAATAAAATTTACTACAAGTACAAGGAAAAGCTTAGGGAAAACGCTGTATCTAACACTGTCTTTCGTTCAATTTTTAATTCGGAATTCAATTTGGCCTTCAAAAAGCGCCATACGGATACATGTAAAACCTGTGATAGACTCCAAATGTCCTTGAACCACCCGGGCATATCAGCAGAAGAAAGAAAGAACTTGAAAAAGAAACAACAAGAGCACCACCCTGCCAGAAAAAAGGAAAGAATCGAAAAGGCCGCTTCGGAAAGAATCAGAAAGGTTTCGGAAAGAATTCGGAAAGGATTCGGAAAGAGAATTCAGAAAGGGCTATGTGAACTTTGCTTCCGTTTCTTTCCGAACGTCGAGCTTTCCCACGAATCTTTCCTATTGTTTCCGAATGTCCCTTTCTCTTACTTCTTTCCGATTTCTTTCCGATCTGTACAGAGTGTCCCTCTTGTTAGCCTTTTCCGATTTCTTTCCGAACGTCTCGATATTCTAACCTTTCCTAATCTTTCCACTTTCTTTCCGAATCGATTTTTCCGCTAGAATTCGCTGGTAATAAATTAATTATTCTAATTTTAATTAATTGACATTTAAGAATGTCTCGATATTCAACCCTTTCCGAATATTTTCAATTTTATTCCAAATCAATGTTTTCCCTAGAATTCGCTCGTAATAAATTAGTTATTCTAATTCTAATTAATTGACTTTAACCAATATCTCGATATTCTACCATTTCCGAATCTTTCCAGTTTCTTTCAGAATCAATTTTTCCGCTGAAATTCGCTGGTAATAAATTAATTATTCTAATTTTAATTCATTAACGTTTAAGAAAGTCTGGATATTCAAACCTTTCCGAATATTTTCAATTTTAATCTAAATCAATGTTTTCCCTAGAATTCGCTCCTAATAAATTAGTTATTCTAATTCTAATTAATTAACGTTTACCAATATCTCGATATTCAACCCTTTCTGAAAACTGTCAATGTCATTCTAAATCAATTTTTCCCTACAATTCGCTGAAAATAAGTTAATTATTCTAATTCTAATTAATATAAATGAAGGAAATAATTTCATTGAATTATGAGCAATAATTTTTTATTTCACTAGAACATAATTATTTTCACAGAATATATTTATTTGCAGGATGGACTTATGTTCAATTATTGTTTATACATAATTATCGATATATAACTAGTACAATTATTTACTCATATAAATTATAATCAGTTTCCAGTTTTAGCGTGTTTTTACCGGCTTATCATCCTCAGTAATATAGATTTTCCTTAAAACTATCAGAACATCGTAAAGAACATGGAAACGGATGTCTGGAGAGCAGAATTTCTTTCGAAAATTAAAAAAAATGTGAATTAGAAATTACATTTATTTCATTTTTTGAAACAAAATAATATTTTCTATAAGTCTGTTTTCATGTTTTTTTTTTACCAGTTCCCAAGTTTTTGCAAATAATATTTATTATTACGGACACTAAAATTGAGAAACTGAATTTCTCACAATTCATAAAACGTTATATAACAAATATACCCTCACAGACCGAAGGAACCGAATGGAGCCTGTACAAAGTACACGTAAAGACCTCATAGGGTCCCCATTCGATTCCTTTTAAAAAAAAAAAACTAAAAAAAACAGCAAGATTAAATTTTATACTATTGAAATTCGGACTGTACATTCAATTTTCTATTGGAAACTCACTGAGTAATCGCAATACTTTTGTTTGCAGCGGTAAAAGTTTAAAATATATATAAGATCTATAACGCCTGTTGACTGATGCTTACAGATGATGCGTTTCAAGTGTTGTAGTCAACAGGCGTTATGCGTCTTATATTCTCTTTAACGTTTTACCGTTGCGAAAAAACTATTGCGATTATTCCGTGACCTTCTATGGGGAATTTTAATGTAGAATTTCAACAATTTAAAAGTTGATTTTGCTGTTTTTTTTTTTTTTATATATAAAGGAACCGAATGGGGACCCAATGGGGTCTTTAAGGGTACTTTGCAGAAGCTCCATTCGGTTCCTTTGGTCCGCCAAGGTACTTATTCTATTATATAATACTAAATATAAATTAAAATGAATCTTCGGTTTTGATCTGGTTTTTACAGCGCTATCATACACAATAAGAAATATTTTCCTCAGATCCCTATGTTACCGACCTCACAGAATAATCTTCACTTTTAAGCTGAAATCTAAAAATATTAATTTTTCTCTATTCAATGCTTATTACCGGGGAGAGTGTTACATGCCCTTCAAAATTTAAGAGCATTATAAGGAACATGGTAACGGATATCTCGAAAGCAGAATTTCTTTCGAAAGTTGAAAAAATGTGAGGTCGGTAAGGCAGAAATTACATTTCTTTCATTTTTCGAACAAAACAATAGTTATTATACTAAACTGTAAAATAATAATACTTATAATAAATTCTATTTCTATCAATATCAAAGTATTTCCTACTTCTCAGTTCTTTACCAGTTCTCAAATCACGGCGAATAATATTCAGTATTATGGACACTAACACATATGATATGTGATTCACTGAATAAAATAGGCACAAAAAGAGAAGTGTGTGCAGTCAAAAAAGTTGGCTACTTAGTATTTGAAGTTGTTTTTGCAAGCTGATCAGTTGATCATTTCATAGCTTTCATGTTAGAAGATATTTTTTGAAGTTTTGGTGGCGACAAAAAAATGGTTATACTACTGAATAACCAGCTAATTATGAGAGTTGGCTATATGGCTTCATGTCCCTGTATTTGTTAAAGTTTTGTCATAGAAGAATTACAGACACAATTTCAACAAGCCAATTTGTGCAAAACGATTATTTTTGCACAAAAAGGTTTGAACCTATTGTGAATTCCAGAATCAGTTATTTTGAATAATATTTTGCATACTATTCAATTTATGCAACAAGAATTGCAAAAACATATTTTGAGTTTCCTCCATGCAATTCTTGTTGCATAAATTGAGTATTATAGAAATTATTTTTCAAAATAACTGATTCTGGAATTCACAATAGGTTTAAACCTTTTTGTGCAATAATAATTGTTCTGCACAGATTGGCTTGTTAAAATTGTGTCTGTAATTCTTCTATTACAAAAATTTAACAAACACAGAGATATAAAGCCATGTAGCCAACTCTCATAATTTGCTTCTTATTCATTAGTATAACCATTTTTTTTCGCCACCAAAACTTCAAAAAATATCTTCTAACATAAAAGATATGAAATGATCAACTGAACAGCTGGTAAAAACAGTTTTTTATTTATAAATGTCTATCATAGAAATATTCTTTTGAATTTATGAAGCTTAATTTTCTAATACTAATCTCATTTGTTTATGAAAATTTTTAGGTTTTTTCTACTCATATTAGATCTTTCATCTCACATTGTTCAACATTACTTTTTGGAGAGACACGCTCAAAAAAATGCTTGTATCAGCGTTTCTTTTGTAAAGTCATGTAGTACAATGTGAGATGAGAATTTTTTATGAGTAGACGAAATCTCAAATTGTTTATAAACAAATGAGATTTTTATTAACAAGTTCATTTTTGTAAATTCAGAAGCATATTTGTGAAATACAAATTTATAATTAAAATTTTTGACGTTACAGTTGTTCATCTTCATTTATAGCCGTTTACGATGAAAATGTTAGTAAGGTTGAAACATTCTAATTTTTTTCTTATTAAGTGTTACAAAAAAAATTGTTTCCCACCTTTACTTCAAAAAATACTTTTAAACATGAAAGCTGTGAAACAATCAATTCAACGGCTTCAAAGCACAATTCCAAATAAGAAGTCACCAACTTAGCATAATTAAAACTAGACTAAACATTCAAGGTCGAATAAAAACTAGTACAAATCTACAAATTTCATTTCATACTAGCTGGGTCCTGTGGCAGCGTCTTCGCCGCCTCGGAACGTCCGTTCTAATTAATACTATACATCAAGAAAAAACGAAAATACAATAAAAGTCGTATAAAGTTATGAAAAAACATATAAACAAATAATAAAGAACTTTGCATTACTTAATAATAACTTATGGATGGGCTACGCATTTAAAAGTGTAACTTTTTATTGCATTCGATGTTATGCACATGTTTCCTCTTCATATAAATACAGAACATTAAAAATTTTGAATGAAATTTTTGGATCTATGAAAAAAATAAATTATTCTATTTTTTTTTAATTTTCAAATTTTTGAACAGTATATAACTTTTCTAATTTTCATCAAAATTAACATTTTTATTTTGATAATTTTGTAAGTCTCTTATCCATCTATAAGAAACTTTGACAAAAATTTCAACAAAAAAAAATTTTTTAATTTTGGAAATGCTTTCAATTTTTTTATTTTGGTTCGAAATATCTTCTTAACGAACTTAACCTTCATTTTGGGGACCTTCAGAAGTGTATCAAATTCGGACTCGATGGAACAAATCCTTCAAAAGTTTGCGTAACTACAACATTCCGGTAACCATACATACAGACATACAGACAGACACCAACAAAATTACATGATTGTCGGATTCTGTGCGTGCCGAAACGTAAAGATACAGTAAAAACCAGATATCGAAAATTTGAACGATTACATTACACTCTCATAAATGAAAATGTAAAAAGGCCTACCACAACCCGAGTCGCTAATTGATAGTAGCTTTTTACATTTTCGCTGGTTCTTCGTTTTCAGCGTTATGAAACGCGTCTGGTCCGCTCTGTCTGCTTTTTTTTTATTTGAGCCTTTTTTTTTACCCATCTTCCGTGCTTCGGATGTCATGGATGTATTTGGCGAGGTGATATTTAACACCAAATACAACTGAGGATTTTTTTGGCTCCGGGATTCCTTCCTTTCCGCGCCAGAAGTTCATAAAAGCTGAAGAATAAAAAAGATTAGTATGAGGCAGAAAGGAATGAAGATAAAAAAATCAAAGACGGTAGATACCTTGCAGTGCCGCCATTTTATTGGGGTCGATCGCAGGCCTGGCTGGTTCAGCACTGTCTCTAGAACGATTCGATTTCATCCCGCACACGGAATGAGTCTTCAAATATTCTCGGCCGCATATCGCCGCCGCCATGTGCTTCATGGACTTTGCGGTATATTTCGGGCTGTACGTCATTATTTTATTGAACGCAGTTGTTGATACGTACTCACCGTACCCAACGTGTCTCTATAAAAGAATGTTTGTTATTAGACAGCATAAACTACAAGACCTGAAATTATGAAAAATTTACTTTTGTTCAAATTTAAAGTAATTAAAAAATTAAAACAATTTTCCGCGGATAAAATGTTAGGAACATAATGAAAGCACGAAATCTTACTTCGGAAACTTCGTCTCCTTTGTAGTATATATAATTTTTCCCCTACAATATTTATCAGCCCGTGGTATTCGATAACTGAATATACTTACGTTTTAACTCCTCAGTTTCCTCCAAACAGTTTTTTTGTATTAAAATATTCATCTTTAGTAAATTGCTTTTGCCTGCTGCTTCGACTCTAAGCTTTTCATTAGTTTCTTGCAGCAACTCAACAGCTGAGCAAGCACATGCCTCATCAGTTGACTGTACTTTCATTTTTTTTTTGACGGGTTCAGCTTCGTTAGGAAATCTTCCTCTTCAAGCTCTTCCTTCCTTTTTCGGAAGCCTTGAGCAGTCTTCAGGAATTCTGCATTCCTTGGAAGCACTCCCGACGAGCGTATAGATGGATGCTGATTCTAAACAGGAATCAATTTTTAAAAATCTGTCCGTTTCGCGGGCACATTCTGATAGCGCGCTATGCGCTATATTTTTCATTTCTCAAAAAAAATTCAAAAGTTGTTATGAGAATCTTCTAGGGCATTTAGAAATGAAACTTTTTCTTCTCTTGCCATTTTTTTATATCGTCCGTTAATTGACTTAAAAGGTTCATTTTCGTGTGTTTTTTGGAATTTTGTAAATGCTATAACTCTAATAATTTTTAATTTCATAAAAAAAGTCATTGGATAAACTGCTCGAATTTTTTAATACTTTGAAAAACCGTGCGGAGAATTCTTAAATTTTGAAAAAATGGCCCCAAAAATATTTAAAAGGCGCCCACTTTTTGAATTTGTATCCAAAATGGCTGGCTAGCGAACTTGACCCTTAGTTTAGGACACTAAAGGAGTGTACCAGAGGCCAATCTAATAGAAATATTTGTTCAAAAGTTATCGTGCTGACAGACAGACAGGCATAAATACATACAGACAGGCTGACAGTCAGACACGTTCATAAAAACCTATTTTCGGAATTAGGGGGTCTCAAAACGTGGACATTTAACAAAAACTATAAAGTCTGCTGAATTAACTGTAGGTAAATATACTCTAACTCATATAGGAAGTACTTACTTAAAGGGTTTGTACATGACAGTCCAATCTCGAATTTAAAGTAATATGTGAGGTTATTTGTGATTTAAAAGCATCGGAACTTTTCACTTTTTTTAATATTTTATCATATTTATGAGTTTTACGTTTTTACCATGATTCTTTGATTGAATGTGCTAAAATATTATTTTATTATGATTGTTAAATTAACATGGTGCAGTACTGCCAACCCTAAAAAGTGTTTAATTCACTGAAATATAAGTAACCTTTCACTGATTGTTAGTGACCCATTTCTATCTATTTGAAAGAGTGACATTTAACTGATTCAGACTTAGAGAGTACATAGAATTTTTGAATCATGAAAAAATGTATACTCAAAAATTTTCAAAATGGCCTCACTTTTAGTATTTTTATCCAAAATGTCTGACTAACGAACTTGGCATTTAGCTTAGGACACTAAAAGAGTGTACCAAAAGCCTATCTAATAGATTAATTTTTTTCAAAAGTTATATTGCTCACATACAGGCATACATAAATACAGACATAACAACATATAGGCAGACACATTCGTAAAAACCAGTTTTTCAGATTCAGGGGGTCTCAAAACGTGGATATTTGACCAAAACGGGGAGATATAGTATAGTATAGTGAAATTTTAAGTTAAAAAATAAATTAAGAAAAAAACCATTTTTAGCACCATAGTTGAATACAGTAATATACAGTTACTTTGGCAAATGAATCATTGTTATTGCATTTTATCTTGCAATTTAAAAAAATGAGTAACAAAACGCTCGCGAACAAATTTCCTGAGTTCAAAAAATAAATGTTAACAATCTCTCAAGTATCTATTTAAAAGTTTTTCTTATTATTCAAACGGATCACAAAATTCGTGAAAAATTGAGTATTTGAAATAAAAAGAACTTTCGAAGATTGTTTTTTCAAATATTGGTAATAAAAATAAGATTTATCAAGGTGAAAACATTTTGAGAAAAGAATTTTAGCTTTTTGAAAGACCTGTAATAGAATATTTATCCATTTTTTCTTAAGTCTTGATAATTCGGTTTAATTTGTCGAAAACATTATAAAAAAAAAATGAAATTTTGAGCCCAACGGCGCAAATAGATATAAAAAATCTTGGGGAACAATTGCAGTTTTTGAAAAGTCCTACAAAATTTCTTATACAAATTTTTTGACATGACTTGTCGTTTCGGGTTATTTATTGAAAGTAATATTTAAAAAGCGAGAATTTAGACTTAGTGGGAAACGACGCAAAATATGCATGACAGTTTTTGGAGAAATTTTAACTTTTAAAAATCCTACAAAATGTATTTGAACTATTTGTCGAAAGAACAGAATTTCCATAAACATGACAAGATGGTTTTCAAGGTTCGACGCAAATAAGAATAATATCAAGATCTCGCAATGTGCAATTTTTCATTCTAAAGCAGAAACATTTTTTGAGGACAAACCGAAATAACAATAAAAATATTACAATTATTTGAAGATTCAATATGGAAATTTACTGAATGTACTGAATTCAGTCCATTTCAATTATGTAACTGTACAATTTGAAAATATGTTATAATTCTATAAAAATATTATAAATAGGTTCATAAAATGACAGAATTTTTGCATGGTATGGGGTTTTATTTGCAATTTTTTCCCAAAATAAGAGGAGGTTTAGTTTCAAATTTAAATCATTTCAAATTCGAAAATTTCAAAGTTAAAACTTTAATCCTTAAACAATTTTTGTGTTCAGATACCGAAACACAAATTCAATTTTAAATCATCTGTTAAGCATTTATTTTGTGTGGATTCGAAGAGGTTTTGGGGTGGTAATGATTTAAAATTGAATTTGTGTTTCGGTATCTGAACACAAAAATTGTTTAAGGAATAAAGTTTTAACTTTGAAATTTTCGAATTGGAAATGCTTTAAATTTGAAACTAAACCTCCTCTTATTTTGGGAAAAAATTGCAAATAAAACCTCATACCATGCAATAATTCTGTCATTTTACGAACCTATTTATAATATTTTTATAGAATTATAACATATTTTCAAATTGTACAGTTACATAATTGAAATGGACTGAATTCAGTACATTCAGTAAATTTCCATATTGAACCTTCAAATAATTGTAATATTTTTATTGTTATTTCGGTTTGTCCTCCAAAAATGTTTCTGCTTTAAAATGAAAAATTGCACATTGCGAGATCTTGATATTATTCTTATTTGCGTCGAACCTTGAAAACCGTCTTGTCATGTTTATGGAAATTCTGTTCTTTTGTAGGATTTTTTAAAAGTTAAAATTTCTCCAAAAACTGTCATGCATATTTTCTTTCGGAATAGACTTTAGAAGTCGCTATTTTTTAATTTTTGAACTTTTTATCAACTTTTTAGTAATAGCGCGTAATTGGTGAAATAAATTTAACAAAGATAATTGTTTAAACTATTTGTTATTTACAGTAATATTCTCTTAGAATAAAGCTAGAAAGTTGCAGTTTTTTTATTTTCAATTTTTTTCCACCTTGAAATTAGAGTAATGCAATAATTGAATCTGTTAAACAAATATAATTATGAAGACATTTAATTATTATTGTCGATAACATTTTCTTCGAATAATTTTGTAAAGTTCTGGTTTTTACTTAAATTATTAATTTGTTGTTCACTTTTTACTTAGAGTGGTCTTGGTATTACTGGAATTTTATAAATGTAATTTATCTCGTTCTTGCTTAAACCTTTTAAAATTAAGACTCCAAACATCTACCATTGTAATTTTGTGATTGTGAATTCCCTTTTGTTAAAAGAGCTTAGCTCAAGAGTTTGAGATCACCTACGGCAGACGACTGTTGGCAATCGCACTCTGAGCTCGGTATTTGCATTTCTCCCGCATTCATGGACACACCTTTTTAAATTAAAGGTCAACAGACCGACAATTTTAATTTTGTAATTTTGAACTATCTTTTGTTACATATCTTTCGGCCCTAACGAATACATTCTCATCAGGTATCTCGTGCTTCGCACTCGATTTCGTCCAAAATTTCAACTTTTATATCAAATATGATAGATTTTTTATGTAACTCTGCCTGGGATTGCTTATTCAAAAATTGCAAAATAAAGCGTTTTTTACGATTAAAGAAAAAATATTGTGTTGAAGTTCTGAATTCGTTCAAAATGTGTCGCAAAATAATACGTTATTTATTCCTCCTGGAAACTTAGATAAATGAAGATAGCCTAATTCTTAAGGGGAACGAAAAGAGAGCCTATTCTTCGTAGAACCCAACGATATATAGAGCCCTTTATGCCTTTATGGGATCCTATGTCCTCTTTCGTCTTTTCTGTCCTTTTTCTAAAAATTTAATTTTTTTATTTTTAATCTTATTTTTTACAATGGAAATAAAATCTACTCGTCCTATCGAAAAATGATTAATAATAAATCTATAGATCTTTTTAGGCGAACAACCTTTGTCTGTTAATTTTAGTTTATACCTTGTGTCTTTTTTTTCAAAAATAATTAATATTTATAATTTGAATGTTATTTTTTACGTCAAAAATTATAGCTCTTTTTTGGATGAACAAGTTTCGTCTCATTTTTTTCCGTAGGTTGTGTCGCTAGTCAAACAATTTTTCATTTTTTTATTTTTAATGTTGTTTTTTACGACTAAAAACAAAATATACGCGTCCTATCGAAAAGTGATTTATTATAAATTTGTAGGCCTTTCCAGGACGCGCAAGTTTAGCTTACTCATTTTTTTCGTATCTTACATAGTTTGACCAAAAAATGGAATTTATGGATTTTTCATTATTTTTGGTACGATCAAATTTGGAATTTTCCACTTTCGACCAAATTAAGAAATTTGTTATCATAATCTTTCAGGGCTTTCAGAAAGCAACGTTTTTCTTTCACTGACTTTTTTTCATATCCTGCGTTGTTTGGCTTAAAATGTTCATTTTAGTTTGTTTTCTTGGATTTTGAAAATGCTCTAACTCTGATCATTTTCTTTTTACAGAAAAAAGCCATAAGGATACCTTGTTTGAGTTTCTGATTACTATGAATAACCATACATAGAATTTTGAAATATTGAAAAAATGTGGTTTCAAACATTTTTGGCACGATCGAATTTCGAATTTTCAACTTTTCGACTAAATTAAAAAAGTTTTTATGATCATCTTGTAGGGGTTTCAAAAATCAACGTTTTTCTTCTCTTGACTTTTTTTCATACCATGCGTTTTTTGCCTTTAAATGTTCATTTTAGTATTGTTTTAAATTTTTTTTTATTTCGACAATGCTCTAACTATGATGATTTTCTTTTTATAGTAAAAAGTCATTAAGATAAATTATTTCAGTTTCTGAGTACTATGAATAACTTCATAGAATTTTGAAATCTTGAAAAAATGTGGTTTCAAAAATTTTGAAAACGTGCTCACTTTTTGAATTTTGATCAAAAATGGATGGTTTACGAACTTTTTCTTTCTCTTTAGGCCTTAAAAAGTGTGCCAAAGCAGAATCCAATCTGATCAATTTGTCGAAAGTTATCGTGCCTACACAATGCAGAACACAGACTACAGACAGACAGACAAACACTTTCTTAAAAAACCGTTTTTTCTGACTCAGTGGGTCTCAAAACGTTAAGATTTGATGAAAACAGACAAAATGAAATTTTACATAATACCAATACCTTCTCATTAGATAAGAATGTAAAAATATCAGTAACACCCGGATATTGTTTAACCGGAATAAGTTATACGGACGCAGTACTTACTGTACTCGTACTTTCACGGTCATTTCCGTCCATGTTTTTTCTAATGATTCATATCATCAACTGCAGACATCTCCGATGCACTGGCGATCATTCTCAGTGGAGGCATCCTTCCTCTTCTTCGGAGCATCTCTGCAGCATCACTTTTTAATCCTGAAAAATATTTACATGCCCTCATGAAGTTATTCATTTTATAAGATTATATTTATTAATAATAAAATAATAGAGAAAGCCCAACTTACGATGAATCGACTCTATGAAACCCGTGCAAAAGGTATTTAACCCGCAACAAATGTTGCTCTTTTGCTTCAGCATAACTTCTGGGCCTTTTGTTATCGCGTGCAAGTGTCTCTCGAAATTGTGCACAGAAGTGCTGAGAACTATATCTCTTTTCTCGTGTCTTTCGCACCCTTCAGAGTCAAAAGAGACAATGAGATAAAGTGGTCCTAAGCAAACATTAAGAAAAATAAGGATAAATAAATAAAGGATAAAATCATCGGGGAACTTAAAAAAAATTGAGAACTTTTAAGTTTTTTTCATTAGGCTTTTCCCAGTAATCCCAGTCGGATTTTCAATTTTTTTGAAGAATATCTCAATTGAAAGAAATTGAAAATCCGACTTGAAAAAATCAGGACCGAGAATAACCAAAAGATGAACTGAAACCAAGGCATTTCGAGCGTGTCCCGTTTTGATTTGGGGAGGCTCAATTGCAATCCAAATTTGTATTTGTTATCAAGTATATTTCGAATTCATCTCCATCATATGTTTCGATCAGACGAAAATTGAAAAATAGCATTTTCAACGTCTCGAACTTTATTTCGACTCCTTACGGTTAGTTAATGAAAAGCTATTGTTAACAAGTATTAGTTGAGCGGTGTGTTTGGATTCGTAAAAGAGTCAGGAACCCGGTAATAAGCGTTAAATTCAGAAAAATTAAGAATTTGTATTTCTATGAATACGCGATTTTTCCTCTGCCTAAAAATCCCCCAATCTCTCAATCGACTTAGTAAAATTTGACGAAAGCATTTATTTAACATATGCTTTATTATTAAATCTTTCTATAACTTATAAATTTGAAAATTATTCAAAGTTATATTTATTTACATTTCAATAATTTATTTAAACGTCTTGAAAAATTTATCAAAGAAATCCATTTAAATGGCCTTATAAACAATGTATTTTTCATGACCCTACCCTCCCCTAAAAGTAACAATTTTCAAGTTACTAGTGATTACCTTTTTTATATCCTTCATTTTACCATAAAGAATGAAATCATCTTGGGCAACACTTTCAATATCACACCCTTATTGTTCATAATTATTGTAATTTACTAAAAAGCTCACTGAAGAAAATCTTTTTTTTCCTCATTTTTGCATTAATCTATGGCACAAAATGAAACTTTTCACTCCCGTGATTATTATTTGTACGACAAGCCATTATTTATGTATGGCCTCATAAACAATACATTTTTTATAAATATACCCTCTCCTACATTATTATTTATAACTATTGTTATCAACAAAAACGATCAATGAAGAAAATCAATTTTATAAAAAAAAACGTTGTTTATAAGGCCATAAATAAATAATGGCTGGTCGTACGAAAAAATGTCACGAGAGTGACAAGTTTTATTGTGTGCCATAGATTAATACAAAAATCATGGTAAAATCGATTTTATTAATTGAGATTTTTGGTTAATAACACTACTTGTAAACAATAAGGGTCAGTATCTAAACGCTACCGAAGATAATTATATTCTTTATGGTAAAAGTAAGGATATAAAAAAAGGTAATCACTAGCCACTTGGAAATTGTGGCTTTTAGGGGAGGATGTGTTTATAAAAAAATACATTGCTTATAAGGCCATAAATAAATAATGCCTAGTCGTACGAAAAAATACCTCGAGAGTGAAAAGTTTTATTTTGTGCTACAAAGAACTACAAAAACTAAGAAAAAATCGATTTTCTTTATTAAGATTTTTTGTTAATAACATTACTTATAAACAATGAGGGTCAGGTATCGAAAATGTCACCCAAGAGAATTACCTTCTTTATGGTAAAATGAAGGATATCAAAAAGGGTAATCGCTATAATAACTTGAAAATTGTAGCTTTTAGAGGAGGGTGTATTTATAAGAAATACGTTGTTTATAAATAAATAATGGCTGTTCATACGAAAAAATAGCACAAAAGTGAAGAGTTTTATTTGGTGCCGTATATTATTAAAAAACTACACCATGTTCATTCTTTTGTACCTACAACATCGTGGAAAAATATTTCAAACATCGTATTAAATTAGCTTATAGTATCCTCATAATAATGGCTCGTTAATTTGAGCGCTTCAAGACTGTGTAGACAATTTTACACAAGTATAGTATATTCTCTGATAAAAATGTAAAAATATAATCTAAGAAATCAAGAGAATATGTGAGAAACAAATTTTGTGACTGATTTTTAAAGAAATGAGATATTTGCATGAGCCATTGAAATGAAGCCTCTAATACTCGTAGAGCCGTTGTCGGCACGCTCTTGCCTAGGGCAGGGTACCCTGCCCTGGCTGCCCTACGACTTACTTTCAGGGCAGTGCCTGCGAGCTTGGCCAGACTACTCCTTTCCTCAGGGGTCCTTTGTTAGAAAATGGGTAAAAAATGTGACATTAAAAAATTCATAATTTTGCAGTCAATGACTTGAAAGTAATATATTTGGAATCTCCGTATTTTTCCGATTCCAAAGACAATTACTTTGTCTATAATGGTTGAAAAATTGAGAAATATTTAGTATTAAATTGACTGTGAAGCTGATGTTTCTTGATATTAAACCCCTTCAAATTTTTAACTTTTCTATACAAGTAATATATCATTGGAATCGGAAAAATTCGTAGATGCTGATAATGCTATTTTCAAATCATTGGTTGAAAAATTAAAAATATTAAAATTTCCGTACTTTGACATGCCTGTGGATAAAATACCTTTGCTTGAGTAAGCTGAGTCACACTAAGGTACATGGCTAGACCGAAAAGTAGTAGAAAAAATTAAATCGGGTAGAGCCTGACCATACCTGAAAATTAAGCAAAAAGTTTGCCGACCACTGTCGTAGAGTGAGAGTAACGCACTAAACCGTAGAGAGAACAGCTATGTTCTCCTTTATTCCAATATTTGGATATTTGGTGTGCATATGGGGCCCCCAGCGGCCAAGTTTCCCTGCGCCAGATAATTGTAAAAAAAGGGTCCATTCTCGCTGAGTGATTGTGATCCTCAATATTTACTGTCTTCCGTACATATTAGCTGAATCATTTTTTCTGATATAATTTTAAGAAAATGGAAAAAAGTTAATGAAAATCGATTAATATATTCAGTAATAAAGTAAATCCTTAAGTACATGCAAAATTACAAGGACTCGTAACTGGCATTGAAGATATTGACCGATTTTCATCAAGTTTTGTTTCATTTTCTTAAAATTGTATCAGAAAATTGATTCAACTAATTTAAATGTAATTTAATAATATTTTACCATATTTTCATTTTTTTCAACCGGCTCTAATTCTCTAAGAATGGAAAAGGTTGCGTGAAACGTTCAGCCGCCCGAATAACCGGCAGTTAAGTATCCCCCTTGGGCTCCAGTATTGTAAAAAAATTATATGGGAAAGGCGGTATGCAATAAACAAACTTGTTAGCTTTTAAATTAAAAAAATTGTTTTCAAACAGTTTTCTAAAGAAAACAAAATTCGAAGCTATTTCTAAAACACGTGTAGTAAATATGAAATTTAAGAAATGCGAAGTGTTATTCATATTTGTCCACTTGGCCGAGGGTGGTCCGAAATTGAAATTTCGATTTTTGATTAGCAATACCCCCAGCCTGGTCCTTTTCCAGATAGGAGTTTTGTATAAAATTCATACTGAAACAGGATTTTTTTTTATTTTTCAACATTAATTATTTTACATCAATAAGTATGGATCTGAATAGTTAAAATGACTATTGTGTGTAAAAAACACGCTTTTTTCGGCAAATCGTGGATAATTATTAGTTTCGGGACATCATAAGTCATACATTTTCTGAATGGAATTTGTTTAAAAAATTTATTTCCCTTGGTAAAGCGAGAAAATGTACAATTTTCTGGAATTAATGGCACTATCAACAGATGTTAAAAGTAATATTGTTTGTCTCATAAGAATATTTAGGAATTTTAAAACCATTTTCATTGTTTTAAACCATTTTTTCCCATAGAAATAGTGAAAAGTTGTTACTTTCTACAATGAACGACATAATCAACGAATGTTAAGAGTAACATTTTTTTGTTCAACATATTTAGAAATTTTTAAAACTTTTAATAATAATTTAATTGTGCCTTTTTGGAGGAAGGTTGTAAAAGTATAGTTTTTTCAAATATCTTACGCTATGTCGCTAATACGTTCTGAGATCAGGAAATGCTGAATACTAAACAGTCAGGCTCTACCCGACTTAATTTTTTCTACTACTTTTCGGTCTAGCCATGTACCTTAGTGTGACTGAGCTTACTCAAGCAAGGGTATTTTATCCACAGGCATGTCAAAGTACGGAAATTTTAATATTTTTAATTTTTCAACCAATGATTTGAAAATAGCATTATCAGCATCTACGAATTTTTCCGATTCCAATGATATATTACTTGTCTAGAAAAGTTAAAAATTTGAAGGGGTTTAATATCAAGAAACATCAGCTTCACAGTCAATTTAATACTAAATATTTCTCAATTTTTCAACCATTATAGACAACTTAAATGTCTTTGGAATTGAAAAAATACGGAGATTCCAAGTATATTATTTTCAAGTCACTGATTACAAAATTACGAATTTTTTTATCTCACATTTTTTCCCATTTTCTGACAAAGAACCCCTGAGGAAAGAAGTGGCCTGGCCAAGCTCGCAGGCACTGCCCTGAAAGTAAGTCGTAGGGCAGGGTACCCTGCCCTAGACAAGAGCGTGCCGACCACGGCTCTTCGAGTATTAGAGGTTTCATTTCAATGGCTCATGCAAATATCTCATTTCTTTAAAAATCAGTCACAAAATTTGTTTCTCACATATTCTCTTGATTTCTTAGATTATATTTTTACATTTTTATCAGAGAATATACTATACTTGTGTAAAATTTACCGGTGCCCATCGACACCGATCCTAAAATGTGTCTTTTGATACCCCTAACAACATACCCAAAGATGAAAAAAATCGCAGCCAAGGAAAACTTTTGGGGGTGGAAAAACCGTCACCCTTAAAAAAAAAATCGTTAAAATTCCCTAAATTACCTGTGCCATTCGACACCGGTCCTAAAATGTGTCTTTTAATACCCCCAACAACATATCCAAAGATGAAAAAAATCGCAGCCAAGGAAAACTTTTGAGGGTGGAAAAACCGTCACCCTTAACGAAAAAAGAATCGTTAAAATTCCCCAAATTACCGGTGCCCATCGACACCGATCCTAAAATGTGTCTTTTAATACCCCTAACAACATACCAAAAAATTAAAAAAATCGCAGTCAAGGAAAACATTTGGGGGTGGAAAAACCGTCACAATTAACGAAAAAAAATCGTTAAAATTCCCCAAATTACCGGTGCCCATCGGCACAGGTCTTTAAATGTGTCTTTGGATACTTCTAACAACATGTCTAAAAAGGAAAAAAATCGCAGTCAAGGAAAACTTTTGGGGGTAGAAAAACCGTCACCCTTAAGGCGAAACGGTAGGTTTGGCGGAGGACGGCAATGACTGCAGTGATATCTAAAAGAAAATCGGAAATACAGTCTAGTGCCCCCTGGCAATTATGAAGACAACCTCATACCCGAAAATTTTTACCAAACCATTTTTATCAAACCATGTTTCTCGGCTTACCTGCTCAGCTGAAGGGAAATATAGCAAATTGACAAATATCTCGTCTACACAATATGCGCGTGAAATATCACATAATGTTTTCGCATCCAATAAGAAAAATAATTAAATGAATAAAATTGTGTTTATAAATTTTCTATGCGCCCACATAATCTGATTTAATGAACAAAACACGTTTTTTTGGTAATTTTGCAATTTATCACGGTGAAAAATCGTAAAGCTAAAATATAAAATATTTGAAAGTTTCATATTCCTCCAGCTCGGCAATTTAATTAAATTTTGTTCAATTTAATAATGTGTTGATGTTCATATAATCGAAGTGAGAGCTATTTCGTATGTAATAGTCTTTTTACATTCTCACCCTAATGAGAAGGAATTGGTTTTATGTAAAATTTCATTTTGTCGGTTTTCATCAAATCTCGACGTTTTGAGACCCACTGAGTCAGAAAAAACGATTTTTACGAAGGTGTTTGTCTGTCTGTAGTGTGTATTCTGTAGGCACGATAACTTTCGAAAAATTTATCAGACTGGATTCTGTTTTGGCACACTTTTTTAAGGTCTAGAAAGAAAGAACAAGTTCGCAACCCAGCTATTTTGGATCAAAATTCAAAATGTGAGCACGTTTTCAAAATGTTTGAAACCACATTTTTTCAAGATTTCAAAATTCTATGAACTATGAACAAAATTAGCACGCAGAAACTCAAACAATTTATCCTCTTGACTTTTTTCTATAAAAAGAAAATTATCAGAGTTAAAGCATTTTCAAAATCCGAAAAAAACAAAGTAAAATGAAAATTTAAGGCCAAACAACGCATAATATGAAAAAGGTCAAGAAAAGAAAAACGTTGAATTTGTTCCTAAAAAATTAGGTTCAACATAAATTTGTTAAGGAAATTTCTCGCCAATTGCGGATAACATTTCATAAAAAATTCTGAATGGATTTCTGGAAAGACCTATAACAATAAATTTAGAAAATGTTGTTTTTGTTTTTATATTTACGTTAAAGGCAAACAAAAAAAAAACTGTTAATTTTTTAATTCGTATTTCTATATATTTTTTATATTGACGTATAAA
>NC_046657.1:177899067-177925022 GCF_010883055.1 Belonocnema kinseyi | reverse complement strand
CTTTTAACAGTGCAAAAAACAAAATTTGAATTAATGCATTATTTTGCGAGTGGTTTTGCTGAAACTATTTGGAGGAAGTTACCGTTTCACCTTAACGAAAAAAAAATAGTTAAAATTCTCAAAATTACCGGTGCCGATCGACACAGACCCTAAAATGTGTCTTCGGATACCCCTAACAACATACCCAAAGATGAAAAAAATCGCAGCCAAGGAAAACTTTTGGGGGTGGGAAAAAACGTCACCCTTACCGAAAAAAGTCGTTAAAATTCCCCAAATTACCGGTGCCCATCGACACTGGACCTAAAGTATGTCTTTTAATACCCCTAACAACATACTAAAAAATTAAAAAAAATCGCAGTCAAGGAAAACTGCGATTTTTTTAATTTTTGGGTATGTTGTTCGAGGTATTAAAAGACACATTTTAGGATCGGTGTCGATGGGTACCGGTAATTTGGGGAATTTTAACGATTTTTTTTCTTTATGTGTGACGGTTTTTCCACCCTCAAAAGTTTTCCTTGGCTGCGATTTTTTCCATCTTAGGGTATGTTGTTAGGGGTATTAAAAGACACATTTTAGGTCTGGTTTCGATGGGCACCGGTAATTTAAGGAATTTCAACCATTTTTTTTTCTTTGAGGGTGACGGTTTTTCCACCCCCAAATGTTGTCCTTGATTGCGATTTATTTTGTTTTTGGATGTGTTGTTAAGGGTGTCCAAAAACACATTTTAGGATCGTTGGCGATGGGCACCGGTAATTTGGGGAATTTTAACGATATTTTTTCGTAAAGGGTGACGGTTTTTCAGCCCTCAAAAGTTTTCCTTGGCTGCGATTTTTTTCGTCTTTGGGTATGTTGTTAGGGGTATTACAAGACACATTTTAGGGCCTGCAGCTATGGGCGCCGGTAATTTGGGGAATTTTAACGATTTTTTTTCCTTAAGGGTGACGGTTTTTCCACCCCCAAATGTTTTCCTTGACTGCGATTTTTTTAATTTTTGGATGTGTTGTTAGGGGTATCCGAAGACACATTTTAGGGCCTGTGGCTATAGGCACCGGTAATTTGGGGAATTTTAACGATTTTTTTTACGTTAAGGGTGACGGTTTTTCCACCCCCAAAAGTTGTCCTTGACTGCGATTTATTTTGTTTTTGGATGTGTTGTTAAGGGTTACCAAAAACACATTTGAGGATCGGTGGCGATGGGCACCGGTAATTTGCGGAATTTTAACTATTTTTTTTCAATAAGGGTTACGGTTTTGCCACCCCCAATAGTTTTCCTTGACTGCGATTTTTTTATTTTTGGATATGTTGTTCGGGTTATCCAAAGACATATATTCGGACCTGTGTCGATGGGCACCGGTAATTTGGGAAATTTTAACGATTTTTTTTCTTTAAGGTTGACGGTTTTTCCACCCCCAAAATTTTCCCTAACTGCGATTTTTTCCGTCTTTGGGTATGTTGTTCGGGGTATTAAAAGACACATTTTAGGATCGGTGTCGATGGGTACCGGTAATTTGGGAAATTTTAACGATTTTTTTTCTTTATGGGTGACGGTTTTTCCACCCCCAAAAGTTTTCCTTTGCTGCGATTTTTTTCATCTTTGGGTATGTTATTAGGGGTATTAAAAGACACATTTTAGGATCGGTGGCGATGGGCACCGCTAAGTTGGGGAATTTTAACGATTTTTTTTCTGTAAGTGTGACGGTTTTTCCACCCCCAAAAGTTTTCCTTGACTGAGATTTTTTTCATTTTTTGATATGTTTGTTAGGGGTATCCGAAGACACATTTTAGGGCCTGTAGCTATGGGCACCGGTAACTTGGGGAATTTTTACGTTTTTTTTTCCGTTAAGGGTGACGGTTTTTCCACCCCCAAAAGTTGTCCTTGACTGCGATTTATTTTGTTTTTGGATGTGTTGTTAACGGTGTCCAAAAACACATTTTAGGATCGGTGGCGATGGGCACCGGTAATTTGGGGAATTTTAATGATTTTTTTGCGATAAGGGTGACGGTTTTTCCACCCCCAAAAGTTTTCCTTGACTGCGATTTTTTTCGTTTTTGGATATGTTGTTCGGGGTATCCAAAGACACGTATTTGGACCTGTGTCGATGGGCACCGATAATTTGGGGAATTTTAACTATTTTTTTTTCGTTAAGGGTGACGGTTTTTCTACCCACAAAAGTTTTCCTTGACTGCGATTTTTTTCATTTTTGGACATGTTGTTAGAAGTATCCAAAGACACATTTTAGGACCTGTGCTGATGGGCACCGGTGATTTGGGGAATTTTAACGATTTTTTTTTTTTTTGGTTATGGGTGACTGTTTTTCCACCCTCAGAAGTTTTCCTTGGCTGCGATTTACCTAATTTCTGGATATGTTGTTAGGGGTGTCCAAAGACACATTTTCTGCCCGGTTTCAATGGGTACTCTCAATCAGGATAAATGTAAATGAATATTTTGCGTAAGGGTGGGTGGCAGTCCTTGGGGGTTGTTTGGATCAGAGAAGGCGTTTGCATTGAGTTGGGTTTAACCCCGGGCACCGTTTAAACTGGTTTTGCACTGCTTTGAATCATAATTAATAAAAAAAATCATCGTCGCAGAAGTAGCGCAGATTTGTGGCAGGATTTCAAGCCACTTTAAAAAGATCACCTTATTCTTTGAAAAAGACAAATTATCAAATTCTAATGTCGCCTTTGGACCGAATTCATTAAACTGCCCGAGTAAGAGGATGATACGCTGGGTTGAGAGGGGTTTACACTTTGAGTCGTCTGGCCTCTCGTCAGACAACCCGCTTCGAAGTTTAAATGACTCATATTTGATTTTCGTCTAAACTTAGACCGTTCCCTTTCATTCGTTCTTTTAATGTTACAATTTTAAACTTCAAATTCTAATTTGAATTTGAACACACATCGATCAATCGATACATCGAATCGATATCTAGCTAGTCGATACCAGCTTTCGAGGTACACCTTGTGTAACTTAACGTATGTGTTTTGAGGGATAATGTGCAGTATACATACGTGAAGTAAACCGTTTACAGTATGTATCAGGATTGTTTTTTAACGAATTTTATGCAATTAGAAAAAGCAGAATCGTCAGGTAAATAGTTATTAATAGTTTTTTCTGATTGAATATACAAGTAGTTGGAGAAAACATTCAAGTTGGTGTGCGAGTTATGAAAAATGCAGCTAACATCGACATGTAATTATATTTTTGATTTATTTATTAATAATTTCATCAAATAAAATATCGTGCACAAAGTGTGTGGGTTTCTTATTTTAATTTTCTAATTTATTGAATTGAAGTGGATATTAAATAAGGTAAAGATCCCCTCGGTATGTGTGTTTATTATTTTAATTTTCTCAAATAAAGTAAAATACCTACAGGTATGTGAATTGAGGTTATTGTTTTATTTATTAATTCAAACAAATCAACTTACCCCGTGTGCGTGAGTTAATAGCTTGTAGTTTTATTTATTTCAATAAATCAAATGTCTAACGGGTGCATGGGTTAATAGCTTGTAGTTTTGGTTATTTTAAATAATGTGTAAATTTATTCATTTCATTTAAAGAATCTGCGTTCGAATCATTTTAAAAATCGCGCCGAACACGGCAAACATGCAGTTAACATGGCAACATCCAGCTGGGTTGCCACACTGTCCCTGGACCCTCTGTAGAAATGAGTATTTGCGACCGAATTTCCCCTCGCTGAAGAGCCCTGGGGTGGGATTCCGAGGCCCTCTACTCTAGTTGATCACATCTCTTTTCTTATCGCATGAAATTAGACGTAAATGTACGATTGTTTTGAAAGGGATCGACTGCAACCTTCTCTTTTTATCTTATATGTCAGAAAGAGAGAGGTAACTGTCGATAATCGAGAAGTCAGGGTGGCGTCCCATGATTGCAGTATTGCGTTGTGTATTACGTAATGCGTCAAATCACTAGTCATTTCAGCAAATCACAGTGGTTCTCTTAATAACTAGGAGAATATTATTGGAGGAAATATCTAGTGATCTGACGCATACACAACGGAATTCTGCAATCATGTGACGCCACCCTTATTTCTACGGCATGATCATTGATCATGCCAATGTTGGTACAAAGCGCTACTGCGCTTGCGTTAGAGCTACACTTGGCGCGCGATTCACAATTACTTTCAAAAACAATTCTTGTAATTCAAATAACTATTTATTCAAATATACATAAGAATGTATACAGTCGGGTAACTTTTTATTTCAGACAAGAAGAAAATGTACAACAAATACATTTGATAAATAACAGATTATTTTCATTGAACTTCAAAGACTGACGTATATTTCATAAAACATTTTTAATAAATACATTTTTTGAAATACCATATAATATTTCAGCAGCTTAAGATGCAGAAGTTAATTGCAGAATATAATAATGATAATATTTTAATTTTAAAAAAAATCAGCTCAGAATATTGTTCTTTTCAATTGAGACGTGGCCTAAAATCAAAAGTCACACAATTTGTATACATTCTTGTGCCTTTTTTTGAATATTTATTGATTCAAATTACAAGAATGTTTTGTTTAAGTAATTTTGAATTGCGCGTTAAGTGCGGTCAACCAGCACTCGACCCTAACTAAAGCGCAGTAGCACTAGGGTACTATATTAGACAGGAATATGCAACCGCCATTCTGGTTCCTGGACAGTTCGCGGAAAACAGTGCGATAAGCATGTCGTATAGTTAAATTAAAATCAAGTTTAGAATATAAGAAAAATGGTCTGCTGCTGTGCTCCGTTTTGTAAAAATAGAAGCGAGGATGGATTTAAACTTTACCGTTTTTTACTAGGGCGAAGATAAAGACTGTCAAAGTGGATCAAAAGGTTAGGAACCCGTTTTTCTACAGAACGACGCAAAGTAACCCACGCGAATAAAAAGGACGTATGATGTGAAATATAAATAGCTATCATAATAATCTTTTGAAAAAGTATTGTATTCATTTTTGACCTATAGTCTATTATTATTTTGTTATTTGTTAATATTTATTTGAAAAATCATATAATTATTAATTTAGTGCACGCCTTTTCATAAACTGAATAAAATTTCGTTTGCAATCATAATTTTTGCAAGAGCTACTTTTTGGAAAATGTGTGGGTTAAAAAATCATAAAGTCGAATTTAAATATTTCATGTATTATATCAAGTAATTTTATTTATAATTTATGATTTGATAACAATGCTTCAATATAATTCAAAAATAAATAATCTGTATCATGTAAGTGTATTTACATAATTTGATATCAATTTAGCGATTTTAAATTTGGCGGGGAACCAGAATGGCTGCTTGCATATTCCCATCTAATATAGTACCTTAGTAGCACAGGGTGCCAAAATTGGCAACACTGATGATCAACGGTTAAGTCAAGGCATCGGACAAATGTTCGGACAGTGTCTCCAGAACGTGGGATTTTTCGGCCCCCACCACTCTCCCATCTGGGAGCGACGCTTTCAAACGTAGCGTATCGGTGAGTCGACTCTGTTAAATGCTGCGAAACCCAGCCTCGTGTAAAGCCGAAAATGCACGAGCAGGAACCCGAGCTCTCCCGACTTCACGAATGACGATCTAGCTGCTCCTCAAATCTATTCAGGTTTTGAAATCCTGAGTTACCTTAGAACCATTATGCTTATTGCGAAGAGGCAAATATAATGGACTTTATGTAAATAGATATAGGAGACAAGACTTCTGGGTCCAAAATGTTTCAAATTATGTTCTGCATGCCTTAGTCAGCATTTTACTAAACAATTGATTTTTCACAAATAAAAAACAAATTTTCGACAAAATAGTTAAGTTTTTAACCTAAGAAATTAATTTTAAAAATACATTTTTTAACTTAAACATTGTAGTTTATACTGAAGCTTGTAATTGAAAAAATTTAATTTTAAACCCAAATAAATGCGAATTTTCAACAAAAGAAATCAATTTTTTATCTAACACAAATGAATTTTCAAAGAAGAATAATGCACCAACAAAGAAGATAAATTTATAACTAAAAAGAAAATTTTTCAAGAAAAAAAAGTGTCAACAAAATTGATCAATTTTCATCTATAGAAACGAATTTTAAACTAAAATTATAATGTTTCAAGGAAAAATTTAACAGATAAATTTTCAGTTGGAAAATAATTATCAACTGCAAGAAATCAAAGTTTCCACAAAATGTTTAAATTTCCAAGCAAAAAATTTAATTTCCCAACAAATAATTTAATTTTCAACCCAATAAGTTTCTACCGAAAACAGAAATTCACAATTTTCGAAATCAATTTTAGAAAACAAAAATTTTTGTTGACAAAATAGACAAATTTCCAAAAAAATAGATGAAATTTTAACCATTTTATACCAAAATAAAAGAAGTTTCACAAAAAAATGGATTGTCATCCAAAGAAATGAATTTTTGATTAAAATAGATGAATTTTTAAACAAGGAGAATAATTTTCTACCAAAAAAGAAGAATTTTTGACTGAGAAAGGTTAATTTCCTACTAAAAAAATTCAACTAAAAATTATACAGTTACATTTTTAGTATAAGAAAATGTTTTTTCAACAATAAAAAAATCGATTTTTCAACAAAACAGTGAAATTATCAACCAAAACAGTTATTTTAAAAAAATTTAATTTTAAAATAGCTTAACTTTCGATGGGAGAAGTGAATTTTCATCTGAAAAATGTTTTAAAACACACACACAATCGAATTTACAACAGAATAGTTCAATTTTTAAATATATAATTGGATTTTCAATTAAAACATTATTTTTCACCTAAAAATGGAATGGATTGAATTCTGAAAGAGAATTAAAAAAAAAGATCAAATTTTTTAACATTATTTCGTAATTTTGCCATATTATATAATTTTTAAAAAGTTAAGGAACTTAATTCTTATTAAGCCTTCTTGCGCAATTTTGTTGTACCATTTTTTGTTATGTTTATGTTGGTTTGTAAAATTTGCTTTCAAATTTGAGTAAGTTTACGAGATTTTCAGAAATTTTGAAACTATTAAAAAATAATTAAAACTTGCAAAAAAATCAGGAAAAAATTGAATAATTCTTAAAGATTAGAAGATTAGAAGGTCTGAAAATTAAAAAAAAAATATTTTTGTAATAATCGTTTGAAGATTTTTTATAATTTTTATTTTAAAAAATATACTTAAAAAAAATTCAAAAAGATTTTGAAACACATCAAACGATTTCCTAAAACTTAAAAGAATAGTGTAGAAGATTTTAAAGCTAAATGTTTCAATTTGATAAGATTAAAGATTTAAAAAAACGTAAATAATCCAGTAAATTAAAGGAATATTTAGAAGAATGGAAGAGATTCAAATCTAATTTTAAACTTAGATTTTTTAGAAATGTAGATTTTCAAAGATTTCAAAAAAACAAACCTAAAAACCTTTAAGGGAATTCCGAAAGATTTCAAGGAGATAAAATTATTTTTCTTAAAATTCTGTGAAAAATTTAAAAGATTATATAAGTCAAGTTTTTCACATCATGAATGCATTTTTAAAATTTTTAAAAAAATTTAGTGAGTTAAAAATATTTTTTTGGAATTTATTTTGTTTTGAACGTATGAGAAATATTTAAAAAATTGAAAAAACATCCCAAAATGTATAAAATATTCATTGATATGTTCCAAACTTCTAAATGTCCTAAACATCTTTTAAAAAGACTCGAATTGTTTTAATATTTTTTTAAATCCAATAAAATAAAATCATTTAAAGTCCTCTAGGTTCTCTTTTCATACATCTTTTTTCATGCTATTTTAGGCTATAATCACAATTTTGAAGATTTAAAGAGAAAAAGCCAAAAAGTTATTCACTTGACCTCATTCAAAAAACTAATCATTTGACAAAATGTTGTAAAATTTTCCTTTGAATGTGGCGTGGAAAGAAATTTTATTAAAAAATGTGTGGAATTTTCTGAACAGAAAACTTCATGAATTTCTGAACTTTCTTATTTTTATTTTTTAAGTGTATTTCAATCTGCTTTGCGTTTAGTGAAAAATCATATGCTGAAAAACGATAAGAGAAATATCTATTTCTTCAACTTCAACTATAATTTGATAGGCGATTCTTCATAAGCCTTTTTTTTAACTAATGGATATATTTTTATAATTTTATTCCTGAAATATATTCCCTAAGGTCAAACATGGCACACAAATATCGCAAAATTTGTAAAACACCAGCTATTTACAGGAATTTTTAAAATAAAAATCAATGTTTATCATATTCAAATAAATTTTCGCAATATTTATAAAAGTATTATTATTTTTAATTAAAAAAATTAATGTATAGAGAGTACAGTTTTTATTTGAAATTTCACGACGCCTTTTTGTACCATGTATGACCCTCGGCCAGAATCAAGGAAAAATATGTTAATTAGTTATTAAAATGTTACAAAGACTTACCTTTACAATTTTTTTCTCTTTTTATAATCATGAGATATTTCTTCATAAAATAAGTTTTATTGGATTTATTTTACAATTATTTACAATCAATTTCCAATCACAATTATTTTACAATTAAAATAAAATTTTAAAAGCTAAATTTTGTAATTTTGAGATAAGTATTTTAAGTGATAAAAGATTTTGTAAAGATTGCATATACAAGAAAATAAGTATTATCAGTTTGTTAAAAAATTTATATGTAAATAATTATTATAAGATTCTTAAGAAAATTAAAAAAAAACAAGATTTTCGAATATATCAGATGTGTCAGAAAAGGTGCTAGGAGATTTTAAAGACTATTTATTTTTAATTTATAGGATTTTAACAAATATTAGGAAAATTTATAAACTATTTAAAACGTTTTAAATTCTATAAGATATTGGTAACTCTCTTGAGTTTTTATCGCAAAAATTAAAAAAATCATTCAAAATGTAGAAAAAAATTTCCTTATAATCTTCTAAATTTTCCCAAGCATTTGAAGAAACTTTGTTTATTCTGCTGAAACTTGCGAGATTCTTTTAAATTTCCTAAAGTTTATCTTGCGTTTCTAAACCACTTCTTATGTTTAAATTTTGTTTGAATCTCCTCAAGTCTACGAACTACTTCCTGAATTCACTTGATTATTATGTTTTTCTAATCTTGTCAGAACTTCCAATCTCTAATCTTTAAAACTTATTCAAATTTTTCCTATTTTTTTTTAATCCTGCAAAATTAAAAAAATGCCTTTAAAGTTTTTCAGATGCTTTAAGAATATTTGAAATCTTTCGCAATGTTTTTAAATGTTTAAAAATAATATTTTTAAATGAATTGTTTGAAATAAAACATTATGCTAATTATTCCTTTAAAAATCTTTACACGTTTTAATTATTTTCGAATCGATTCAAAATTTTTGAATATCTCTTAAACTTACTCAAGTTTGAAAGAATTATGTTCCTTAATTTTTCTAAAGTTAAGTGATATGGAAAAATTACGATATTTTGTGTAAAAATATTTCACGTACTTTTTAAACATTTTATGAATTAATAAAAAATGTTTTGTAATCTTTTTTCAATTTTCTGTTAGAATTCATTTCAAAACAATTATTTACATTTTTTTCCAAGGAGTTTCTTTCATTATATTTCATTATCTTCCTTCGTTTATCGACTTTTTAATATTATTTTTTCATTTTACATAGATATAAATTATATCTTATCAAAATTTAATATAAAAATCTTAAATGTTAAGTGTATTTAAATACTACAATTTTTAATGTTTCAAAATTTTTAGAAATAATTCAACAAATTTTACGTGTAATTAAAATAAAATTGTTTTAAATCTCATTCAACTTCTTCCAAGTTATCTTCTTTTAATTTTCAAAATTTATGTAATTACTTAATTTGAATAAAACTAATTGAACCTTTTGCGATTTAAAGCGGGGATTCTGCTTGAAAAGAAATGTGCTGAAAGTAATTTAAAAGAAAATCATTTTAATTTTAAAGACTGATAATTGTACACAATTTCCAGGCGCATCTTTCTTATTCTTCTACAAGAATTTTTAAGTTCTTAAGTTTTTTAAATCAGTTTATCGGACGTTTCTAAAACCCTTCTGAAGCTTAAATTCTTTTTTAATCTTATCAATTCTACTCAATATTTATTGAATTTATTCGATTATTTACATTTTTTTTAATTTGTAATGTTATCAAATTAAAAAATGTTAATTTTAAAACTTTCTACACTCTTTTTCGAAATTTTAGGAAATTGTTTGATTTGTTCAAAAATCTTCTTTAATTTTCTTTTAAAGCACATTTTTCAAAATAAAAAATCATTCAAAATGTTCACATGATAATTAGGAAAATAATTCTTTTTTTCTAATCTTCTCAGGTTTTATAATCTTTAAAAATTATTCAAATTTTTCCTCATTTTTTTTTATTTTTCAAAATTAAAAAGAATGGCCTTTAAACTTTTTCAGATACTTTGACCTATTTTTGAATGTTTTGAAATGCTTTAAAATAATCTTCTATAAAATTAATTTTTCGAAATAAAAAATTATTTTAATCATTTCTAGGAACCTAAAATATTTTTTTTCATATTTATGAAAACTTAGCAAATTCTTGAAAAACCTTTACAAGTTTTTATTATTTTTGTATCCTTTTAAATTTTCTGAATATCTCTTAAACTTACTCAAATTTGAAAGTAGATTTTTAAGGAAACATATAATTTAAAAATTGTGTAACAACATTTCACGAGAAGGCCTAATAAGAATTATGTTCCCTAATTCAAGATGTGAAAAAATTGACTCATAATCTTCTCAATTTTTCCCAGGAATTTCAAGAAAAACAGTTTTACCTCCTTGAAATCTTTCGGAATTCCTTTAAAGTTTCTAAAGTTTATGTTTGAATTCTTTAAAAATCTAAGTTTCTTATTTTGCTTTAAAATCTTCTAGTCTTCTTTTTCATTTTAGGAAATCCTTTCACGTGTTTAAAAACCTTTTTTAATATTCTCATTAAGTAAGTTTTTTAAAAATTAAAAGTGATTACAAATTTTTCTACCATTCATCATTAAAAATCATTAAAAACTATTTCAATTTGTCCTGATTTTCTTTGAAATTCGGCAAAATGAAAAAGATTGCCTTAAAATCTTCAGATTCTTTATTGAGAATTTTAAACATAGTTCAAAATGTATTGGAATTTTTTAAAATTAGTTTTTCAAAATAAAAAATTACCTTAATTATTCGTAGAAACCTCAAAGAATTTTCTTCATTTTCGTGAAACCTTACAAAATTTTTTAACGACATCTTTACAAATTTTAACTATTTTTTAATTGTTTCAAAATTCCTGAATATCTCTTAAACTTAGGCAAATTTTAAAGGTCATTTTTTTTAACCAAAATAAATTTTTTTTAAATGTGCAACAAAATTGTGCAATAAATTGCCTGAACTTTTATTCTCTTGACACCCTGCGAAATTCAGTTTACTTAAAAACTCCTCCAAATAGCCAGTCTGCCACCGAAAATGAATCGTGAAGTCGGGGGGACTCGGGCTCGTGCTCGTGCATTTTCGGCTCTACAGAAGGCTGGCCTACGCAACAGATAGCAAAGCCGACTCACCGACACGCTACGTTTGAATGTGTCGCTCCCAGATGGGAGAGTGGTGGGGGCCGAAAAATCCCACGTTGTGGAGACACTGTGTTTGGACCTTTGACGCTGGAGTGAGAAACATTTTCACGAAATATGAATATGGATGAATTAAACGGGGATACAGTCGTTCAGTGTCCTTACGATAAAAGTCACAAAATAGCGAGGTGCAGGCTTCAACGACATTTAGTCAAATGTGAAAAGGTAAGTGTGACAAATTTCCATTCACATTAGCCTAACCGAAATTTTCAAGTCGATCTCTGTGCACGTGGTAAACTTCCTAAATTTGGTATGCAAGCGTTTCCGATTTGCAAGTCTGGTTAATAGTGAAATGTTTATCTGTGCATATTCGATATATATTATAGTATTGAGTATTGTGTCTGTACATCACACTTAGCCGGCAGTATTGAAGGCTACATTTATAACTTGCAATTCAAAGTATTGCACGTATTGATGTAAATATTAACAGGACGGAGTACAAATCTGTGGGTCAAGCACGAAGTAATATCATTTAAATTTAGCGCAAAGCAGTCTGTGAAGCAGAAACTGATGAGAGTGAAAGAGACGAATATATCTGCCCGTCTCTTTCACTCTCATGAGTGTCTGTTCTACGCCGAAGTTTTCTTCTCACATGGAACTGCATCTTCTGTTATTGCCGGTCCCCTGCATTAAGCGTGTATGTGTATGCAGTAGTAGTTTCTCTTATGATACTGTGCAGAAATGTCGGTAAAACTAATCCACAAGATAACGGCCCGAGCAGGTAGTCTGGTCTTCTTTTTTAATTGCATTAATTTTTTAAAACCTTTTAAAAAGTCAAAAAGCCTTTTAAAGAACCTTTTAAAGCTTCATAGTCGTCAGTGAACTGAAGGTCTGGCAACGTCGCATCCGTTTCACGTGCTTTAGTTTATGCGCGAATTACGAATAACACGCAGGCTCACACGCGACGTTTCCAAACTTCTGACTGAACGTGTGGGTCAATTGCAAATCAAAGCGTTCTCTCAACTTACTTGCTGCGCACCAAGTGTACTTCATTAAGATAAAGCAAAAATAATGAAAGTCTGAATGTTGTTTAAAATAAACAAAAAAAATATGGAAAAATAAGAGTAGCTATGAATAATAATTATGAAAAACGAAATGTGATGAAACAGAATGGGTTTATAGAGTACATAAACATTGATAAAGTTGTGGAATAAAAAGTAAACTGTTTTCAAATTTTTTAAAAACAGCTCGAATAAAATGTTTTATTAATATTATTGAAAACTCATGTTACCAATAATTTGGGTTAGAAAGAAAGTTGAAATGCATGTTTTCATTCATCTCGTTGATATTTCTTATTTCCCTAAAGTTCAACACAAATGACATGCCTTTAAGGGCATGTGATACTTAGAAAATTGTCGATTTTATCAGTTTTAGGTTCCGACGGCTTTTTTTTCTTTAATAATCAATATTTTGTCTTAAAAATTTGGGACATAATAGCGACCATGCTATCGGACGCCCCCACACACTTTTTTTTGGTTTAATTCAAAAAAGTTTTAATTTAGCAAAATCTGATTAATTTGCATAGCGCTTAGGAATTAGTATCGATTTTACCAGTTTTAGGTTCCGACGGCTTTTTTTCTAGAATAATCAATATTTTGTCTTAAAAATTTGGGAAATGATAGCGAACATGCTAACGGACGTCCCCGCACACTTTATTTGTGTTTTTTTTTTTCAAACAAATTTTTGATATTGCTAACAACGTGTGTACATTTGGAGGTTATGTATGTTACAATTCTCCTATGCGTTACTTCCGAACTACACAATATTTTTGGCCGAAAACTTTGTACTTGCAAATAAACATAGTAACTAATCTCCTGGAACTAACCCTTTTTGCAGACAATCAAAAAAGTTTATTTCATAAATAAGTTCCAGATTATCGGAAAGGCAGAGATGAAACACGACGTAACCTCAAAATAATAATATGCATAAAATTTGTATTTAGCACAATAAATTTTTTTGTTATTATCCCTCAAAAAAGAGTCCGGGGACGTCCGTTATGATATTTTATAGCATCTCCGAATTCAGTTTTAAAAAATTTTCATTTTTGTGGAAAAAAAGCCGGGGAAACTGTAAGTATCACATGCCCTTAATTTAAAATTGGCTCTCAAAATAACTCTTTACCGGATCATTATTATTTCCTTGTCATCTGGAATAGTATAAACTTGCATTCTCGCGAAACTAGAATTACATACAAAAAATACAGACTTTTACTCCCCCATTCATCACAAAAAAAACCTTGTAAAAAATGAAGTCCAAAAGTCTTTAAATTTTATTCTAAAGCAAAAAAAATACTGTTTTATGATTAAAAATTTCACATCTATCCCACTTTCCTCATGCATTTGAATAATTTTCGGCCTAAAGTATAGCCGGCGCCAACCTCGGCCGCGGTCAGCATTTCCGTCATTTTAATTTCAGAGTACTACGGGGCTGAGTTTAATTAACCTTCCAGCGGGCGCGCTGTCGTAAAATTTACGACAATTGCCCAAATACCCTTCCCCTACATGAACCACTTATCATTATGCGCTGAGCTTTCACCTATTCCAAGATCAATCTCCTTCTGAACTCTAGACAGACGATTTTGCAAAGAATTGTTTGTTATACGCGTCTTTATGTGTAAGTATATTACGTATCCTGTACTATTTTAGCTGATTTTTTCCACCTTTATATCGTTCCACAGTGGGACCGAATCGCTAAAGGCTGACCAAAAGTATAAAATGGGCCAAATTATGTTAATCTGGGGTTTTTTGGGTCGCTGAATACGAATTCGATGTAAACAATTTAGAAAACAAAATGGGGGATTTAATATGGCGGACGAGTACGCTAAATAAATTAGGGGATGTTTTTGGGGTTTGTTGCTTATTATTGTGGGGCTGAAAACATAATATGGGGCTTTGTAAAGGTGGCGCTTGTGACTTTCTTATTTGAAGTTTTTACGGCTGTTTTACATGACGACATTTCGGAGTTGTTTCGTGAAAAGTGATAAGGGTGAATTTCAAGGGGTTTTCGAATGTTATTGATGGTTTGGGAACAAAACACAGAGTCTTTTGAAGGTGACTTGTGCGATTATTTTCAATTAAAAAATGTTATCGCTGTTTTACATGGACACACTTTGGAATTGAATTGTTAAAAGTGATAAGGTTGAATGTGAGGAGTTGTTCAATATTATTGATAGGTTTAGAACATAACCTGGGGTTTTAGGAATGTGAACCGCGGCTTCTGTTTTCAGTTACAATTTTTTGTGGCTATTACACATGGAAACACTTCGGAATTCTTTCGTTAACTTGAATAAAGCCGATTGACGTAAAATTTATGACACGCGCTCGCTTATGGGAAATTACAGGGCGCGCTCGCTAAAAGGTTAATTGTTCAAGAGGGTTGTTTTCAAAGTCATATATCACTTTTCCAATAAATTGATCTTCTAGTATATACAATTCTAATATTAAAAACGCCCAAAAATATTTTTCACATATTTTTTACTATTTTTCATTTAATGTTGAAATAGACATTTTTTTAACACGATGTCGATTTGAGGGCCCCTTTGACGTCAAAGGGGTCGGATTTTCTACCAATCACAGCTTACGTGTCAGTGATTCTTAAATATCTTTTTCTGTGCCGATGGTTTGTTTTGGTTATGTGCACATCGAACAGAGAAGTCGCAAAATATTCTTTAAACAATGTCAAAGGAGGGTTTCGTAAAAACTAATAGAGAACATCTGCAAAAATAGATATATTTATGGTATTTATAAAGAATTCATTGAAAAAGTTCTTAAGTGTAGTCATGTTTACTGAACAATTCGTATAAATATGTACGATTTTGAAAGGTGTTAATAATTGAACTTACTGTTTTACTTCAACATACTATTGACTCTTGAACTAAATATTACAACAGGATAACTTTTTTTGTCACATAATCCTTAACAAATAAAGCTATTAAATCAAAATACTCAGAATCGACAGCAGACCGTGGCCTAACCTTTTTATCATGAATTTCACATTGTTACATGGATAAATAATTATGAGAACCTCTGAGTCACGTGAAACCCACGTGACACCGATTTGAACAAGTGTTTTTCACTGCCTTCAATTTTTCATATTTTTTTTTCTGTGAAACGACATAAAAGAAAAAAATATTATAACGCACCTTCGATTTAGATGAAAATTATGTATTAAAACATTATTTTATCTAAAATCGCGAAACAACCCTAATCATAGTAAATTTGGTGACCCATTCTTAAAATTAAAAAGGTCTTCTTATTTGAAAGAAACTGACATAATGCACGTTTTGAATATCTCGATATAAGACTCATATATCAGTCGAAACAGATGCGAGAAACGTTTATTCATCGCTGTTTACGACTCGCCGGCATGTTCGAACAAGTCTGAAAATTGTGTATCCATTCATAAATTTAAACTGTCTAGGGACGCCTATATAAAAATAGGTAGTTAAACCTACTGAACGCATGTTGGATGGTATAATTCGGCTATTAAAATATTTTATATACAGAATTCCTAATGAATGACTCAATTATCGCTTTCGAATACAGCTATAGTATTTAAATTGTGAAAAAATAAAACTGTTTGGATGATCTTCCCTTAAAAAAATAACGCGCGTACAACTTCGCCAATCTAGAGACGCCCACTCATATACGAAGCTGAACCCTCTAGAACCCACGAAGAGATAATGTACGCCATGCCGTTAATGTTTACTTCCTTGATACAGTAGCACTCACCTATCGCGACTCCCCCTACTCGCTTTTCAAAAGATGTTGACATTCAAAGTAACCTATTTGATAAGTTGATTTCAATTTATAAAGGGCTATTAGGGTGGTCCAAAAAAAAAACATTTTCGAATTTTTGCGATTAGACTGAAAAATATTGTAGGCTACATGAAAAAAGAAAGTCCCTGTTTTTTTGTTTTGAAACAAATTAATTAGTAGGGCTACGCATTTGCTGCAAAGTTTTTTCTAAATTCACTACACAAAATAGAGAATTCACGGTGCCACCTATGGTTCAGCTTGGCAGTGCGGCAGCAGTGTAACAGCTACACTTTGCCAACTTGACCTGCTCCTTTGTTTAAGCTCGAGGCTCGCCTAAGTCCTCAACAACCGCCTTACCTAAATCTTCTGTATTCATAGCATTACTTGTAATAAAGAGCAACTGCAGAATCTCTAAATAATTAATAGATATTTATTGATCATGAAAAATTGTTTAGTTATTAAACATTTAATAATTATTTATTAATAAATAATTATACAATTATTAATTAACCATGAAAAATGTAAATTTTAATTAATTTGATTTTAATTAACTTATTTGAAATTATCATTAATCTATTATTGCGATTCTGAATATTTCAAATTTTTATTAATTTGTCTTATAAGACTTTATTATTAATAATAATAAGGATTATTTTTTAAATATCAATGATTTTAATTATTTCATAGTTACT
The DNA here is from genome assembly GCF_010883055.1 of Belonocnema kinseyi. Taxonomy (NCBI): domain Eukaryota; kingdom Metazoa; phylum Arthropoda; class Insecta; order Hymenoptera; family Cynipidae; genus Belonocnema; species Belonocnema kinseyi. The sequence continues at coordinate 177,907,972 of NC_046657.1, read as the reverse complement.
AATAATTTAATGTTTATTGGTTCATAAATCAAAAAGTCGCTGGTGAATATGATCTAATTTTAAAAATAAAACTACAATAAATATTTATTTTCTATGTACTTTCCGATTAAATTTATTTAATTTCTCCCTCTGATTCCCTTTGAGAAGGTGTGAAGAAGCCTACAGGTAATAAGAGCCATAAATATGTAGGAGGAGGAGCGGGAAGAGTAGAGCCTTCGGATGGATTGGCGTCTATTGCTCTGTTGTATTTCATCCCAAAATCAAAGGCGTCGCAAAACTCAAAATTTAACGATTTTTCAATTTTTTAAATACTCTTTTTCTCCCACAAATTATTAGAAATTTTTATTTTCTTATTTAAAAACCTGTTCTTAGGTAAGCAACTCGTGTTTTGTAATAATTTCAGATGAAAATATAAAAAAATTTTAAAAACAAAACAGTAGGCACTTTCTATTTTCATGTAGTCTATAATATTTTTCAGTCTAATTTCAAACTTTTGAAAATGTCCTTTTTTGGACCACCCTAATTGCTATCACTTCTCAACAAATACAAATGGTTTATATTGAACCACTAAAATGCAGAAGTTTTGTTTTTGTTAATAAAACTTGTAGCTAACCAGAACGTTTTTAGGGTTGGTACATAATATTAGCCTAACATGCAACCTCTGAATGTAATCTGCTACTTGTTTCCTAAAATGTCAAATTTTGTCATTAATTTTTTGCAATAGATTAGATTTTCTCAACCAATCATACATGAAGATACATGGTAAGGCGAGAAAGATTCTTAATTTGGCGGGGAACCTCACCTAACGCGAATATTAGTCCCAGACTTTCGCGATAGGTGAGTGTTACTCTACCACGACCTACAGAGTTTCGGTGAAATAGTGTAATAAGAAAATTGTGATAATTTTCTGCTATTCAAATATAAAAATCATATTCACAACTGTTGATTAGTAATATTAGTATATTATACATTTGCCCGCAGATATTTTACTCGCCAGTCAGTGGCAATTATCGGATAAAAAGTTGCCACACTTTCCCCCTGCAGTGCATTAGGTTTGAGTTTTCGCCTTACTATATTACATCATGTTCAAGGAAATGTGTTCTAGGGTACAGATAAAAATACACTTTGATTTTCTTCAATCATGTTTTCCATCCTGCCGCCATATTGGATCAGTCATTTTGAAATTTTGACCACGGATTCGTATTCATTGATTCCACGAACACCCAGGCACGCAGTGTCGTGAACATTGAGATATTACGTTAATGCCGTTCAAGGAGTTGATCATCGAGCAAGTATATGTAAATAAATAAATTTGACTAAGAATATTTATCTCAAGTTTCATTGAAATGTGTTTCAAAATTGAAAATGTGTTGGAAAATTAAAGACAAAAAGTATTATTATGAGAAGTTGTAGGCTTTGGAAGCTACGATCATGGTTCTTTATAGCAACTAATTCCGATTCAGCCGGAACATGTACGTCATCCACTACTGCTGCTTCTGTTTTAGAAGGTAAGCAAAAGCGGGAAATTTACGCGAGATAACAGCGTACAACACTGTAACTTGAAGGCCGGTCTCTAGCCGCGGATGGCCTTCCGCGGCAGACCGTACAGTTGGAGATGAAGGTTTCACCTCCTGATACTTTTTTAGAACTACCAATCTTTATAGAATGTTATGAGGAACAATGTTGGCGGACCAAAGTAAGTGACCCCAAAAGAACATATTTTTGCATCTTGTTCGCGATGGACTAAGACTGGCGCTAGCAAGTCGGAAACTAGTCGAGTTATCTAAGAAATAAAGCTTTCAAACCTTCAGGGCAGCCGATTGTGGGAACTGCAAGATGGAATTTGTAGTCTTGGTACAGCCTTCTAAGCTCGAAAAGAAGTGCTTGCTATTGAGCCCTTCTCTCTTCCTTCTTTGCCGTCATATTTCCAATCGGCTGGTGCCCAGAATTTAGTCACGTAAATTGTTTACGTCTTTAGATCTTTGAGGACAATATCAGGCTTTGTAGCAATGATACGTCGAGAGGTATAATGAGGAATTACAGTAGATATTACAGTGATCATTCTCCACAACGGACTCCAGTTGCCCCTGGGCGTATGTCAAGACGGGCTTTATATCATCACCATGGAAGTGCTGTAGATGGTAAGAAAACACTTTTGGAGCCTCATTGTGTCTGTACCCGCTGAGTGCATATTTTGAGCATCCACTGAGAGCATGTCCAAGTGTATTTGGCTCTCCCTTTTACGCTCGGCAGCTGGCATTGCCTACAGGTACATTCATTATACGCTCTCGGTAAACTAAAATGTCTATAACTCAGCCTTGACAAGCAAAAAGAAATACCTCAGTCTCCGAGTTCAATCCAGCAGACTTGAGAAACATGTTGGACAGACCCATCGTTAGCTATTTTTTATGTATAATGACGTAGAATTTAGCATGATGGGACTTGCTACATGTTCTCTTAGTAGAAGCGAATGTTCTGCTTTCTGTACACAAGTTTAGAGCGCGAAATGTGATGCTAGGCCATATGTAGTGTCGCTGGAATCAAATGGGAGACGATGCTCCTCTGTGGCACGGTATAGAAAAGCCGCAGCATCGACGACTTCATGTTAATGGACGACTCGCACAAGAGAATCGGTGCTGTTCAAAACTGAGCACGCTGTCGCCGGAGCCGTTCTTCTTATATTCTCTTCTGTTCGGTGGGCCACATAGGTATCCAAAACTTTTGCCTCTGAGCAAAATAGAGGCAAGAAGGAGATGCAGAAAAGTATCGGACTTAGAGAGTCTCCTTGGATAAACCCCCTTTTATATGTGGAGTAGCTGGTAATCACTTGTCTATTGTCAGATGTTATGAAAAATCTTGTCCACCACAAGAAAATAGCGCTTTCATGCTTTTCACTATTCTTGGATGCACGTCCATGAACCTATGGAGCTTGATAAATAGCTCATTGTTCGTGTTATCGAATGCCTCGCGACAGTGAATCCAAGCCATAGACAGATTGCGTCGATACCGGATCGAATCCTGGGTAGTACAACGGTCTGTTAATCAAACATCCGGTCTTAGTTTTAGCTATAACTCTCTTACTTTCTTTATCGGTAATTAGTGGACAATCCTCTTCTGGACGTTGCAACCGACGCCCCTGGCAAAAGTTACCAAAGAGTGCGATATCTGCAGCGATTTCATTTAGCTGATAAGTGTGTCCCTGTACTGGCTCCCAGAAGACTTAAATCTCTTCTCGACTAGGCGAATTTTCAACGTCACTTGCATTTTTTATTTACAGTTATTTACCTAAGCAGACACTGAACATTCGATGGATGCCGTCTCGCCGTTGTAATTTTATATTGAAGCTGTACAATACGCTCGCGAGTCTTACTCAGGCGTACTGAAGTAGCATAACTTCTATTGTCGCTAAGCAGCGAGACTATCTTCTCGTTAACTACACAGTTAAGATTCCAGAGATAAACATCTTTAGGGGTTAAATCGGGGAAATAAGTATTAGCTTTAGCTAATTTGTCCATCCTAAGAAAGACTTTTTGGTAGATTTTTGATCTTCTATAGTTCTCAGTGTTTGCATTCTCGGCTATCCGCAAATGTCACCAATGAGCTTTCTTGCCAACAGGTAAGAATGCCCTCCTGAGTTGGTCCGACTAAATGAAACGTGGCTGTCTGCTCTACCGGAATCCTCGGTGATTTCTAGATACTTTCTATACTCAGCTTATCTAGCGAACGTCTAGGGCAATTTTATGGCGGTCGCTTAATCTAGGGTTCGTGTAGAGTTCATCTAGCGGCGCCTAGCATGTTTTACCCTCAGCCAGGTGTCGCCCTAGCTTGTGTAGGGTTCGTCAAGTGTTCATCTAAATCTTGAACTGTTTAGAAAAAATTAACAGATTATTTTACTCAATATCTTAACGCAATATCTTAGACTTTTTATTAATTAAATTTAAAAAACAGTTTAAGTAATATGAATGTAACGGTAATTAATACACGAACTTAACTGTATAGTCTAAGCTACGAATATAAAACGAACTTCAACATTCTGTTTACGCGATGAAAAGTATTTTATATCAAAAATGACTTTAAAAAAAATGCAATCGTTCGTTTACGAAACAAACTATATACTAATTGAAATGATGTTAGCTTATAGAATATGCTAGCGTTGGGTTGTATATTTTTTCCCCATCATAACTATTGAAAGTATGGGAGCCTGTAGAGAATTATCCAACGAAGAATTTTTGAATTTCCCAAATTGCCTCTCGCTTCATTGTTCCGAATTTCGCTCGAACATGCTTGTGTTATTATGCTTCTCTCACCCCTTTTTAGCTTTTCTTCAAACCTCCAGGCTCTCTCCAGCTAACCCCCATTACCCACCTCAGAAATTGCTCATGCATGCTCTCTACTTTCCTATGTTCCTGCCATCCTCAAATCTCCCCACCATAACACAACACCGCCCAAACCAACGCATGAAACAACCAGACCCTCATTCTCCAATCTATCTTAAATCTTCTCTTTCCTATACCCCATACTTGGCCCATTACTTTTCTCGCACATTCAATCCTTTTCCTCACCTGCAGCTCATTTCTCCCTTCTGCCTCAAACCAAAAACATAGGTAACAGAACTCCTTCACAATTTCCACTTTTTATCCTTTCATCTTCCAAACGTAATTCATTTTGCTCTTTCTATTTCTGAAGCACATCGCCTTCGTCTTATCTACGTTCACCGTCAGATCTTTTGCTTCCACATACTCTTCGAAGATTCTCATCATTAGGTTCATCCCCTTCTCATCATCTGCTAACAGAACAACATCTTCCGCGTATGCTAGAGAGTATAGTGTGCTATTACCCAAAACCGTTCCTCCTTTCCCTTTCTCCTTTAGCTTCTCCTCTAAGCCTGCCAACAGGATATTAAATAGTAAGGGACTCAAAGGGCACCCTTGCCTTAGACCTCTGCCTATACAGAAAACCTGCCCTTTTTTCTTTCCTATTTTCACCCTAATCCTGGTTTCAGTAAAAATTTTCTTTATCCTCTCCACTAACTTTTCCTCTACACCTCTCTCTTTCTTTGCTTGCCATAGCATTTTTCTGTTCACTGAGTCAAATGCTGCTTTGAAATTTACGAACAAAGCGACTAGTTTCCCTTTCTTTCTCCCCAAATTTCGGTTAACTAAGTAGTTAAGTACGTAGATATTGTCCATAGTTCCCATCCTTTTTCTAAATCCCGTTTGATTATGTGGGATAATTTCTTTTTGTTCTATCTGAATCTAAACTTTTTCTTAGGATTTACGCATATATTTTATAGCCGACTGACATGAGAGTGATCCTTCTGTATTCCTGTACCTTCTTTCCTTCCCCTTTCTTGACAAACGGTACCACCAGTCCCGTCGTCCACTCTTCCGACGAACTTTGCCCTTTCCTCTTCATCCACTTCTTCTCTTGTTATCTCGTTCCCTTCCTCCATTTCTCCTTGGACTATCTTACACTTTTCCCCTTTGATCTTATTTTGCACTCCCCCTAATATACCCTTAAAACAATCCGTCCATTCCTCCATTTCTATTTCGTCGTTAACGCCCTTCCTTTCCCCTCTATCCCTATTTATCACATCCCGCACCCTACTTTCTTTGATCGCTTACTACTTTTGCTTTATATTCTTCCTTCCCCCTTTGTCTTTTTCTTTCCAGCATCTTCTCGTGTTTTTTCTCCTGTTATACTCCTCCTTCTCCATTTCCCCTTTTCTCCATTTGCTTACACACTCTTTCATTCTCTCTTTGCTCTCCGAGCATTCCTGGTCCCACCAGCCTCTCTTTCCGCTTACTCTTTCTTCATTAGTACTCAGCTCATCCTTTACCTTCTCAATCGACCCCTTCAACCTTTCAATTAACGAGTCTATTCCCTCCTCTTTTTCATACCTAACCTTCTCCTTTTCCGTCTTTTGTTTGAACTCTTTTAATTTATATAACCCCCAAGACTCCTATTTTGGTGTTTCTTTCGCACCCTATTTCCTTTCTCCCTCTGCCGCGCTTACTGACGTCTCTTTTTAGTGTATCTATGACCGAGAAGTGTTCGGACCCTATCTCATTCCCAACCTTCATTCTCCCTATCATATGCAGCATTCTTTCATTAGCCAAGATGTAGTCTATTACTGTTGCTCCCTTTCCTATAAATGTGATCTCCCCTTCCGTATCTCCTTTCATATTGCCATTACATATAAACCATCCTGTTTCTCCTATCATGTCTAGTAACTTCCTTCCCTCCATGTTCGTCTCTCCATGTTTGGAGTTCCTTATATATGCCTCCTTTTCTTCATCCCATAACCCTCACCCTTGTTCGCCAGTCCATGCATTTAAACATCATAATCACATCCCACTTCTCTAACTCCTCCCAAAACCCTTTATTCTTGTTCTTCAAACCTGACACATTCCAGGAAGCTATTTAAGCTTTACCGCCAGTAGTCACTACTGATCTATTTTTGACTTGAGACTATCCTTGCGAAAACTGCAATGTCGGTAACATTGGAGAACTTATATCTGCGTATACCTCAGTGCGAGACGAAGCCCTTGCTTATGACTCATTATTTGAGAAAATATATAATTATAATAAATATATTTCTGAATTTCCAAAGTTTTCGAAGTATTTTGAATTAATACAGCGGAAAAATATACTAATTTCACCATTTATTCCAGATCAAATAATGTGAGATTCTTTCAGAAAGGTATTCTTTCTGCCAAAGCTCTTGAAAAATAATGCAAAAATTGCGATTTCGATTATTTAATGTTTATTGCTACATATGTTGATCAGTCGGGCTTCTTTCGAAATCAAATTTTATCCGAAACTACACTTTTAGTATTTAAGAAATAAAATTAAAGTGATTATTAATCAATTTATCTTTCTGTAGATTTCGGTAAAAAAATGTTTTTTTTTTCTACCAAAATACTTGGAAAATAATGCAAAATTTGCACTTTTGTTTATTTAATGTTGATTGATATACTTTTTTTATTTGGCGGTCATCACTCGAAATTACATTATATTCGAAATTACACTTTTAATATAAATAAAATAAAAGTGATTATTAATCAGTTTATTTTTCCGTAGATTTCGGTAAAAAATGTTTTTTTTTCTACCAAAACACTCGAAAAATAATGCGAAATTTGCACTTTTGTTTATTTAATGTTGATTGATATACTTTTTTTATTTGGCGGGCATCTCTCAAAATGAAATTATATTCCAAACTACACTTTTAATATCAATAAAATAAAATTGATTATTAATCAATTTATCTTTCCGTAGATTTCGGTAAAAAGTGTTTTTTTTTTGCTACAAAAACACTCGAAAAATAATGCAAAATTTGCACTTTTGTTTATTCAATGTTGATTGATATACTTTTTTTATTTGGCGGGCCTCTCTCGAAATGAAATTATATTCCAAACTACACTTTTAATATCAATACAATAAAAGTGATTATTAATCAGTTTATTTTTCCGTAGATTTCGGTAAAAAAGTGTTTTTTTTTTCTACCAAAACACTTGAAAAATAATGCGAAATTTGCACTTTTGTTTAATTAATGTTGATTGATATACTTTTTTATTTGGCGGGCATCTCTCGAAATGAAATTATATTCCAAACTACACTTTTAATATGAATAAAATAAAAGTGATTATTAATCAATTTATCTTTCCGTAGATTTCGGTAAAAAAGTGTTTTTTTTTGCTACAAAAAAACTCGAAAAATAATGCAAAATTTGCAAATTTGTTTATTCAATGTTGATTGATATACTTTTTTTATTTGTCGGGCATCTCTCGAAATGAAATTATATTCCAAACTACACTTTTAATATCAATAAAATAAAAGTGATTATTAATCAATTTATCTTTCCGTAGATTTCGGTAAAAAAGTGTTTTTTTGCTACCAAAACACTCGAAAAATAATGCAAAATTTGCAATTTTGTTTATTCAATTTTGATTGATATACTTTTTTTATTTGGCGGGTATCTCTCGAAATTAAATTATATTCCAAACTACTCTTTTAATATCAATAAAATAAAAGTGATTATTAATCAATTTATCTTTCCGTAGATTTCGGTAAAAAAGTGTTTTTTTTTTTACCAAAACATTTGAAAAATAATGCAAAATTTGCACTTTTGTTTATTTAATGTTGATTGATATACTTTTTTTATTTGACCGGCATCTCTTGAAATTACATTATATTCCAAACTACACTTTTAATATTAATAAAATAAAACTAATTATTAATCAATTTATATTTCGGTATATTTCGGTAAAAAAGTGTTTTTTTCTACCAAAACACTCAAAAATAATGCAAAATTTGCACTAATGTTTATTTAATATTGATTGATATACTTTTATATCTGGCGGGCTTCTCTCGAAACTAAATTATATTCGAAACTACACTTTTAATATCAATAAAATAAAAGTGATTATTAATCAATTTACATTTCGGTATATTTCGGTAAAAAAGTGGTTTTTTCTACCAAAACACTCGAAAAATAATGCAAAATCTGCACTATTGTTTCTTTAATATTGATTGATATACTTTTATATTTGGCGGGCTTCTCTCGAAACTAAATTATATTCAAAACTACACATTTATTATTAATAAAATGAAAGTGATTATTAATCAATTTACATTTCGGTACATTTCGGTAAAAAAGTGTTTTTTTTTCTACCAAAACACTCGAAAAATAATGCAAAGTTTGAACTTTTGTTAATTAAAAATTTTTTTTGAATTCCAGGAATTAGAAAATTGACGACAACTTAAAATTCTCCAATTTAAAAATTCCTAAATAATAAAACTCCCTATACAGCTTATGATATTACTGAATTTGAAAAAGAAGCACAATATAAAATTTACGTGATATAATTTCTGAAATAACAAAATATCCGATACTGTAATTTTC
>NC_046657.1:177893488-177898967 GCF_010883055.1 Belonocnema kinseyi | reverse complement strand
CCCGAACAGTGGCCCAAATATGACAATTTGTTCCAAAACAGCCTAGCCTTAGAGCAGTAGTCGGCAAACTTTTTGCTTCATTTTCAGGTATGGTCAGGCTCCTACCGACTTAATTTTTTCTACTACTTTTCGGTCTATTCATGTACCTTAGTGTATATCAGCTTACTCCAGTAAGAGTCTTTTGTCCACAGGCATGTCAATGTAACGAAATTTTTAAACTTAATTTTTCAACTAGCATCTATGAATTTTTCCGATTTTAATGATATATTCCTTGCCTTGAAAAGTTAAAAATTTGAAGGAGTTTAATATCAAGAAACATCAGCTTTACAGTCTGGCCAAGCCCGCAGGTACTGCCCTGAAAGTAGGTCGTAGGTCTTCGAAAAAATAAAAATTGTAACTTTCTAGAAGGATTTTGAAATCTTGAAAAAAAAATGGTTTCAAACATTTTGAAAACGTGCTCACACTTTGAATTTTGATCCAAAATAGCTGGGTTACGAACTTGTTCTTTCTTTTTAGACCTTAAAAAAGTGTGCCAAAGCAGAATCCAATCTGATAAATTTTTCGAAAGTTATCGTGCCTACAGAATACAGACTACAGACAGACAGACGAACACCTTCGTAAAAATCGTTTTTTCTGACTCAGTAAGTCTCAGAACGTGGAGATTTGATGAAAACCGACAAAGTGAAATTTTACATAAAACCAATACCTTCTCATTAGGATGAGAATGTAAAAAGACCATTACATACGAAATTGCTCTCACTTCGATTATATGAACAGCGACACATTATTAAATTTGAATAAAATTTAATTAAATTGTCGAGTTAGAGGAATAGGAAACTTTCAAATATTTTAGATTTTAGCTTTACGATTTTTCACCGTGATAAGTTGCAAAATGACCAAAAAAACGTGTTTTGTTCATAAAATCAGATTTTGTGGGCGCATAGAAAATTTATAAACACAATTTTTTTAATTTAATTTTTTTTTCTTATTGGATGCGAATACATTATTTGATATTTCACGTGCATATTGTGTAGACGAGATATTTGTCAATTTGCTATGTTTCTCTTCAGCTGAGCAGGTAAGCCGAGAAAGATGGTTTGATAAAAATGGTTGAATATTGTCTGTCTCTCTCGTTGCTAAGTTTCTCTTTCTAACAGGTCAACAATTTTGCCAACCGAATCCTACCAATTTTCGGGTATGAGATTGTCTTCATATTTGCCAGGGGGCACTAGACTGTATTTCCGATTTTCTTATAGATGCCACTGCAGTCATTGCCGTGCTCAGCCAAACCTACCGTTTCGCCTTAAGAGCAAAAAGCGTGGGATCGATTGAGGCTTGTATGAAAAGGAAGAGAGGGGAGAGGGAAAACAGTGAAGAGAAGGAAGATATCGTTTCGAGCTTGAAATATCAAAAAAATTTTAGATCGCTGTCGGAAAAGCAGAATTTAGTAGAGAAGGATGATAATAGTAAGGGGGCTGAAGGAAGCGGAGATGAAATTGAAGTTCCGTTGAAATAGGAAACACTGAAAGAAATTCGCGAAGTGATGATAGAAGAATGGTACTGATGAGACTAAAGAAGTGAGAACATAAGACGGAAGTGATGACAAAGAAGAGGATGTTATATGGAAGCTAAAAGAGAATATAGGATGATTTGAAATGGGTAGAAAAGAAGATGCAGAATAAGTTAAGGAAAATAGCGGATGAGGAAAGAAAAAAGGGAAGAAGAACGTGCGTTAAGTATGGGAGAATACAGATAGACGGAGTATGGTGGGATTTGGATGAAGAAAGGGAAGAGATAGTAAGAAATGTGATACAGGGAAACTAAGCGAGGAAGGAACGGGAGATAGGCAGATAAGATATAGTAAGAAGGGAAAAGACAAGAAACGAAAGTAGGGAAGAATGGAAGAATTACTGGAATGTAGCAGGATTGGAGAGAAAGGATAGGCAGTTTATGAGAAATTTGACACAGTGGGATGTATTTATAATGATGGAGACGTGGCTAGATGAAAAGCGATGGGAAAGAATAAGGGGAAGGTTAGAAAGAGGTTACAAAAAGCAAGTGCAAAATGCAAAGAAGAAGAATAAAAAGGACAGAGCAATGGGAGGAATGGTGATGGGAGTAATGAATGAATTTATAACAGGGAAAGGTGAGAAAGAGCGATAAGAACAAAAAGAAAGATTAATAAGAGAAGAGCTAAAGATGAGAGGAGAGAAGTATAATGGGTGGAGATTTCAATGCGATTGGTAATTGTTTATGTGATAGTGGATTATGAGTTAAGAGGGAAGGTCAAGAAACTAGAGGTAGGTGATTATATTGATTCGGATCACTTTCTCTTAATACTGACATTAGACTCACAAAAATTTAATATGAATATGAATAAAAGTGGGACAAAGGTGAAAAGTGTAGGAAAAGGTGATTGATCAAGGGCAGGAAAAGAACAGTTTAGAGCAAGGGTCAGAATTATTAAAATGGGAGAGGGAAATGTGGACGAGGAGATGGAAAAAATTACGGGAGAAGTAAAAAGAGGATTAGAGTGCAAAAACAAAAGTGAAGTTAGTAAAGGGGGGAATAGAAGTGGATGGGATGAGGACTGTAAAGATAAAAAAGAAGATCAGAAAGGAATTAAGAAAGTGGAGGAAAGAAAAAATTAATGGGGAAGAATATAGCGAAAAAAAGAAAGGGCATACTGAGTTGCGTGATCAAAAGAAAATGGAAGATAATAAAAGGTTTGAGGAAGATACGGAGAAGGCTAGGATGGAAAAAGCGGTATGGAAGGTAGTAAATAGAGAAAGAAAAAGAAGAATAGAAGTAAACCAAGGTATTGAAGTGGTAGAATGGAAGAAATATTTTTTGGAATAATGAAGGATGGAATGGCACCTGGTATATATGAGATTCCAAATGAAGTATGGGAATATAGAGGGAAGGAACTAGAGTAATGGGCATGGATAATGTGTAATCAAGTATGGAGAGGGGTGGCCAGAGTCATGGAATGGAGTAGTTAAACTAGGGTACTATATTAGACAGGAATATGCAACCGCCATTATGGTTCCTGGACAGTTCGCGGGAAACAGTGCGATAAGCATGTCGTATAGTTTAATTAAAATTAAGTTTGAAATATAAGAAAAGTGGTCTGCTGCAGTGCTCCGTTTTGTAAACATAAAAGCGTTGATGGATTTAAGTTTTACCGTTTTCCACTAGGGCGAAGAGAAAGACTGTCAATGTGGATAATAAATTGTAGACGCGACAAATGGAAACCGAATTTAATTCAAGATTATGCGAAGTTATTACTAATATTTATGACTATCGCAATATAATTCACATATAGTGGGTCTGAACATTATATTTACATGTAATTTAATTGCCTATAAGCATTTTTTTGATACAATAAAGCGAAATGAGGTCCAGAAGAAAGTAAGGTTAGGAACCCGTTTTTCTACAGAAAGACGACATAGTGTTGATGCCAGAGGATGAAGAAGGGATGGCGGGCTTAATTACAGGATTAGAGAAATACTTAGATGGGAACATGCAGAATTTAAATGTAGAAAAGACCATGATAATGAGGTTTAGAAAATGAAACAGATATGGGGAATAGGAAAAGGAAAGTTAAAATAAAAATTGGAGAAGGAGAATGTGGTTATTTGAGTTTACAAGAAAGATATATAAGGTGGATATTAGGGGTAGACTGGAGGACGCCAGGCTATATGGTGAGAGAAGAAGCGCAAAGGGATAAGTTAAATATGAGAGCGGGAAAGAGGGCATGGAAATTTTAGAAGAAGCTGAGGGAGGGGAGTCGGCGAGAAAGTGTTTGATGGAGGCAGAAGAGAGGAGAGGGAGGGCGATCGAATTAACGAGATGGGAAGAAGAAAGGAGCGAGTTCTTTTATGATTGAGAAATATCAGACGGGACTGGAGTAAACTATAAAGATTTGGAAAAAAAGAGAGGGAAAGACAATTAATAGAAAGATGGGGGATGATTAAGGAATCAAAAGAACAGAATAGTAAGATTTAGATTGGAAAACGAGGTAAGGGAGGGGATGTATTGGGAAAAAGAAGAGAACAGAAACTGTAGAACATGTGAATGGGAGGAGGAAACATAGGAGGATGTTTGGGAGTGATGTAGGAGAGGAACGAAAGATAAAGTAAACGGAAGTCGCTTAGATTAGAAGCGTAAAGATTGGAAGTAATGGTATTGTAAGAGTTAAGTAGACTAAAATGCGTTTGCTTTCTCTTGCTCTCTCTATCGCTTTTGTTTACTCGCTCAGTCGTTTGCTAATAAGTCCTAAATTGCGCTGTCACAGGAAATAGAGATAAGGAACTAGATATAAGACGTTATGGAAATAGTTGTGAATAATTGTATATATAGTGAGGATAAGATTGTAATATATATATATATATATATATATATAATTAAAAATTTTTCATAAGGACAACCGCAGGATTTCGCCGGGAGCGGGTGCTAATCTGAAAAATTGCACCCGCTTCCAGCGAAATCGCGGAAAAATTTCAGTCACAACCACGTCTCACAACCGTGAGAAATGGATGGTTACAGTCTGTAAAGGAATCAATACGACGATCCAGCAAAAGCCTCGTGCACCCTAAGAACACGGAGTAACCCAAGGACATCCGCCTTCTGCATTTTTCCCGCAAGTGTTCTAGCATATTGTTGACACGCAGGGATGCTTTTTAGGCTATTAGCAAGTGAAAGCTTGGCACCTCCAAGAGCGCCGATGATAAGGACGATCAATTTAACAGAATATTCTGGGCACAATCGTTGCAACTTCCTTATAAGGTCTCGATACCTCTCTTTCTTTTCATTCTCCTTGGCTATGATATTTTTTTCAGCTGGTGCCGAAAATTCGTTAACGAACATGGTTCGCTTCTCGAAGTCAAGAAGAACCATGTCAGGCCTCGAGTGAGCAACAGAAACAATTGTCGAGAATATAAAATTCCAGTATATGCGGCACTTCCCATTCTCGACAATTGACTCAATTTCCCTAGGAGCATTTAGAGGAGCGATATTAAAGTTAATGCCGTAAGCGTGACAGAGATGGTAATAAAGCACTCTTAGTGCCGCATTGTGCCATTGAATATAGGTCGTTCCCGTGTGAGTGGGACAACTAGATAGTATGTGAGCTAAATGTTCGGGGTGTGCATGGCACGCCCTGCAGCTATCATCGGGAATGTCTTGTCTCAAAATGTGGCGACGGTACGTTAAGGTGGAAATGACACCCTCTTGGCATGCAATGATGAAACCCTCCGTACCAGACTTCAATCCGGGTGATTTAAGGCAAGCAAACGTTAGCTCACAAGATATTGACTGATCCTTCACATTTCTATGGAAGATACCGTGCATCCTCTTATCGAGGAGCTGTTCACGCAAGTTTTTCTCTTGTGCTTTCTTAATCCGGGCTTTCAGGAGTGAGTACTCGAGATGGATTACATTTGATGCATTTTGCTCACCCCTAATACTGAAGTCAAGT
>NC_046657.1:177886479-177893388 GCF_010883055.1 Belonocnema kinseyi | reverse complement strand
GAAGTCATTTAAACCTTTAGGGGACATATTATGAATAAAGAAGAATAAATATTCCAATAGACCAATATTAACAATTTCAAGTAAAAAAATACAATAATACCGTGTTATAAGGGTCGATTTAATGAAGAATTGGCATTTTTTGTTTTAAGGGTAGTTTTCTGGTACTCGTGGGAGTGTGTTAGGGGTGTCAAACCCATATGCCTGATACATTACATTTTTCGTTGGATAATTCTCTAAAGGCCCCAATACTTTCGCGTCACATTTTTCCAAACAAACAACTTTATGTCATCATGTTTGAAATAAAATTATCTTTATTTTGATATAATGCTTATTGCGGAAACAGATTGGTGCAAAATACTAGTATCGACTACCTGTTCATACCTGCCAACCCAGTAGTTATGATGGGAAAGAAATAGACAACTCAACGCTTGCATATTCTATTAGCTTCATATTTTTGATTAGCATATAGTTTGTTTCGTAAACGAACGATTGCAGTTTTAAAAAATCTTCATTGAATTTTTAATTAATCATAGCCATCATTGAAATATTTTAGGCGACCTACTCGCGATATATTTTTTAATATATTGACTTTGATATAAAATACTTTTCTTCGCGTAAAAGAATGGATGAGGGTCGTTTTATATTTGGATCCTCTACTGGTATATATTTATGGTATATCAAATCTGCTGCCCGAGGGAAAAACCGAAAAAGTAATGTTTGTCGTAGATACTATTATCCGGCAATAAAAACACCGGAAAATAACCTTTACGAAAAATATTACTAGAAATTTTGGAAAAAATAATTTCCACTGAAATAAAAAGTGATTATTCATAACAGTTTGTAAAATTATAATAATAGCATATGTTTGGTATAAAAAAATCCAACTCACAAAAATGCATTCTACAAATCAAGCAATCATCTTAAATCTGGGATAAAATTTATAACACTAAAAATAATAACAATAAATATAAATTTCAAGTCATAAATGTTTAAGATATTAATTTAATTACTCTGTATTATTGTCGAAAGCATTGGCATGAGGTCTTCTATTTTTTATCATTCGCTAAAATGTTCAAAATGTTTATAAAACCAAGTATA
Source organism: Belonocnema kinseyi (assembly GCF_010883055.1). Lineage (NCBI taxonomy): Eukaryota > Metazoa > Arthropoda > Insecta > Hymenoptera > Cynipidae > Belonocnema > Belonocnema kinseyi. The sequence continues at coordinate 177,892,290 of NC_046657.1, read as the reverse complement.
ACATTTTTTTCATTAAAATGCCATGTAGAGCATATCGAAATTTTGTTTGCAAAATTAGCCGTATGCGAATTGGAACTGATCGATGGATAATGATCAAATATCGTCAAAGCGCTGTATACAAAATTATGAGGTTCTGTTTATAATACTGGATAACAGGATTTTCTTTCTCATCAATTAAGGAAAAATTTCAGTGATTTTTTTTTCTGTAAATTAAGAAACTGAAGAGGGACATGTTCTATCTTTTCGTGTTTTTCAATTCTTTTTTTTACATATTTTAAATGTCTATTTTAGAAAATCTATTCCGCATTTAAAATTGAGTAAAAAGTGTGATAAAAGATTTGCGATCAATTAAAAACTGTGCGTTTTATGAAAGTTTTTCTATAGTAGAAAGTAATTTTATTTGTTATTGATGTTATTAAAGCATTTTTGTACTTTTCTATATTATTTATTACTTTTGGATCGCTTTTAAACGTTTTAATATTTAAATACAAAAAGTATTGATCCTTTATTAAATAAGTGAAACTTAATGAGTTGCTTGACATATTTTAAACTATTGTTTAAGAAGTGTTATTTCGCACTAAAAACTTAGAGATTATTTTTTGGAGATTTTTGCATAAAAGAAAATCGTTTTTTGTCATCAAAGTAGCAGGCGGCAGCATTTCAACGGTTAGAATCGTTTTCTAATTATTTTTTTTACTCACAATTCTTACGTAATAGAAGAAGTCTTAGAGACATAACGGGTTTTTAAAGGGTAACGTCTTGATGATGTCGCCAAATTTTGCGAAATACGTTGTGAAATGGAGCAAAAGGCCGAGAAAATTGACATGCCATGTTTTTGTGTTTGTAACATAATTTGTAATCAGCCACCAGGCCAGCTGTTACCTTCACTCTACACGCGGTATTGGCGGTACCAGGGCGCCCTTCGTTATCGACCGTGGGTCAATACTACAATTCTCAAAGGGGAAACTCTCCTGGGACATTTACTTTTTGCTGAGACTATCATCAATCGATATTACTTCAAAAATAATGAGACACGTGTCCCGGATTTTTTGGACCCTTGTAAGAACTATGATCGTTTGTAAATCACATTAGCCAAGGGTGCAGAACCTCTACCGGTTCGCGTGCATGGACTCCCATCAAGCTCCGCTGGTCCAGTAGAAAAGAGCCTGGACGGTAACCACACTGCCGTGGGTACAACTCTTTTTCTCAATTTTTTTTTCATATTTTAAACATGTCAAATAATAATTTTTAATGCTTCTCCGACAAATAAATTATTTTGTTGAAAAATATTACTGGGAAATAAATTTCATGCTGAGACTTCAAGTAATTTATTTGTATAATCGTTTTTTTTTACATCTTTGCGGGTGATAATCGTCATAGATTATGACGTAACAAATATCGTAACAAATATCACAACACTGCTGAAGGCTGGTGACCTTCTCAGCATGAAAACAAAAACACAAACCCAAGACGACTCTCTCGGTTCCAGTTCTACTTCCCCCCTCTCCCAACCCTCCCTTATTAACTGAATTTTTTGGTGGGACTGACGTTAGAACTACAATCTCCACCATATGACGATTTGATACTTAACTTTGACATGATTTCGACTCAGAAAATAAACTTATTGCAGAAAGGTGTTAGTTGGGCGTATAATCTAAACAATGAATAATACAAACTACAAAATAGCCTCGGGAAGGACTGGAACTTTTATGGCAAAAGGCATGCACACGGAAAATCTAAAGTTCATGTTTCAGGCGACGAATGGAGACTGGGTGTTTGGAATGCACAACTGCGATGTTGAACACGATGCGATGGAAAACTCAATTGAAAAAGTTTGTGTCACTGAGGTTAGGGATATAATTAAGAACTTGAAAAACGGTAAGGCTGCTGGGGTAGACGGTATTAACGCTGAAATGCTCAAACACGGTGGCGAGTACATACCACATAGAGTTTTCGAATTGATAAATTTATGTTTCGAGATGGGAGACGTCCCAGACGATTGGAAAGAAGCTATTATCGTACCAATATACGAGAGAAAGGGAGATAAAAGCGAGTGCAATAATTACAGAGGGATTAGCTTATTAAGGACCGTAAGTAAAATATATTCAAAAATACTTATTCGTAGGGTAATGAAAATAACAGAAGCAAAGATTTAGGAAGTCCAGAGTGGGTTTATGCCAGGAAGGTCATGTACGGATCAAATATTTAGCTTCAGGCAAATAACAGAAAAAAGTTTGAGAGTAGGAAAAAAAGTTTTCTGTGCATTTGTTGACCTAGAAAAAGCTTTTGACAAGGTAGATAGAAGTAAACTTTGGGAAGTTCTGAAAGAGTATTGAGTCAATGGATGGATCCTAAAAGCTATAAAAACAATATATACAGGTAGCAAAGCGAGTGTAAGAGTGAAAGGGAAACTGAGTGACTGTTTCGATATTATTCAAGGAGTTAGACAAGGATGCGTTATGTCTTCATGGTTATTTATATTATTTATGGACAAGTGTTTAAGAATGGCTCTCTTCGACGAAGAGGGTGTGGATCTCGAAACAGTAAGGGTACGAGGGTCAGCGTTCGCATAGGATAAGGTTGTTATGGCAAGAATCTATCGAAGACCTACAAAGAATGTTGAATAAACTAGATGCAAGCATGAAGAGCATGGGCCTCAAAATTAACGCAAATAAAACAAGAACTATGGTGTTAGAAGGAAATAATGAGAAAACACTATGCAATATTTTATTAAATGATGAGAGACTTGAACAAGTTGATAAGTTCGTCTACCTTGGTAGCTTATTTAGTAGGGACGGGAAGATAGATGAGGAATTAGATAGACGAATAAATGAAGGTAAGAAGGTTATTGGTAGAGCAGGTCCCCTTGTCAGAAGTAAAAATATATCAAATAGAGCTAAAATGGCAATACATAATTCTATATTTGTACCGATTGTAATATACGGTAGCGAGACATGGACTTATCAAGAAAAAGATAAGAGTAAAATTAACGCAATTGACATGAGATTCATGCGCATAGTAAGCGGGAAATCCCTAATGGACAAAGTAAGTAACGAGATAATTCTAAAAGAATGTGGTGCAGAAGAGACGCTAGTAGACACATGGGAAAGAAATCGGTTAAGATGGTTCGGACATGTTGAAAGAATGCCAAATGAACGACTAACGAAACAAGTGTATCAAGGTAAAGTAAATGGCAGCGTGCCCAGAGGTAGACCGCGGAAAGAATGGTTAGAATGTGTGAATAAAAAGTTAATAAAAAGAGTGTCAGTAGAGTAAATGACGCCTGAAACAAAGACCTTGGCTATTAATGGACCCAAGTGAGGAACCTTACATAACGACTTCGTGAGGTTCTTCGCTTGGGGTGATTGCTAGAGAGATTGATCAGCAACCTCGGTCAGAGCAGTGTTGCGGAACGAACGTGTTATTTACTTAAATAGCACGAGAATTCTGGATCAATCTGAAAAATCTCTATCCCTTCCACACACTACTCCTTTCCCCTGCCGAGTGAGTCACGCCTACCCCGAAAGGGAAATGGCTTAATGGTGTAATAATAATAATAATAGGCGATACACTGTTCACTGCAGCGACGGAAGAAATGAGAATCAGCCAAAGAAATTATAACTGGATTATAAATGATAAATTTATCAAGTTACCCCGGAATAAATTTCAAAATTACAAATTTAGAACTCGCAAAATTTGGAAAGTAGGCCCTCTGTAAATTTATTTATAAATCGGTAGTTTATCAAGTTCCCTGACTTGAAATTTCGATATTACACAGGGCCAGACACCGCCTCGATCACTACAGTAACTTTAGTAATATTTTACTTACAGCATTTCATAAACTTACAATTGAAAAAAATGTAACCACTTACCCCGATTTACATTTCGAAATTTAACATGTCATAAATTTGGCAATTTAGGAAAAAAATTTGACGAAATGATAAATTTGTCATTTGTATTTAAAAATTGTAAATCTGGAAAATTGTGTAATGTCGAAATTTATAGTCGAGCGACTTGATAAGCTTGGAATTTCTAAATAAATTTACAGAGGGCCCAATGTCGAGATTTGATAGTTTTGAAATTTATTTCTGGGTAACTTGATAAATTTATAATTTATAATCCAGTTATAATTTCAAACTGGGTAAATTTACAAATTTACAATCATAAATTGGTTTATCTATCAAATTTGTTCGTTTGCATATGTTATCTGCAAAAAAGTCCATTTCAATATTTTGTAGGAAATTGTATTCACATTTTTTGTTTTTATTTCCCAATTGAAAACTGCCTAATCTTTGGCTGATTCCCATATCTTCCATCGCTGCAGTGAACAGTGCATCACCTAGCTACCGGATAATCTGTGATGATGATCACCCGCAAATATGTAAAAAAAAATTAATTACGATTATAGAAATAAATTATTTGAAAAGTGTCTGCCTAATATTTATTTCCCAGTAATATTTTTCAAAGAAATAATTTATTCACCGGGGAGGCATTAAAAATTATTATTTGACATGTTTACAATACGAAAAAAAATGTTGAGAAAAAGATTCGAACCCACGGCAGCGTGGCTGCCAGTCAGGCTCTTATCCACCGGACCAGCGGAGCTTAATGGAAGTCCATACGTTTATTTTTATACATACATTATTTTTGAAGTAATACCGATTAATGATAGTCTTATCAAAAAGTCAATATCCCAGAAGAGGTTTTCCCCTTTGAGAATTGTAGTCTTGACCCACGGTCGATAACGAAGGGCGCCCTGATATCACCGATACCGCTTGTAGAGTGAAGGTAACAGCTGGCTATTTGGCTATTATGTTAGAATTGTGAGTAAAAAAATAAATTAGCAAACGATTCCAACCTTTGAAATGCTGCCGTCTGCTACCCGCTGATTTCCATCTTTCGCAAAATTCATATTTGTCGGGAAAATAATCATTTTCTCAACAAATCTTTTGATTTTTCAAAATTTTAATGATCCTAGGATCTCGCAAAACTCCGGATATTCGACAAGTTTTCTTTCTTTCGTTCGCAAATCCTTCGGAAAAAATATAAATGGAATCAATTCCATACCTATAAAGAAAAAATTAAAAGTCAGATTAAACGAACCCCCTTTAACTACTCAATTATCATCAGCTGATGTTTAAAGAAACATTGAGTTTAACAGCTTTTAGTTTGAAGACGGTTGAGTCTCACCATATGAGTTAGTGCGACGCTGCCTTGTAATACTAGGGCTAGATTTTGTCACCGAGGTCCAAGTGCTTCGATAGCGAAGTTGTGAGAGTGCGCGGTTAGGACACACTAGTTTAGGTAGTTTACCTAGGGTTCGAATCCTCGAGGAATGCGATTTTTCAAAGCGTTTAAGCGTGCGATTATATGTGTATGTAACCGTGTGTATGAATTATATAATTTAATAATAAAAAAATGAAGGTTATATGACACTAATTTTTAAAATAATATATTTTTTCGTTCAGAAATCGTGTTTTGAATTTTCATAAACTGTCGCTTGGGATTTATATTTCTTGTCTAAGAGACTCTTGTTAAGTATAAATTACGTTAATTTGAGGCACTAGTCTATTTTTCCGGTACGACATGTTCTTAGATTAAGAAAATATATTTTTAGAGTGTCAAAAATGATTTTTTGGAAGTAAACTATTTTCTGCATTTAAATATATTATTTTGTATGCGTTCCTAGATTCACACTATAAGATACCTAGATGTGCACTAGACGCCTCGTAGATTCCCACCAGACAATTCCTAGATTCACACTATACAATCCCTAGATGCGCACTAGACGTTTTCTAGATGCCCACTTGA
>NC_046657.1:177881778-177886379 GCF_010883055.1 Belonocnema kinseyi | reverse complement strand
GGTCGGCTTAAAAAGAATTTAATATTTTACTGCTTACCACATAAAAAAGGCCTGTTCAGTCTAGCAGTCGTCTAGTTACAATCTAGCAAGGGGTCAATTCTAGACGGTGTGCTCCTAGTCGATATCATCTAGAAATAGTCTAGATTTCCGGTAGGGTGCAAGAGCCGGAATTCTCGGATGATAGGGTCTCCTATTATTATACAAAAATATTTATTTTTATTATTATTGCACATATTTCCAACATAGAACTTTATTTAAAACTATCAAACATAAATGTTTTAAAGTAACAGTTTCTATGTACTTTAATTCAATATAAGAACACCAAACAATAAAAGTTTAATTTGTGCACATTGTTAGAACCAAGTAAATAATATTGTAAGTTGTGCCCCTCATATCTTGTCATTCTAATAGATATTACTATCCGCATTTTTCCTAGTAAAATATTGTACTTATAGTTAAGTGATTAACACAAAAATATTAAGCGTATCGTTTAATACAATATTCTGAGAAATTAAACTTAAAATATCAACATTGTGGGTGTTTTTTTTGTGTAAATCCGATATTAAAACTGAAAAGTGCAGATTGACAATAAAAATTTCATTACCATACGTGTACGAATGTCATTATAATTTATTATTTTCAGAAGTGAATCCTTCGAATTGAACATTTTTAGATGCAATGCAATCAATTTTCTTGATGAAATATTGAATTCTTAATTCATATTTGGTTGCCATTGTATGTACTAAAGGTTGTCTTCAATTTGACAATTAGCCATAAAGAGAAGTTTAAAACAAATTTGATACTAATAAATTTCGTCTGCTAATGTTTTTTTTAAAAAGATTATTAGTTCTCTAAAACTATAAATTATTCATGTTGTAAAACTTAAAACTAGCTACTGGCTCAATTTTTAATAGAACGAATATCTGTTGGATTTTCCTATGAAGTTACTGCGTTTTCTATATCAGCTGAGTCGATTTTAAAGATATAACTTTTGCATTATAAAATCATAGTCTCTTCTATTTACTCATTGTTGAAGGATTACACTTCACGATATGCTATAATAATGACATGGGGGAATATTCAGTAAAATAAATTTAATGTATGATTACAAAATGTACGAGTGTTTACATTTTAAGAGGGGGACATTGTAACATAATTTTTTAATTAAATACGAATTAAATGATAATTACGTATTTAAAACTAGACAAACACGTGGCTAATTAAATATGCACGTGAATATGTGTAATTTTCCTCTAAAATTATAAGTTTGTTCATAATCCCAGGCTTGTGACCCGCGGAAGGAACTGAATAACTCCATCATTACAACTTTTTAAATTTTAAACCTAATGAACAGAAACCATTCTTTAGTATGAGGTTGTTTCAGTGGGCCCTTTTTAAATAAATTTGCTTCAAGACCCAAGGAGCATATTATATACTATATATACATATACTATCGGCGAGAAAATTCGAGTCCTCTGGCTTTGACGTTGAATAAGTATGTGAAGAAAAAATGGTAGGTTAATAAAAAAGTCTCATTTTAAAGGTGCAAATGTTGCACGTTAATGAGCAGAAAAGTAATATTCCAAAAAAAATTTTTGTAGCTTACAGATCTGAAGATCTGATGAAAAGTAAGGAAATTTGATAGATTTTAAAAACAGTGAACTTTAAAGCATATTTTTTATAAAAAAAATGATAGGAAAAGTCTGAAAAAATTCATGGTGGTACATTCAACATTTCTGAACAGATTGCCATCGAAAAATGTGCAAAATAAATAATTGTTCGTTTTTTGTGAATAAATATGCGAGCGCACTAGCTTCAGTTCTAATGAAGATAATGAAGTGATTTAAGTTCGAGGTAGTTAGTTGAAATATCTGTAATAGTTAACAATTTGAAGGAAGTATGTGCTTCTTGTTGTCTTCGTACAAATTGCGATATTTGAAGTCAGTTTTTTAGATAGGAAAGCAAGTGCGAGAGCCCAGCGTGGTGCCGTTTTCTCAGGGGATCATCCTCGGTTTTCCTCAACACAGGGAAAGGGTTTGAAGGCCAGAGTGAGGCTCTGAGGCACAAGTTGGGTTGGTTGGGTTGAGGAAAACTGAGGACGGTCTCCTGAAAAAACGGCACCACGCTGGGCTCACGCACTTGCTTTCCATATACAAAAAACTGAGTTCAAATATCGCAATTTGTACGAAGACAACAAGAAGCACATACTTCCTTTAAATTGTAAATTATTTCAGATAGTTCAACTAACTACCTCCAATTATTTAAATCACTTAATTATCTTTGCACCTTTAAAATGATACCTCTTTCATTAACCAACCATTTTTTGTTTACATACTTATTCAATGTCAAAGCCAGAGGACTCGAATTTTCTCGCCGATAGTAGGGTTAATTCCCAACAAAGCACAGTAGGCCAGGAGAGGCCAAGTTTCGCCAGAAGTCAAGGTAATGATTCATATCTAACACGTATGTCATTGTTTTCTAGGTATGTGATAGTTGAAAACCAAAATTTATAGGATTTTAACAATAACTTATAATTTTTTAGACAGTACAGAGGTGCAAAAAGGGGTCATAATTACAATATATAGTAAAAAGACACAACGATCATGCATTTTCGGAGAGAAAGTATGGCAACGCATATTTGAGAGAGCCCAGAGTGGCTCAGAGTGGCCCAGAGAGTAATATTTAAATCTAACACTCTAATGGGTATCATAGTAATTGCAGGTACATATTTAGTAGCAGAGAGCGGACAAGGATAGTGTTCAGTTGCGCACCGGCCGTAGACTCCGCTCCCTCTTTTTTAGAGAACCGTCGCATGGGGAGGTGGGAGTGGTGCGAGAGCCCGCGCGAATATTGGAATGTCTGTGACTGTGATTAGCCGACAGCACACAGTAGAATGAAAAGAAAATAAGCAAAAAATGATAGTTGTTATTATCAATTCAAATCTAGGGTGGCCGCTCGACCAGGGAACCGAGAAATAACAGTGAATTTGTTTTTTCACCTGGAAGCTTACAAATTTTTAGAATTAAAACTGTCCAACTTTGATTTGAACCCTGTATTAATTAATGAGACATTTTTATATAAACAATTTCAAAATGCAGTTTTAAAGACTTACGCAATTAAAAATTAGAAACGTTTCAAATTGATGGTTTAGGATAAAAAACATTTTTAGTCGAACAACTTTGAATATAAATTAATAATTGATTTTCAAAATTGAACTGTACTTTAAGTAATAAATAGTTACTAATAATTGATTTTACAAGACGATTCGGAATCAGTTCACAATTTTAGAATTTCCAGATTTTAACTTCAAAAATTTAACTGTTTAAATTTGAAATTCGTTTTAGTTAGACAAACGTAAACACTCGATTGAAATTTTATGCACTATTTTTAATTTGAAAATAACTTCAAAATAATATAATTATAATTAAAGGCTTTTATTACATCTTAAATATTGTTTTAGTGTAAAATATTCCATCTTTAAACCATTCTATTTGAAATTTTTTAATTATGAGAAAAACAATTACTTACGGATATTGGTTGAATTTAACTTTCAATTTTTTTGTATAAGTACGGCATTGACTCAATATATAATTAAAAATTTTTCATAAGGACAACCGCAGGATTTCGCCGGTAGCGGGTGCTAATCTGAATAATTGCACCCGCTTCCAGCGAAATCGCGGTAAAATTTCAGCCATAACCACGTCTCACAACCGTGAGATAGGCGGTTACAGTCTGTAAAGGAATCAATACGACGATCCAGCAAAAGCCTCGTGCACCCTAAGAACACGGAGTGACCCAAGGACAACCGCCTTCTGCATTTTTCCCGCAAGTGTTCTAGCCTCCGCTTTAGACTTCTCTTAGCGTCAGATAGTATCCGTGTTCTCTCAACAATATGCTGCCTGATGGTCAGCAGCTTTGACTTGTTAAGTGTGTGATAACGGGTCCGGAGTTCGCGCGCGAACTTTCGAACCTTGGCGGTAAAATTCCTGCCAGATGTGATGTAGTCAATCACACATTGAATGCGGGACGCGTACTGTCTTACCCAGCCTATCTTTATGGCAAGTTGATGCATTCGTCTTTTGGTCTTATGATCAGCCATTGGTTTTGTTTTACGGTTCGCATCGGCCAAAGCTCTTGCTGCATTATACACACAATAATTGATAGCCCAGAGGTCGGATATACCGGAAAAATGTCCACGAAGTTCGTCATTCATTTCAGCCAGATCTTTAGGTTTGAGAGAAACTTTGGTGTTGATGTTTCTCCGGGTCGTAAAGCATCGCTCTTCATCTATTGGATGCCTGCCCGCGGTTGGTCTTAGTGTCGCCTCTCTTTCTTTGTTGCCGGCTTGTTCTAGCTGTGGTAGAGTAGGCGTTCCGCTTACGTAGCCCCTTTTACGGAGTAGTTCAGCATGGTTTCGCAGACGTTGCTGCGAAAAGTGCGATAGCTCCGGGTGTTTCTTGCACCACAGAGCATGCAGTCGTGCCATGTAACCCCGTTCGCGGGCCACACTCGCATCGTAGCAGTCTAGCAAGTCGTGATTTAGTTGCTCCGTCCACCCAAAGGTCACGAGATCCCGCCGATCCATCGCATTGAATCCATTT
>NC_046657.1:177874864-177881678 GCF_010883055.1 Belonocnema kinseyi | reverse complement strand
TTCTGCCGAAGGTTTGCGAACTAAAGAAAGAAAACTTGTCGAATATCTCGGGTTTTGCGAGATCCTTGGATCAATAAAATGTTGAAATAGCAAAAAAGTTGTTGAGAAAATGATTATTTTTACGACAAGCATGAATTTTGCGAAAGATAGAAATCAGCGCCTAGCAGACAACAGGATGGAAGTGGCAACGAATTGAAGTAAAAACACTGCTGCTGGAGCGTTTTGTTGTTCTTTGCCGCTGCTGTATGGCTTAGGATCAAAGGCTGATAAGCGGAGCACAGCAGCGGCAGCGTGTCTTGACTTCAACTCGTAATTTCAACTAACATTTTTTCGATGACCGTCCCTCTGGTCGATGTTGTCGAAACGTGGTTTTTGATCGGAATCTATTTGTTATTAAACAAAAACAAACATTTTAGTTTTTTAAACAAAGTGCGTTGCTTATAGTCATCGCTTATATATTGAGAATACACCATACAAATTGAAAGCATTTTTATCAACAAACGGCCGAATAATCGCAAGTTGTATTTTACAAAACATCGATTTTTTATCGGAATTTTGTACAAATTTTTATTGTTTATATTTAGTGATCATCGAATGAAAAAGTTTCATAAGAAAAATTTATCGGCCGCATCATGCTGAATACGAAGGTATATTTTGTTTTACGGTTCAACAACTTTTTTTATCGAAAACTTTTCCTGGGTGAACAATACTTCAAAGCGGTTTCGAGTGCTCGTCTAAATTTTGGTACGAATAGCCGGATTTAGTCGGTACATGTGGACATTTTGTTAAAAAATTTGAAATCATTTGAGATTTTAAATTAATTTTGAATTTTTTTTAAACTTCTAAATATATCTTCAGCTTACACAAATTTTGTCGAAGAATAGTAAGTGTTAATGGTTATTTATACATAACAATTCAATAATTTGACTAACAAATACAATTCTTTAAATATGATAATTAAAATTCAAACGTTTTAAGTTTTTTTTTCATTTAGTTTTAAATATTTAATTTTTACATACTGATTTTAAGTAAACAGTCACATATTTTTAAATATTAAGTAATTGTTCTTTTTTAAATTAAAAAGCTTCAAATATAATGGTTTAAAAATGGAATATTTTAGACTGAAACTATATTTGAAACTTAATATAAGCCTCTGATTATGAATATATTGTTTTAAAGTTATTTTAAAATTAAAAGTAGTGCTTAAAGTTTTAATCTAGTGTTTACGTTTGTCTGACTAACAAGATATTCAAATTTATACCTTTTAATTTTTGAATTGAAAATCTGGAAATTCTAAAATTGTGAACTAATTCCGAATCGTCTTGTAAAACCAATAATTGTCAACGTATAATTTGCCGCTCTATTTTCTTTTCAGTCTACTCAATGCTGTCCGCTAATCACAGTCACATACATTCAAATGCTTACGCGGGCTCTCCCATCACTTCCCCCCTGTATCATTTGTCGTTCTATTTCCTTTTAATTCTACTCAGTGTTGTCCGCTAATCACAGTCACAGACATTCAAATGCTTGTGCGGGCTCTCCCACCACTTCCTCCCATGCGCCGTTTCTCCGAAACGAGGAAGCCGAGGCTACGCTCGGTGCGCAACTTCAAACTACGCTCGGCCGCTCTCTGTTTATTAGTAATATATCTAAAATTCGAAATAAAAGGAGAATTGACTTGTACTTTTTTACATTTTATTGCTAAGGAAGTTTTTGCGTTTGGAAGTTCCACGTCAGAATAAAGTTTTTAAGGTGTCATTTACTCGTCGATTAGTCTATTTTTAAATCTGCTGCTAATTTCGGCTATTTTTCCTTTTGGAAAAAGTTGTTTTTATTGGATCATATATTGGTCTCGGAGAGGCGGCCAAAAAGGATTAAAAAAATTGTAGTCCAGGCGCTAGGTAGTTTTACCTTGAATTAGATCCGGAAAAGTTAGTTAGTGTCAATTTTTGTTCATTTCTGTGAACTAAACAACATTCTAAATTTACACAAGAATTATATGGCGTATTTCCTAGAATCACATATACACTGCCATTATGACCGCACAAAGTACAAGTTATGATCAGTTCCCCAGTAGGTCTAGTTCACACCGTTAATCCATCTCTGATCATTTCATAATTTATCTTTTCCATCTCTTCGATCCTTCTTCAGTCAGTTCTAGGTTTTCATTCATTCATGTCTTCCGCCTCGTTCTTCTTGACGGTCCAGGGTCGCTGATTTCTTCTTTGAATATAAATTGAATATATAAATAGTTTCTTCCTCCTCTTCCGTTTTTTCTTCTTCAAATGATGGAGCACCTCAACTCTGGTTTTCTGCAGCCACATGCTGTGCCGCATCTTTTTTTGCATTGGCAGGAGAGGAATTTTAGAAGAACTTCTGGAGCAGGATCCTTGGTTGTCCTGTCTGCAGTGGGTCTGGTCTTAGTTCACTTTCATTCCCAGTCTTCTAAATTCTTCATGACTCCGCATCAAGTCGAAACTTGAGGGTAAGTGCGGAGATGATGCTTCCGTGCTGTTTCTGCGTTAGCTGGAAATATCTGATTCAAGTTCTCATAATTTTGTAGTACTTTCATGAACTTGGTCTTTTCTTTTCATACCATTACATTTCATATTTTTTGCACACATTTTATTCATATAATCATTATTAAAAATAATAATTATTTTTAGAAATTATAATAATTATTTTATTATTATAGGAACTGATCATAGCTAGTACTTAATGGGTTCATAAGGGCAGTATATACGTGATTCTAGGAAATACACCTCACTTCACCCGGGTATAACTCTGAAACTATTCACTTTATAGAAAAATGTTTAAAATAAAATTTAGAGAATTTAGTTCTCTACAATTTTGAAAATGACTATATTTTTGTGCAAATTTAGTATGTTGCTTAGAACACCAAAACGACCGAAAATTTACACTAACCCTTCCGGATTTAACGCAAGGTAAACCCCTTTTTAGCTCCGAGCGTCTGGGCATTAAAGCTTTCATTCGATTCGCATTGTCCTCCGTAAATAGAAGTTTTTGGGGTCGCTGATGTCGATTCTGATGTCAAAAATAAAGAATTAAAGACAGCTAAGCCAGTATGTCTATTTTTCTTGTCTGATTGTTTCCCTTGATCCCTAATCGACATCAATTATCCCCCAAAAAAAGAAGGTACTAAGTATCATGCTAATCTATGAAGATAAATAAATATTGGCAGTCATATTGTTTACACTATTTTGAATTCTTGGTTTTTGAAAGGAAATTTAGTACCAGCTACCTAAAAAATTTATTTGCACCAACTTTTATGTAAATATATAAATACAATCAATTAAGGGCACCAAAATATTGACTCCGCCTTTTTTAATTATTGGTTTTTGGCGTCATCAGCCACTCCAAAAAGAGATTAGTTTTGGATCCTCGTCTACTGAATATGAGGAAACATCAATAATTTAAAAATTTGGTATATTTATTCTTTTTTTCAGTTACTTGTATAAAAAAAAGTTGATCAAAATTCATTTAAGACAATAGGAACTGAAAGTAACCCTACTCAACTGTCTCTCACAGATTTCATTGAAACTTGGCAGAGTGGTAGATCATTGCAAAATATTAGACCCTGGTTTTTATATATCTGCCCTAACTGATTCTTAGGGGTAGAAACGACCTCTACCAAACCACAAGCAGGCTAACCCATCTAGCTCTGGTAATAGCGAATTGAATCGTTCATTTTTCTTAAAATAATTTAATTCTACTTCATAAAATTACTCGTGTAATTATCTACCCCTAACAAACCTTATATATTTTATAAGATACCTCTAACCCCTGGAATAAACGAATTTAATATTTATTTTTTCAAAAAATGATTGAATTTCAAAACACCAACAGGGGAACCACCTTCCCACCTCAGGTGAACTCACCTACCCGTTACTCACTCACACGTTAGGAAACGCCGCTAACAAACCAAAAGCAGGCTAAACTACCTAACGTTAGGAATGGCGAGTTTAATGGCTTTTTGCTTAAAATAATTAAATCCTACTTCATAAACTTGCTCATCTAATTATGTACTCCCTAACCTACCTTGTTTATTTAAAAATCTACCCCGACCCCCTAACGCCTGTAAACCACCCTTACCAAACCACAAGCAGATTAACCCACCTACGCCAAATCTATACACCCAGATCCCAAAAACTCTAAACCTACAATCTCAAAAACTCACAAACCGTAAACGTACAATCTAAAAAATTTATATTGCCAAAACATTCCTAAAAGTGCCAAAACGGCTAACCTTCAAGTTAAAAAAGTAGAAACTCTTAAAATCAAATTTCGCAAAACGTAAACTCACTATTTTAAAATCTCAAAATCCAGTCTCAAAATTTTGGTTGGTTAGGGGTAGATAATTACGTGAGTAATTTTATGAAGTAGAATTTAATTATTTTAAGAAAGATAAACGATTCAACTAGCTATTCCCAGGGCTAGGTGGATTAGCCTCCTTGTTGTTTGGTAGGGGTGGTTTCCAATGTTCTACCACTCTGCCAAGTTTCATTGAAATCGGTGAGTGGCAGTTAGGTAGGGTTATTGTAAGATGCTTATGTTGGCACGGAAGTCAAATTGAAAATTGTTACTTATGTACCTAACTAATAATTTTATTCTCACAGGGAATTTTATTGCTAATATAGATGTGATTTGTAATTAAATATAAATATATGTGTAATCAATCCACAAACCGAAATCAAACCCAAATAAGAAATCTTGCATATGTAGATGAATGTAAGTTTCAGAAGCATTAATAGTAAATTAAATCTTTTGTGCTCTTACTTAATTTTATTGCTGAATCAGCTTGCGCATTTGCATGTTCCAAATAATTATATAAATTCAGCTCCTTGGATCACATTTGAAATAAATACCTAAATGTGATAATAAGCGTCGCTTGACAAAGAACAAAAAATCTGCTGATACAAGTATAGTTTCGTCAGCTAAGAAACTTAGTTCAAACCAAAATCAGGTATTCGTATAATGATTATAATTACAATGCTATAAAGAACAAGAATAAGAATGAGAATATCTGGCACTTACTTAAATGCTTATGTTTAATTCCACCTAAGAATGAAGCATCAGGTCATACTTTCGCATTTAATGATTCATTAAAAGCCTTCACAAATCTGCCATCCTTTACCTTCTCTAACTCTGAAATTCCTCTCGTAGCAGTTCAGGCAAGCTCGACTTTTCGAGTTTCCATTAGCGCTAT
The DNA here is from genome assembly GCF_010883055.1 of Belonocnema kinseyi. Lineage (NCBI taxonomy): Eukaryota > Metazoa > Arthropoda > Insecta > Hymenoptera > Cynipidae > Belonocnema > Belonocnema kinseyi. The sequence continues at coordinate 177,876,451 of NC_046657.1, read as the reverse complement.
TCTATTTCTAGTTTCTCTTCTAATGATTTTTGACTGGTTTTGATACTTTGTGCTATTTCCAAGCCGATAGAACGTATTGTGCATTCGCAACTCACGAGTTACCTAGTTGCAAATAGGCTACTTGATCCGCTATAATCGGGCTTTCCGGCTAAGCATAGTACATTAACAACATCTCTGAAAGTTACTTCAGACTTTAAAATCGCTATCGAAAATAAGGAAATGACTTAAATACACGGACAATATTACAATACATGTTACTCGTCCTATCTCTTCCATTAATAGTTTTATTTAGAGGGTTCAGAAGGGTATTAGTATAGTGAATCAATGCGCATTAAAAAATAGATTAACGCTGAACCCTTCAAAAATTGAAGTAATTAATATGGGACAGTCCTCTTTCCCGTCCACTGCTACATTAGCGTCCTTCCTTCAGATTAAGGTTGAGGGCCTTGCCATTGCCTTCGTTGATTCGGTGAGAGATGTATGGTACATCCTTAACTGTAACCTCCCCTGTAAATAGAAAATTCTTGAATTCTCAAGGAATACCTCCAGAGTACTCCAGTAGTTTAAAAGGATTCTCGAGCGAGAACTTGATACCTGCTTAATAAAACTTAATAACACTGAGTGTCTGAAAACAGAAGCTTTGTGTAATAAAAACAGTCCTGACTGTTCCACATCAGATATCTTGTAAGTTGCAAAGATCGTGCATGGTGAGGGAGCGCATGTTTGTAATAAGATACCTGAATCAATTAGGAATGCACCTTCGCCTTATGACTTTAAGAAGATATTCATTAATTCTTTTAGCGCTGATAATAATTTTACTCTCGGTAAATTTCACTGGTAAATTGTTGATATTTTAAAAGCTTTTAGTGATTTTTTGCGCGTTAGTTGTATTAGGGCACTTAAATCTCTGCATTTCAATCCAAAATTTATGTCAGTTATCTAATAATTAAGTTGTATGTTCTCTAATTCTATCCGGTACACCAACTGCTAGCTTTTATTATCATATTATTCATATCCGTCATATAAGTTATTTTTATCGTAAACTATCTGTATGGGTACATGCGGAAAACGGCAAAATTTTGCTTTAGGAATTTTTTTCTCATATTAAAATACTTTTGTTCCGCATTCAACAATATCTGCGTCCTCAATGTCGAAACTTCCGCAAGACTGATGAGCCTAATTGTTGCACGAACTGCATTGGTTCCACTGCTCGATAGAAAAATCGTGACGGTGCAAACAGTCGCGACCTTCGATATCTGCGTTCGGCAGAAATCGAAAGCAATGTGCGCTCTACTACGTTTCACGCGGGATTCCGTTTTTCCTCTGCTCATTCTGTCTCCAAAGTACTTTTTTCAATATGACCCCGAAAATCGCGTGACACTCGTAATCAAAAACGTCTCGACGCAAAAGAAGGGCTTTTAAGTACACAACGGAATGGTGTTAAAGCGATGTTAATTAAAAATTTGTATTATACGAGGGTAGTTAAATAAGTCCTTAGAATGACCAACAGATGGCGCGCGAATCGCTCCAAATCATCTGTTTTCAGTCAGCACCACTCCCGGCTAGATATATGGTGCAGTCACAGTC
>NC_046657.1:177867658-177874764 GCF_010883055.1 Belonocnema kinseyi | reverse complement strand
TTCTGAAGGATTAAAAAAACTTGAAAAGCGATTGACCAAGTGTATAGAGCTCCAAGGAGATTATGTTGAAAAATAAAAAAAAATTTACCCAAAAAAATTGTTAGGACTTATTGAACTACCCTCGTACTTACGTTTACTTGAAAATCAGTCAAAATTATATCTGGACACAAAAACGATCCATGCGTCTCATAACTGGGAAAATATCAACAAAATTATAACAAATTTACATGAGAAATCTCGGGAACGACTCAAAATGAAGTTCCTACAGCACTTTCCATTAGATGGCGTTAAACCGCAGAGGAGATATAATCATTGTCCTGTTTGCCCCTGTCGTCATTTTATCCCATGCTCCCCTAATTACTTTCTTTCACTTACTTTATGATGGTGGTTTGACCAGCGTTTCCACATTATTTAAAAAACCTATCCATAATTTGTTCCTTAGAGTTCTATTTAGCTTTAGAGAATAAACTCGGGTCGTTGTTAAATCGGTCACTTTACCAAATAAGTTAATATGAATTCAATAGCGTATTAAAAGAAGTAGATATGAATATATCCTGTAAAGCACTATTAAATTCATTCCATTTTGGGACTATAGTTTGAGTTTTTTTATGGTTCGTACTCTACTCGGCAAATATATTTAAGCCGGGTGTGGAGCACATCGATTTTAGACTCGACATGCCTGCCATTTTAAGTTTCAAATAATATGATTCTCGTTTACGTTCATTCAAGACATTTAAAAAATTTAACAGTTTGTGCAATCATTTGTTGAAAAAGTAGAAATTAGATTTAATTTGACTTTTCAGTGTGCACTTGAATGAACCATTATCCCTTAGCTGGCCTACTAAGGTCGTTGGCGCCAGGGCCCTTTTCAATTCGAACCATAAATTCAAATATGCTCATTCAAATGTGAATTTTTTTAACTAACAAAATATTTATTTTTTGCAAACCACATAATGCATTCTATTAAATTTTAGTTACTGATCGCCTGTGATTTTTTCCTACTAAAAAAACAACGTTGTTTACTCAGAAACATTAATTATGTGGTTGGGTTCAGAGACGTCCCAGTGTGTCAGCTATGATTGTGGCCAGGCGTTGGCCAGCTAAGGGTTAAACTTCCTTTTATAAATGTGTCGCTTGTCACGTCCTTATTTTATGAGTTAGAATTTTTTCACTGCAAGCTGCACAAAGATAATTGAATACTCAGTGTAATAGTTAAACAAGTCCTCGAAGCAAACAAAGGTAAAAAAGACCGTCAAATAATACATTCTTAATAGGATTTAATACAAAATTATAATAGAAATTAAACACAATCATGTATAACTTGGTCTACAGGAAAATATGAAAAATTATTCAACAAAGAAAGGAGTGTGAAAAAAGAAGAAAGATGTCGCAAGAATTTCACAATAGAAAGTTGTAAGCTCATTAATATTTGGTAATTACTATGCGTGGTAAAAAAAAAGTCATGGCGGTAGTGGAAAGACTCGTTCTCATTTCTTATAAAAACAATTCTATAATTTAAAAAAAAACTGAAAATGACAAATGATATTGTTTTGTTGTTCGAACTGAAACATATTTGTCATTACTAGATTATAGTATTTTAATCATTTAAGTCCCAGAAATAAAATATTTACAATAATAATATGAATTACAAATTTATGCGTACAAATATTTCTTCAGAATGCATATTTGGAGGGCCTGTCTTCATATCTCGGTAAAAAGTAGCTGATTATAACGCTTTGAAATGTTTCAATGCGTTTTGCTATGGTTCAACGTTGTGTCATCGACCAATCATGATTCACCTTCCTGGCATCTATACCTATGAACCGAACCGCTTCCTATCTAATTATTTACTTCATTTAAGCATGGTATTTTGATGAAGGCAGATAAGTCATGGTAGCTGTTTCGAAGCATTGGGGTGGAGAAACACCTGAATCTTAAAACTGCTGAAGTTTTTTTCAGCACTTTGCATAAAGCTCGAATTGCACAATTGACACAATTATTATGTTTTAATACAATATTATAGCCTACTCATGCTTATAGACATTTTATAAACTAAGTTTATTTGTAAATTAGTGGGCGAACCACAATTAGTGTGCGTGCTGTACGTGTCATGACGTATTAAGGGGAGTGTACACTTATCAGACGGCAAGTTATCGGACATCTACTGTTAGTTAGAAAATTCAGGGTAATCGTGCTAAAGATGTAAATTTTGAAAAACGGCTGATAATAATTTTAGAAATATATGCATAAACCTGCTTTCTTTCTTTGTTGACTTCAGAAAAAATTTCATTTGGCAGGTCTAATTCACCACTGATTTTTTTCTCATTGCAGCAATATCCAGAAACCTTCAGGGAAATTTGTCCTTTCAATGCTACTCATCGCTTTTCCAAACTAGAAATGCAGGAACACATTGAGAAATGCCCTATGAGACGATTCATGCAGCCTGAACTATATCAAAGTAAGTTTAAAACTTTAAAATAAAATATAGTATTTAAAACTGTCTATTCTGTTTATTTAATTTAATATAATTTTCTTTAAGTAGTGTGAAACGTTTGCTTAGTTGAGGTTTAAAACCTTGCACTAACGAAAAACAAATCATAAGGTTCTGCTCTGTTCGAGAAAAATAAAGTTTTATTGCATGACGATATTTGTACCTATACCGAGTAGACGGTACCTACTTTTCAACTAATCGTGAATGGAAGGATTATGGAAAATAAGAAACAACTAGTTAGCATTTTAGTCAGCAGGAGAGCAGGTACGGAAACAGGCCAATCAGCTCGTGTACTATGCCAGAATAAATGTTCATGTTTGTAAACCTGAAGGTTCTAGGTCTAAAGACGCTGGAAGGGTAGGGTCGCGGACAACGCCGTAAGAATGGCAAAGATCTTAATAAAGCATGCTTAGGGTCGCATTGCATCTGTAGAGATACGTCTTCCCCGCGTGAATGAAACAACCGGATTGTATATCTTCTAGGTACTCAGCGTAATGCACTTTCTTCATTTCTGAAGTTAAAATGCAGGCCAAGGTTCTCGGCTGTCTGATGCGCGGCTTTGTAAAGGATCGCTCCTTGTTTCCTGCCCATTTTTAGGAAGGGATCTCTGCCCTTTCCAACCAATTAAGCTGTACTCAGAACAGTTCGGTTATGGAGACATTGGAGATTTAGAAGTGCGCGTCCGCCTTAACGGCGTGAGATGTATAATCGCGAAACGGACCGTATCAGGGGCCGTAAGCTCATTCTTCGTTTATTAAACAATACCAAATGAATAGAGTAGAACCGGAGCGGCAAGCATATTAGTCGCAGATACTCTGTTCAACTTTACTGATGTATGTCCTTAATGCGGCTGGGAGGAACGCCCTGGTATGTGTAGGTATCTCCAGTGTCAATATGTCTAATAACACTTATATCATGGTCATCGGAAACGTCAACAATCTTTCCTTTTTCAGATTAATCTTGGCACCCTTGTCCAATCCAAAGTCCAAACCGATTTCTCCTGTGTACTTCTTGATGATATTTAAGGACATGTGATACTTCGTCGTGTGGTCTTTCGGGTTCATTTCCCTCGGCTTTTTTCCACAAAAAAGAAAATGTTTAAAAACTGAATTCTGAGATGCTATAAAATATAACGGACGTCCCTGCACTCTTTTTTAGGGATAATCACAAAAAAATCTATTGCGCTTAATACAAATTTTATGCATGTGCACTATTTTGAGGTTAGGATCGTTTTTCACCTCTGTAATTCCGAAAATATAGGTATCTGTCGTACCGCTACTGTCGGTAACACCAAAGATATTATAATATCTTTTGTAGCACTCAAGAATAATTATTGGAGAAAATTGTGACACACATAACCTCAACATACACATACACATAAATTTTAGAAAATTAATCTTTTTTTAATAACCTACAGAAAAACAGTCCAGGGACGTCCGTTAGCACTTTCGCTATTATTCCTCAGATTTTGAAGACAAAATTTTTATTATTGTAGGAAAAAAGCCGAGGGAATCTAACACCGATAAAATCGATACAATTTCCTAAGTATTACACATGAATCAAATTTAGCAAAATTAAATTTTTTGATTATCCCACAAAAAGAGTCTGGGGACGTTCGTTAGCATATTCGCTATCATCTCCCAAGTTTTTAAGACAAAATCTTTATTATTGTAGATAATAGCCGAGGGAACCTAACACTGGTAAAATCGATAATTTTATAAGTATCACATGCCCCTAAAGCAAGTTTCCTAAAGGTGCATCATTCTCTGTACATCTCACTATGGATGAATCTTCGAGCTTTTCAACAGACATTTGATAAGTCCATGATTGGTTAAATTCTAACAATCCTGACGTTTAGGACAGCTGTAACGATCTTCTCTGGGCTGAGCAAGGCGCTTTTTTGGTAGGAGTATATTGCGTCCTAACAATAGCCACTGCAGAATGGGCGTTTCCGACTTTAAATATGACGTGAACAGGCGGTCCAGATGTTGGTGTGTAGAAATAAACTTCATCCACCAGAAGTTCGTGATACCATTTGGCCTTGCAATAGACAAATTGTTCGTGTCCCTAAGTACTTTTTTCATCTCTTCGGCATTGTTTGATGAATATTCCTCCTCAGATGTTATGGGATTGTCGCAAAACTCCTTAAATGGGATGATATCATTATATTCTTTCTACTCCAATGTTTTCTGGATCTTCTGTACTTCTATCCAAGAAAGTCTCTACATCGTGGGGCTTTTGTGAATTTTTGACTAAAATAGGGTGATCTCTGAAGATGCTCGATTGTTCAGCGAAAAACGCTTGATTCCCCCTGAGCCACCTTTCCCTCTTTTTTATTTTCCTCGCTTCAGATAATACCCACAATTTGTAAAGAAGATGCTGCTTCATTGTCAGCAGCTTTGAATTGCTCAGTGTGAACTTTCGAACCGGTCTAATAGAGTTTGTGTAGTCAATAACACACTGAACGCAGGACGCATTCTGACTTGCTCATCAAATCTTTTTGTTCAGTTGATGCAAACTTCTTTTGGTCTGTTGATCCATCGTTGGTTGTAGCCTTTAGTTTGAATCAACCAAATCTCTCGTAGCACCATAGACTAAAAAATTAATGGTCCAGTGGTCAGACTTCCGTGATCTCGCGAAGGGCGGTATTCATTTAAACCAGGTTCTTTTTCGAGAAGTAGATGGTTTAATTTCGCAAATACTGATGCGAAACGTGCTGAAGATCTGGGTGTTTCTAGCACGACAGTGTGAGCATACGCGTCATAATGCATCCTTGAACAGGGATAATTCTCACATCGTAGTAGTCTAGAAAGTCATCCTTCAGGTGATTCGTCCACTCAGTGTGTGCGTTGCTCCCGTTCATCGTCGCGTTTCCGCCTAAATTAATTTTAGCATTCCGAACTTATTGATGATCGGCGCTTTTTTCGGCTGCTGTGCACGTTCGTCCATGTTGTCTTTACTTCATGCCTTAGCTCGTTGTACGTATGGATCTTGGTTTTATAGCTTGTCTGCAAATCTTGGTTAAGTGGACAAGCAATTTCGATTATGTAAACTCGACCACCCTTTTTTTCTCCCTTCACGATGTCAGGTCGATTGGCTCTGATGTTATTTTCATATTTATGTAATTTTCATGTTCTAAAACGGGAATTGAAATGAGGAGGGTCATGTTCAAAATTCTCGATCGACCGATCGGTCTTTGGTATTTTTATAGACCGGTTTCATGGGCGAGTCTTGGGGCGATTTGGGTAGTAGGGGTACCCATTGCGGATCGCAAGTAGTTTCTATAGACTGCTCTTAAGGCGATCTAGATAGCGGCGGTATTTTTTGCGGATTACAAATACTTATAATTCATCCATTGAGGGTTGCAAGGTTCTTGAGGGAAAAAATCCTTTTTTTTCGAAGACCTGGATAGCAAAAGTACCCATTTGTGTGTCTTGGTGAAAGGAACCTCATCATCGGTAAGATCGTGTTTCGTCAAATTATGTTTCTATATCCCCTTGGTCGGCTAGGTAGGGCTTCTCTATCAGAGGTAGGATATTGAATAGGGGGAGGATTTTTCACAGGGAATGGTTGTCATATACGGGGTGGATTTATGACGTGTAGATTATTCTCAATGGGTTGATTATGCAAGTGAAGGGTGAATTATTTTCAAGGGGGAATGTAAATGATTCTTTATAAGGGGCTGACTTGCCGTAGGGAGTGGGTGTCGTACGTGGATAGATTTAAGAAGGAAAGGGCGAGTTATTAACAGAAGATCATTATTTTAATTTTAATATTACTTCTCATAAGATGGATGACGTACGTTGGGATGCTTGAGCCCAGGGAGCTATTTCGCCAAGGGAATGTTTCTCTGTAGCTTGTATCCTGATATTCATATCTTAAAATGTTTAACAGGTGAATTAAAGCAGTGGTAATATCCTGCTATAAAAAATATTAATATATTCATAAATTATATTAGTATATTATCCCTAAATGAATATTGAGCAATTTTTTTATTAATAAGTAAAAAGGTTACCAAATAAATATATGTCCATTGTCCATTGAATGTGTTTTTCTGTGTGCATTTTTAATACAATTTCGGTTCGGGTGGGGCTTATTAAATATTGAAAATAAATAATTAGCTATTTTTTATCAATAAATGAATTAGTGTTTGAACAACTAATAATTTATTACCACCATCTATCGGATGTGATTTCATTAGCATTTTCTCTGCAGTTTCAGGGACATTTATGATATTTATATCTCTGTTAAGTAATTTTGGATAATTAAGGACGGACATGGACCTTATTCTTGAGTGAGATTGATAAAAGTGTGGTTATTGGGATTCTACCCTCAAAATGTTAAAACGTGGAGAATGTTATAATATGTTAGCGATCGGTTGCTGTATGGTCGTAGTTGTGAAGTTCCTAGCACTAAAGGGTTTAACATTATATCATAGACCGAAACGGAATTGTGAAGTACATTGATAAAGAGGAATTGAATTTTATTTGGTGAATTGATGGTTTAGTAACGCACGTGTGTGTTGTTTGGAATACTGGAACATAACATACCTGCGTGTGTACGTTTTCTTGGACCAAGATATTATTTTATTCTCGGTTGGAATTGATGTAAAACC
>NC_046657.1:177862119-177867558 GCF_010883055.1 Belonocnema kinseyi | reverse complement strand
ATACATATAATTTAAATTGTGGATCGAGGATGAGAAAGAGAAAGATGGTTCGCTTGTCTTTTGTTGTGGTGCTCGTGCAAATTCACCTGCGAAATCGGCGAAAAGTGACGATATATAGATGTTGTTGGCTTTGCGTCTGCGACGGAAATGCTTGATGAGAAATTAAACAGATCATAAGACAAAATAGACAGTCGAGGGCAGGCAATGGATAAAGGCTTTGAGGAAGTGAAGAATTAGTAATATTTAGAAAGACTATAAGGATCATTGATGGGAGGATTAAAAATATGGAATATGTTTACACATACTAGTAATCCACAGAACTATCCGAAATAAATAAATATACTTGCTACAAAGATGATAGAATTGGGAGAAGTGGTGAAGAAACTCTTATAGAAAAAATATTGTCCTAGCATAAATATCGTTGCTACAAAAATATCTAAACACCTCTATTCTTTAATAATAGTTATTCTATATATGCCTCCATTGTTAAAGTTTGACGAATTTTTATTATTTACAGGGAAAATGTCTTTGTCAGGATCATTATATCATGGGAAATTTACTGTTGGTACACATTTCAATATAAGAAATTATAATGATTCTCGTGAAGGTTTTCTCTCAGACATTAGGGCGGATAAACTAAGCGAATTTGCTGAATCTATGGATTTTACCTAATATTACAAAATCTTGCAGAATAACAATGGATGTTTCGACTTAGTTTTTGCGAATACTATGTGTACAGTAAAAACCACTTCAGATACTATGTTGAAATAGTATGAGCATCAGGCCACTTTATTAATAGATGTAAATGCGTGACAAAAGGTGGACTTTATAACTTTAAGATAGATTGTCAAAACAGATTTGATTTTAAAAAAGGAGACTATTCGTGTCTATAATTAAACTTATCTAAAATTCATTGGAATGAGTTGTCTAGGATTAATGATACTGTGGATGGTATAAGAGCTCTCAATGAAATTTGCAAAATGTTTAAAAAATGGCCAAAGATGATCATAAGAATTATTTAGCAGATGCAGAAAACTCTTTACAGGCTAATCCTGGGAAGATTTGAAACGTAGCCTCAAAATTAAAAAATTAAACTAGGATACCTGGAATCATGATGTATGAGGGCTCTAAATTATGCGAAGAAGGCGAGTTTGTTGAGGCATTTGCAGAATACTTTAAGAGCGTATACGTGGAAGATGAAGATATTATAAATGAGAGATGGTGTGATGACGTAGAAGGGAAGGATATTTCTGGGAACAATATACAAATTCTTCACACGTAAGTGGAAAACGCAATATAAAAATTGCTAAATAAATATACAGCTGGTATTAATAGGATACCTAGCTTTATTGTTGAGGACTGCTGTCCAGTGTTACTTGAACCATATATATTTACAATATTTCTCCCAAGAGTGGAATTTATCACTCACAATGGAAGGAAACAAAGTGTGCCCAAATTTTAAGTATTCGAGATGTGTAAAGCTGATACTATTATGTCATATCTAGAACCATAATCAAATCCAGCACAGCACGGTTTCGTACTGAGAAAATGTACAGTTACAGATTTGAGTAAATTCACAGAGTATACATCGGAAGCGCTAAAAAGTGGCGAGAAAGTTGATGTCTATTTTGATTTCTCAAAGGATTTTGATTAAGTGAACCGCAGGCTATTATTAATAAAATTACGTTACCTTAATCTACAGTCCAATCTTTTTATACTAATTAAGAATTTTGCGAGAAACAGGAATCACTACGTTCAGTTCGCAGGTCACTCTTCTGAAATTGATCAGTCTAAATCGGGAGTTTCGCCAGCCTCAAATTTAGGCTCTATTTTTCATATTGTCCAGAGTAGCGATATAATTGATAAGATCTCAGCAAAATAATATTATATGTGGACGATACAAAGATAGTTAAGAGAATAAAACAAATAGGTGATTGTGTGCAGCTACAGAATGATTTGGAAATTTTCTATGAACGGTGTACGAAGAATAAGCTGACGCTTAATCTAGAGAAAAGTTCAGTAGTTATATATTCTGGAACTGTGAATTCAATCAAATTTAATTACGAAATCAATAGCGTCTAATGAAGTAGAGTAGAATCGACATTCGATCAAGGAATACATTTTAACTCACAATTAAGATTTAAGCACCATATTCAAATAATGAGTATACAAGCCAGCAAAATGTTTGGATATTTGTTCAGGACGTGTAAGAGTTTTAATGAAAGAGAAACGTTAATATTTGTATCGCATGCTGAGACAATTGAAAAGATAAAAAAGAGATTTTTGAGCTATTTGGTATTTAAGGAGGAGGCTGTTTATCCTGAAAGGGGTAGCCCCAAAAAGTATGACCTGATTGGACCGTTAATCTGGCAGACTGAATGGCCGTGTAAATTCGCGAAGAAGCGACCCACAATCAGGCCGCTCACCTGCAGCCACGATAAGAAACAAGGACGTCCGTTATTCTCACTGCCTCTCGCGAGTCACCTAGTTCTATTCCTATTCTTCCTCCCGAAAGATAGTTCTGCCTCACTCTGTTTTAGTGGGCACGAACTTAGTATCTCCTGAAGATTATTCTCCACAATATAAATGAATATAACTCAATCAGTAAGGAGATGATCAAACTAATGGTGATATGATTACGCGAAAATATATCTCGTTAGAATCCCATCTTTGACCGTAGTTTCTTTGGTGAAATAACTTCCTCGTCCATTGGCTGAATCGAGCTAGTAACATTTGGAGGGAGATACATCACCAGACATTAGTAATCGATAGCATTCAATTCCTCAGCTGATGCGCGTAATATGGTTCCATGGTAAGCAATAAAATAATCCTGAAGAATGTAGTTACGTGCACTGAAAAAAGGATACTGGCAGCAAGTGTGCTTTCGATAGTTGTCGGCGGAAAGGAAACCTGGCGGTAGGAAACCTGGCTACAAGACGGCTACCACTTACCTGTCTTCATCACATTGACACCGGAGTAATCCGAGTTCGTGGATCACACACTTTTGACCCACGAACAAACCTCGAAGCTCGTTGATTTTTATCACAGGCGCCAGATAGTTTTACCCCTATCCGAGCCTCGACGGAGACGTCCAGGTGTCAATTGGCAAGAAAACTAGCTCACTATTTCGCACGAGTAAAGGGGATGGAAACTCACGTGAGTGAGACAGAGAAAACTAACTTAATCGAATTTTCAGGTTGGGGAAGAAGGGTCATTAGGGGATGTATAACGATGAAGAAAAAGGTGAAAAAGAAGTACAGGAAGTGGAAGAAAGGAACTGCAAAAAAGTAGAAAATAGAAATGAGGAAGGAGTTTAGGGTGAGGTGTAAGAAGAAAGAGCAGGATAAGAAAAAAGACCTGGAATAGGAGTTAAGAAGTGTAAAGACGGAAGGGGGAAGTGTGGAAGATATTTAATAGGCTTAGGAAACACGGATCAGTGATAAGGGGATGAGAGGAACGAGGGAGGTAGACGGAGAGGAGCTGAATGACGAGGAGATAGAGAAACAGATAAGTTGAAAAACTCTAATGCAGCAGGGCTGGACGAGGTAGAGAGCGAAGCGTGGCTGTTTGGTACACAAGGGGTAAGGGAACGGCTGAAGGGGATAGTGAAAAAGTATAGAAGGGGATGGGATACCCAAGAGGGTGGAGGGAAAGGTTGATCGTACCACTGTACAAGAAAGTGGATAGGGACCGGCAGGAAAATGATAGAGGAATTCCTAGGGAGAGAAGGAGCACTATTGAAATATTTCTTTCTTTCAGCGCGTGGTAGGTAGGGAACTAATCAAAAAGGGTGCCAAAGTGTACGCGTTTTTTGTCGATCTAAAAAGCGCGTTCCTTTTGGTGGATGGGGGGAGGTTGTGGGAGGCAATGGAATAGAGAGGAGTGGAAAGAGCCCTCATCGAGAGGGAGAAAAAAGGGTTAAAAGAGAGGCGACAAAAAATAGGGGGAGAGGAAGGGAGGGAATCTCTGTGGGTTTCTGGATGGATAGGGGGTTGAGGTAAGGGTGCCCGCTTAGCCTAAAGCTTTTTGCAATTTTAATCGCGGATATGGAAAGTAAGCTAGAGGCCGGAGTTGCAAAAGGAGTCAGGATATGGTCACTCGCATATGCAGATGACATAGTACGGCTAGCAAAGAGCTAAGAGGCTTTAAAGAAGATGATGAAAAGGTAGAGAAGACACTTGAATAAAAATAGGTTCGAGTTAAATGCGGGCAAGTCGAAGGTTATGGTGTTCAGGAAAGTTGGTGGGAAAGATGAGGGAAAAGAGTGGAAATGGAAGGGAAAAGCGGTACAGAATGTCAAAGAGTTTGTGTACCGGGGCTTCCTGTTTCGGAGGAACGGGGGAGTGGATGGTCATATAAACGAGAGAGTGAGAAGGGAAAATGTGGTGATGAGGCAGGCATGGGGGCTGAGGAAGAGGTTGTTCGCAGATGTTTTTGTGAGGAGAATGAAATTGTTTGATTCGCTAGTCATGAGTGTCTTATATTACGGAGTGGATGTGTAGGGGTGGAAGGTAAATGAGGAGGTAAATAGGATACAGTAGAGGTATGTAAAGTGGAGACTGGGGTTGGCAAGGAATACGCTAAAATATATTGTCAGGAGGGAGACAGGAAGAACGAGTCTAGGGTTTATAAAGGGGATTTGAGCGTGCAAATATGAGGAGAAATTTTTGGAAGAGGGGATACGAGCGGGTGCCGATTTACCATGCTTACCCGGCTAGACCCTGCTTTATAATTTATCAGGGCCTAAGGTCTTTGTTTGTAATTGAATTCAAGACGAGTAAATTGTAAAGAGCAGAATTTAGCGATTACGATCTGTAATATTAGATAAAAGGAAAGAAAACAATTATTTGACATCTTGTAAAGAAGATGTACCAATCCCTTGTAATTGGGAATTAGCCTCTCTATAATCATAATCAATCAATTGAATTTGAATTGAATATTCCAGCCAAGTTTCAACCTGATTAAAAAAAAATAATAATAATTGTGGGTCCGGATGCAATAAGGGCACATAAAATTTTTTCGTGCGAAAACGAAATCCCCTGGAGGCTTTAGAAAAAATTTTCGAATTTTAATTTGCAAAAGATATATATGGATGTAAAATTTTATTGCGCATCTTTTTTTCTTAAGACAAAAAGTTGTAACTTTTTTAGTTTAAAAATTAAAGCCAAAAAACTTACTTTTTTGAAAAAGTCGATTTTAATCCGTTTTTCACTTCAACTCGTGCTCTGTATGTCAGTTTTTGGAATTTTTGAATAAAATTTTCAGAAAATATACCTTAGGGTATCCTTCGATTCATAGAAGAACAGGAATGCAAAATAAAAAATTTTAAAAATTTAAAAAAATTTTTTTCTGATGCTCGGCGCGAATCGGACTTTTGTAACTTCCAGCGTTTCGTTTATCGAGCGAATTTTGAGCAAGCAAGGACTTCTCGTGACAAAA